>NW_011494766.1:1359972-1408165 GCF_000754665.1 Bison bison bison | reverse complement strand
TCACTTGTTGGGCCAATGTTTGCTGCTAAGTTTCCATATCCCTTACCTGCTATGTCCCTGGCAGTGTATTGATTAATATAACTGGTGTAAGTAGTAGCTTTAATGTTTGTAACCTGGGACCCTTGAGTTAATTCTTTTTCTTGTTATAGCCCACCACACCTTTGCTCTGTAGGAATGCAACTTTATCTAATGCTTTTGGAGGGTGGCTCCTGACCAATCACCTTTAGAGAAAAATAAGTTTTCTGAAGAAAGGGTCTTAAAATGTTAACAGGCCTCCGGGCCAGAAGATGATGCAAATCACCTAAGCTTTTGCATATGATAAGTTTGCAGGAAGAAAGCCTGGCTTGCTGCCTGACTCTACCCCTTCCCCCATTATCCTCTATGCATAACTTAAGGTATAAAAACTACTTTGGAAAATAAAGTGCGGGCCTTGTTCACCGAAACTTGGTCTCACCATGTCGTTCTTTCTCTTACCTTCTGGCTGAATTATTCAGCCTCTTTTCTACACTGAATTTCCTCACTGAGCTATCCTTATTTCAGCCTCTTTTCTTCACTGAATTTTACTGAGCTATCCTCATTCTATTACTCTTTATATCCTTAATTAACATTTAATTAAGCAATTGTTTCCTGATCTTCGCCTACGCCGTCTCTCCTTCGAATACCCTGGATCAGCCGGGGCTGGTCCCCGGCACTGCGGACTAGAATGAGGAAGACAAGAAACGCCTTTTACCTAGAATAGAATGCGGAAGACAAGAAACTCCTTTTACCTGGAGGTGTTGTTAGCGCTCTTGGTGGCTCCCAGTACTCCACCAAGGCTAGCAGTTTAAGGTTGTGTATAAAAGGACTTCCCTGGTGGTCCAGGGGTTAAGAATCTGCCTGACGATGCAGGGGTCATGGGTTCGATCCCTGGTCCAGGAAGATCCCACATGCCTCAAGAAAACTAAGTTCATGTGCTGCAACTAAGCCCGCATGCCTAGAGCCCAGGCTCCACAAGAAAAGCCACCACGGTGAGGAGTCCAAGTACCGCAACTAGAGAGTAGCTCCCACTCATTATGACTAGAGGAAGCCCATGTGCAGCAATGAAGACCCAGCACAGCCAGGGAGATCCCGTGCAGCCAAAAATAAATAAATTTTTTTTTAAAAAAGATGAGTATGAAAAATGGTGTTGAAACAAGAGCTGCTGTGGCGACAGAGCCCAAGATTCCTTACACAACTAAGCCTCAGTTCCCTCCAGGGAAAGTGAGGTTGATTGTAGAATAATCTCCAGACAGTGCGTACAAGGGTTCAACAAGGCAACACGCATCAAGATCTTAGCACAAAGGACCCTGGTGAGTGCTCAATAAATTAATCAAAAAGGAGCCATGGCTTCCCGGTGCCTGAACTGAAAAATGGGTTAAACAGCTTCAGAAAATCTGCAGACATTGTTCATTTTTCCATTTGTGAGAAACAATGAATTCAGTCAAACTATACACAACCCTGTTGAAGACTGAATTGTGTCCCCAGCCCCAGATTCCTACGTTGAAGGTCTAACCCCCAGCACCTTTGAATGTGACCTTTTTTGGAAACTGGATTACTGCAGAGATGAGGTCAGACTGGAGCAGGGTAGGCCCTAATTCAGTATGATTGGCATTTCATAAAAAAGGGATATTTGGGGATGCAGACACCCAGACAGAGGGAGAATGCCATGTGATGAAGGAACGGATCAGGGTGATACAACAGAAGCCAAGGAATACCAAAGAGCAAACCACCAGAAGCCAGGAGAAAACGACAATGGGAACAGATTTCTTCCTCCCCAGCTTTCAGAAAGCTGCCAACACCTTAATTTAAGCGAGACAATAGATTTCTATTGTTTAAGCAATATGTTTTGTGGTGCTTTGTTACAACAACGCTTGCAAACTAACATACTCTCTTTAAAAACTCTAATTTGTTAACGAACAACCAACCAACCACGAACCCACCAAATTCTGAAAGCAAGTATGTTGGTCTGTCGGTTCACAGTTACCCAAAACACGATGGATGAACAAATTTGGTGCAGTTTCCTCCCCTCACCAAAGAAACAGTGAGCCAAACAGGAAACGGGGTGCTGGAAATCCACACGCCTTGGGGGATGGGGGTAAAAGCTCCTACAATTAGGTAGGAAATCAAACTTGAGTCACCTGAACTTCTGCAAGGCTTAGCAAAACTCCAAGTACATAATATTGGGCTGGCCAAAAAGTTCATTCAGGTTTTTCCATACCATCTTACGAAAAACCTAAACTAACTTTTTGGCCAACCCAATACTTCTCAACATCTGGATAAGGACCAAATTGCTTCTTGCAGGGTCTTGTACGGGATCCCCTGGTGGCTCAGTGGTAAAGAATCTGCCTACCAATGCAGGAGAATGGGTTTGATTCTTGGCTTGGGAAGATTCCCTGGAGAAGGAAATGGCAACCCACTCTAGTAGTCTTGCCTGGGAAATCCCATGGACAGAGGAGCCTGGTGGGCTGCAGTCCACGGGGTCTCAAAAGAGTTGGACACAACTGAGCAACTAAACACAGCAACAAGAAGGCTCCTGCACACTCCCATTAGTGGGAATCGGTTAGGGCATGGTGATGGGCTCCCTGACAACTAGCTTTCTAACTATTTCTCCAACATTCTTAGCACCTAACTCATGCTTTCACCCTCAGTGTTCTTGGTATAGGCACACCATCTCTCATCAGCTCACGTGGCTGGTCCCTCTTAGACTTTTGATATCAACCCAAACATTACCTTCTCTAGAAGATTCCCTCACCACTCTATTCAGGGCTGGCCACACCACTCCATCCCGGCCACAGTGCATTCTACCATCTTATTTTATACTCTTCATGGCATTTAGCACTCTCCTGTGTACCTGGCTTATTATTTATTGTTTACTTGCTGGTGTTAATCTCATCCCACTAGAATTTAAGTTCTATGAGGGCAGAGACTTGTCTCATTCAATATTACGTTCCCAGTGATAAATACAGTACACAGGCACTTAATGTTTTTCTGAAAGAATAATTGAGTATTGCCTTCAAAGGTGAGTTATTTTCAGTAAGGTGCAAAGTCCTGCAGTTTATTCAAGGGAGAACCACTAGCTGGTACAATGATAAGATTCTGGAAAGTCTCAACATCTATAGAGTTGGCAAACCTAAAAGCTAAGATATTGGAAATGTATATTTAAATGATCCTCCTATAAACAATTTGCTCAGGGTAATATACACATGTCACATATCCTAAGTAATCTCAGCTTAAATAATTAGTCTAACTGCTTTACCTACTCAGTATTTTTTTTCACACACCAAGTTAAAAAAAAAAAAAAATATATATATATGGTTATCACAGGGCTTCCGATAGCTCAGTTGGTCAAGAATTTGCCTGCAATGCAGGAGACCCCGGTTTGATTCCTGGGTAGGGAAGATCTGCTGGAGAAGGGATAAGTTACCCACTCCCGTATTCTTGGGCTTCCCTTGTTGCTCAGCTGGTAAAGAATCCGCCTGCAATGCGGGAGAACTGGGTTCAATCCCTGGGTTGGGAAGATCCCCTGGAGAAGGGAAAGGCTACCCACTCCAGTATTTTGGCCTAGAGAATTCCATGCACTGTATAGTCCATGGGGTCGCAAAAAGTCAGACACAACTGAGCCACTTTCACTTCACAATTACCACAAAACAAGCTTTTAATACAATTGGGGATTATCATAACTCAAAAGGCAAAGCTACTTGTTGAAAGTTAGTATTTCCATCTAATAGTTTTTCTTATAAAAACCCAATTAAAGAAATATAGAACATCAAGACATCTTGAAAAGATGTACTTAAATTCCAATGTTTTATACAATCAGAAATTAAATAAGCATTAAAATCAAAGTTGAATAAATGTCAGTGACCTAGGAGCTATCCATTTCAACTTGCTAAATAATTGTTCTAAGAAAAATAGCCATCCTCAGAGTCACAAGCTCTGAATCCTGAATGTGACCTTTATAGAAAAACAAACAATTATCTGTTTGTATTTTAAAATAGTTATTGGCAAGTCTATTACTCATGTCTTTTAAAGTTACAGTCAAAAAAATTAATAAACCTTTAAGTCATTTAGGCTGAACCATAAATATTACAAACCAGTGCCATGAATAAAAGAAACCCTTAGGCAAGTGCATGTGCTCAGTCACTCAGTCATGTCCAACTCTTTGCGACCCCATGGACTGTAGGCTGCCAGGCTCCTCTGTCCATGGAATTTTCCAGGCAAGAATACTGGAGTGGGCTGCCTTTCCTTCTTCAGGGGATCTTTCCGACCCAGGGATTAGGGTTAGGGTTAGGGTTAGCATGCATGTATGCATTGGAGAAGGAAATGGCAACCCACTCCAGTATTATTGTCTGGAGAATCCCATGGACAGAGGAGCCTGGTGGGCTGCTGTCTATGGGGTCGCAAAGAGTCGAACACGACTGAAGCGAGTTAGCAGCAGCAACACCTGTTACACAACAGTAATCAGGACATCACAACCAAGCAGGTCAGCTGCTGGAAATGGATCTGCTACTACTGCTAAGTCGCTTCAGTCGTGTCCGACTCTGTGCGATCCAGTAGACGGCAGCCCACCAGGCCCCGCCGTCCCTGGGATTCTCCAGGCAAGAACACTGGAGTGGGTTGCCATTTCCTTCTCCAATGCATGAAAGTGAAAAGTGAAAGTGAAGTTGCTCAGTCGTGCCCGACTCTTAGCGACCCCATGGACTGCAGCCTACCAGGGTCCTTCATCCATGGGATTTTCCAGGCAAGTGTACTGGAGTGGGGTGCCATTGCCTTCTCCAGGAAATGGATCAGGAGGCATTAAACACAAGACTCTCCACCTCATTCTGTGTACATCTCCAGCAGAATCCACAGATGACCTAAAGTCCTATCAGCCTGCATCTGCAACACAGCAAGTGCCATCTTCGAAACAATTCATTGGTCTCCATATCGCTCTAGTCTTCCAGATTATAAACAACTACGTTTTAGCCAAGTTCAACAGGTTAAAAAAATCAGTCAAACCAAGTGAGGAGCTCTGGAGCCATCCTTAACTGCTTAGTCACATTATAATTCACTGTCGCCTCTACTTCCCTTCATGAGACTTTGGGGATAGATTACGTGACAGAGGCTGAACAGCTGCATCTGCTCTCCAGACACTATAGCTTATCTGTGCCTCCAGAACCTTTGCGATTTCAACTCTGTAATGTGACTAAGATTTTTTTCTTTATTTTTGACAAGAAAATCTAAACCCCATTCTCTCTTCTTCCACCAAAAGCTTAACATAATAGTTGCCTTTTATGCTTCCTGATAATTCAAATGATTTGAAAAAAGAAGACAAAAACAAAACAAAAAGGAATGGTTAGAAAAACTGACATGAACATTAAGCATCAAGAAAGCTACCAACAAAATATTATGAATCTAACAGAGAAGCTCATTACATTAAGAGATTCCTTCCTTGATGAGATAACTCTAAGAAGACACTGCCCACTACTTGCTTCTCCGTTTTCTTATTTGTCCTCCACCACTCACCTCTCCATTCACACGCTAAGTAAAGCCCAGTGCTTCCAGCTGCAGTTAATTTTTTGCTTATGTATGTGACACATGCTGTTCCTGGTTTTTACAAATAAGAAGTCATTAAATCTCATAATGGCCTATGGAGCAGGATTATTATCCCCATTTCACAGATGGAGAAACTGAGACACAGATTATGTAACTCACTCAAGGTCACAAAACTATTAAGTACCAGAGCCAAGATGGAAACCAAGCAGACTAGCTCCAAAACCCATACTTGAACCAATATATGATGCTGTCTGTTAGAAGAGGTGACTAGGACATCAAAACTAAGAGGCCCTGTATGGTGTAGTGATGAAGACCTCAGGGCCCAGCATCAGGAAGACTTTGTTCACATACAGGCTGAGTCACAAACTAACCTAGATGACCCCATACAAAGCTACTCAGTCCCCTTGGGTCTCAAGTTCATTGTCTGTACACTGGGGGTTCTCCCAAAGAGTATACTAAAGATTAAATAAAATAATATATTTAAAGCACTTAGTGGCTGGCACCTAGTAAAGTGTCCATTAGCTATTAGCTTAAAAAAATAATTACAATTCCATATGGCAAAATGCCTGAGCAGGGATGTCCATGTACTGCCATCGATGACTAATCTGAAAATCCTTGTGGAAAAAAATTATTTTTATTCACTTTTGTAAGCAAAGAATCCTGCCAAAATAGTTGATAAATAAACGCTCCTGCATTAGAGATTAAGCATTCATTACAAAGGAATTTTTACTAAAATATACTCAAAGTTAAGGAGAACATATTAAGGCTTTTAAATATATAAAGCTTTAAAGTTTTCAATCAAATTAATGCAAGCACATATTTTTAATGTCAAATATTGCTCATTGAATCAATTTCATGTTGCTGCTGTTCTGTTGCTAAGGTATGTCCAACTCTTTGCAGACTCCATGGACTGCAGAACACCAGGCTCCCCTGTCCTCCACCATTTCTCTGAGTTTGCTCAATTTCATGTCCATTGAGTTAGTGACGCTACCTAACCATATCCTCCTCTGCCATCCCCTTCTCCT
Source organism: Bison bison bison (assembly GCF_000754665.1). Taxonomy (NCBI): domain Eukaryota; kingdom Metazoa; phylum Chordata; class Mammalia; order Artiodactyla; family Bovidae; genus Bison; species Bison bison. Next base: position 1,401,590 of record NW_011494766.1, on the reverse strand, counting down.
TTGCCTTCAATCTTTCCCATCATCAGGGTCTTTTCCAATGACTTGGCTCTTTGCATCAGGCAGCCAAAGTACTAGAAGTGCTTCAGACACATATATTTAATATTGAATATTGTTCATTAAGTCAACTGCATAGTAAAAAAAACAAAACAAAACAAAAAAACAAAAAGAAAGTAGTCTAAAAGACTGGAAAGAGATTGAAGAGATATATGCCCACATACAAGAGGGGGCCTTGTTTAGAACCTCATTTGAACATTTTAACTATTAAAACATTTTTTTAGAAAATCAGAAAATTAAATAAGGTAATAATAGAAATTGTTAGTTGTATCAGGTGTGGTAATAATACTGTGCTGATCTAAGATATCATTTTTATTTTGAGATACAACTGTTTTACAGGTGAAACAGCCTGACTTTTTCTTTAAGTATCTGAGCCAAAAAAAAAAAAAAGATAAATGAAATAAAAATGGTAAAACATGGGAGTGTTCAATCTGGCAGATAGGTTCAGAGGATTTACTGTATCTATTTTGGAGGGATTTGGAAATTTCCACCAGAAAAAAAAAGTTTTAAAAATCATAAGGAAAAGCAAAAATTCCTCATCCTGCATCAGAAGCCACCTTCCCTAAACGTCTCTCAGACAGGAGGCATTCTTTAACTCTTTTGTTTATTATTTATTAGCAGTTTTTCTTTCTTAAAAAGACTATTTTAGTATTTCCTTGCCTGTGGATGTTTATTTTTTAAATGTAGCCCCTTTTAATTGCTGCTCCACCACATTCAGTGGCTCTCAACTGTCTGCTGTGATATTACTGTGCTCCTCCTTCACTTCTCCGTGTCTTTCCATCTCTTATCATCTACCTTATATAATGTTTACATCATCAAGATTAATTAGTGATAATGTTTTTAAACCATGAGCTTTCTATTTTGCCTACAGATTGATTCTGTGTTTTTATTACTATAATCATATAATATTGTTCAAAGCGTATCAGATAAAGTAGTATGAATATATTTCATATTCAGTTCAGTTTTAGTTTTTCCTGGGAGTTTTTAATTGCTTTTCTTTTCTTCTCACACTATTTGCCTTTAGCATATCCTTTAGTTTCTTCAAACCCTTCATCATATCAAGCATTCAACAGGATGGCTTTAATTCCAATTAAGATGTTTTTCTTCCTATGTTTTATACATACTAAATCTGTCACATGAAAGAAGAAATTCTCACTCAGAAAATAGATTCCAAAGCCTATTTTCCCCATTTTTAAACTGAACTGAGAAGTTCATTTGCTGGAGGAGTGTCCAAACATATCTATAAACTTATTCAGAGTGGGCAGAAAATGTTCTTATAGGAGAGGAGGTGGGGAGTGATGGGAGAAGCTTATGCAGTTCTAGCAAAGCTTATGTTAAAACTCAGTGGATTCACACCATGCATTTATGAACATCAGTGAATTTACAATGAATGCTGAAACCACTGCATTTTTAGAGACGTGAAGTATACATCCATGTGAATTTCCTGATTTATGTTTACATTTAGAACAACCCTACCCTCATCCAAACTTATGAGTCATAACCATGCACTATAACTTTGATAGAGGGGAAAAATAATCTGCAAAAATAATCTGTAGGAAATAGAAATCTCAAACGAAATTACTTCACTTCATAAGGGGGTGTGCATGTTCAGTCAGGTCCGACTCTTTGCAATCCCATGGACCGTATCCCGCCAGGCTCTCCTGTCCATTTAATTTTCCAGGCAAGAGCACTGGAGTGGGTTGCCATTTCCTACTTCATAAGCTTAATTTCAAATGCTAAAGAATAAAAATTAAGCTAAAAAGGCATAGATGACTATTTAAAAGTCAAATCAAAGCTTTAGCCAAAATATTTCATTATATGGAGGCCCAAATGACCACAGTCAAAAGGAAATTAAACAGTATTAAGAATTGAGGCTCTGGAGTTGGCAAAACCTGGGTTCAAGCCACCATCTGCCACTCACTAAATGGGTGATCTCAGTTGGTGAGAATATAAACTGAGATAGCCATTACAGAAAACAGTACAGGGATTCTTCAAAAAATTTAAAATTACTACACAATCCAGCAGCCCTACTTCTGGGTATATATGCAAAGGAATCAAAATCACCATCTTTAAGAGTTACCTTTATTCCCATGTTCACTGCAGCATTACTCACAATAGCTAACAAAGAGAAACAATCAAAGTGTCCATCAACCTATGAATGGATAAAAATGATGTAGTGTGTGTGTATGTCTCTGTGTACACACACACACACACACACACACACACACACAATGGAGTACTATTCTGCTATGAAAAAGGAGGGCATACTGATTTGGGACAAGACGGATGAATCTTGAGTGCATTATGTTAAGTGAAGTAAATCAGAAGAAGACAGACAAATACTGTATGACATCACTTATGTGTAGAATCTAAAAAGGCTGAATTCATAGAAACAGACACCAAAATAGCGGTTACTAGGACTAAGGGATGGAGGAAAAGGGGAGATGTTGGTCAAAGAGTACAAACTTTCAGTTGTAAGATGAATAAGTTCTGGGGAGGTAATGCAAAGCAGGGTGATGACAGTTAACAATACTATATTATATAATGGACCGCTGCTAGGCAGTAAGATCCTAAATGTTCTCACTACAAAAAAACAAACAGTGATCCTGCAACATGATGCAGGTGTTAGCTATGGTGGTAACATTTTGTAAAATATAAACCCATCAGGCCAACAGGTTGTATACCTTAAACTTACACACCTTAAACTTACACAATGTTTTATGTTAATTATAGGTCAACAAAGTTGAAAAAATAAAAGAGTGACTGAGTGATCTGAGGCCATAAAAACCTTACCACATTGTAGTTTTCTTAAAGTAAGAGATTCTGTCTGACTAGGTGCTGTGGGGACTAAGAGTGGTAAGCCATAAAAAGCATTTGGGTCCAGTGGTTAAGAATCCATTGCATGCGGCACAGGTTCAATCCCTGATCGGGGAACTAAGATCCCATATCCTGCATGATGCAGCCAAAAAATTTAAAAAATAATAGTAAGTTTTAAAAAATAGCACAGGGTGGGAGAGAAGCTCTAAAGGGAGGGGATTCATGTATAAGCTTAGCTAATTCACTTCTTTGTACAGCAGAAACACAACATTGTAAAGCAATTATACTCCAATTTAAAAAAAAAACAACTCAGAAGCCATCTTGTGTCTGAATGTTTGGTCATTTCTTCATAAAAAAGTTGCTTTGTTAATTCCTTTTCTATGCTACTCATGCACAAAAATAGTTCTATATGTCAACACAGAGCAATGTAAGGTAAAACGCAGCACAGTACAATGGTTAAGAACACAGGCTTTGGAGCTGGACTGCCTGCATTCAAATCCTGGCTTCAAGCCATCAGTGCTAAGCAAATTATTTAATTTCTTATCTATTTTAGTTTCCTCATCTGTAAAACAGATCAGCTTCATGAGGCACTTAAAAGATTAAAGCAGTTAATTTTAGTACAGCATCTGACACAAAGTAGGGGGTGGGCTGTACACATTTTTGATACATAAATTTCAGTACTGTTCATATAGATACAGATATATCATTCAGCAAATGCTTAGTCATGCTCTGACATATCCATACTGTGGAATAACCCTCAACAGTTGAAAATAAATAGGCACTGACTTTTTAAAAATACAGGTTAAAGAAATACTTCCAGGTGAGAAACTCAAGTTGCAGAAGAATAATTACAACTTGAAGACAGCTCACAAAAACATACAAGTTTATATACTCGTATATGTTTTTTAAAGAACAAGAAACATTCTGGAAGGATAGACACTAAACTGCTAAAGAGTGACCCATTACCTCTGAGGACCTAGGTTCTGGTCTAGGTGCTGTAATAATTAGCTGTACAACCTTGGCTGTACCATCTAACCTTAGTAAACACACAAGAATAGCTTCCTTAACTTAAAAGACAGGGAGAATTAGGGATGACTGGATTCAGCAATTTCTGCAATCAATTCCAAGCCCTCAAATCCCCTGATTTTGACTATGAGATTCTGGTGCTTTCTATAAATAATAACACTGAATTCTCTAATACTCCACTCTGCTCAGTATTTATCAAAAACCCTCTGGAACAGGGCACATTGTTTCAAAAGCACAGCCCCTGCCAGATGGAAACACGCTCTGTGTGGGTTCAGTTCCATCAGTAGATCATGCTCTTGGTAATAAAATCTTTCTTCACTCCCAGCCCCCACACCAGAGCCATGTGTTCTTAGAGAGAGTTGCTCTATCAATTGATACACGAGCAACAGCTCTTTTATTGCCATCTTTGCTTTTTCTGTGGATTGTAATCAGAAATATATTTATATCATCATTTACAGACATATGTGGTCCAATTAATCTATCCACAAACAAGAAGACACAACATTGCAGTTGCAAATCAGAGACATGTTTCCATCATCCTCCCGATGACCAATGAGAGAAATGCTCTCTGTCACTGACACTAGTCATGATTCATGGTCACTGTTGAATGAACCAGAACCTCAGTCCTCAGTCTCCTTTACTCTCCATATATCTTGCTGATGAGACCTGCAATTTCACCCTCACACCTTCCCATCTAGCTTTCTTACCTCCCTACAGCCCTCTGTCTCCCCAGCCCAATCCACCAATAAGCTCACCACTCTACGTCCCCAGTTCCTACCATGATGCCTAACACAGCAGGTGTCAAAAATATTAATTCAATTGATTCATGCTATACACACACACACACACAAATCTATTAACTCAGTCAATACCTAGTATTACCAGATTAATGTTCCTAAAAGAAAGTATTGATTATATAATTGGGCAAAAATTTATTCTCACAAACCCTGGAAAATGTGTAACATGTCAAACATTGTACTCTCTTCTGATTATAGGAAGAATGTTGTATTGCTCCCATCCTTATTGAGAAACGCCAAATTCATGGACAACAGTGAGTCTCTGTACCTACCAAAGAGAATAGAATTCATCACCAACTCTGCTGTTCACAGACTACTGTGGTCTCAAAGTTTGTGTCACCTGAAAACTGTATGTTGAAACCTAATACCCAATGTTGAGAGACTTGCAGAGGGACTGGGTCATGAGGCTGAGCCCTTGTGAATGGGATTAGCGCCCTAATGAGAGAGAGTTGATGCCTCTCCCCTCGATGCACCGCAACCCCTGTCATTCCATTCATCTCTGACTCCCATCCATCCTTCATCATCTAGCTTAGTAGGTCTTCTCTCAAAGTCTCCCTACTTTTGTCAATAACCCTTTCCCCAACAGGCTTCATCTATGCTCCCATGGCCCTTGATATGTCAATAAAACAGCACCTCCTCTATGTTCTTTACAGATTTCAATAAGATTTTCTTGAGGACCTGTTCCGTACTTCATTTTGAATTGGGAATCCTCAGGTCAACAAGAAAGATCAACTGCTGGCCATGGTGTAGCCACAGAGGGTACACATAGAATAAATTGCTACTCAAATTATTTTTTCATTAAAATTGTGATAAGTACCCTTTACAAACAGATGAAAAGTACAAATAGGATTGCTGCTGCTATACTGAGATCCAGATTACCAGTCAATCTGTTACAACACAGTACCTCCAGAATGTACTTCATAAACATTTATGGGAGTCCACCAAATTATCTTTTCTATTAAAAGTTAAGTTGATTGAGAGTAGGGAACATGTCTCAGACAGAAGAGAAAAAGAACAGGATAGTTGCAGCCATAACTCTGACTTACCACTGATATAACCTCGACCTGACCTCTTTGATTTTCCAATTCCCCATTCGTATAAGAGAATAAGTTTTTAGAAACTTTTAAAGGCACTGCCCATGGAGTATTATCTTTTTATCTACCCCACTTCAATTAGCATATATTATTAATATGTCAAGAACTGGGGAAGTATTTATTGCATTGGTGCTAAATCACTGGCCAAGGCTGGGGCTAGCTCTCTTACGACCTTTTATCAAGGGCAAGGACCAATGTCAACTGTGCAACATCTACTCAATCCTTTATAATTAAAATGTGGAATAAACTCTCTAGATAAGAAGCGTAAGCATTTCTGGCAGTGCTTGAGAGATTAGAAAGCTCTGTCCTCACAAAACGCCCTGTACGCGATGAGAAGACGGTGTTTTTCTAAGGAGACATTTCTGAATCGTCCCATGATTTCCCATCTCTCAATCTCAGCAACAGGGAGGGGCGAGGAAGAGATTCATCCCCGAAACACGACGACACTGGCTGATTCTAACACACTCTCCCCAGTCCCACTACTCCCTTCTAGACTCCAGCAGCTGGTCTCTGTCTTTTTTCTCTTCTTTCTTTGTGCAAACCAAGGCCAGAACAAAACCAAAATAACACACCCTGTGGTGGAGGGACTTCCCTGGAGCCCCGTCCTTGGCCTCCAAACCTCTGCTGTGAGACGCCACAGCTGGCATCTTCTCTGCCGAGTCGCCACCCCTTACACACATACGCACAAGCACTGCGGCTCTGTCTGCTCGGCACAGTGGGGAAAGCGCTCCGTGTAAGATGTAAACACAAGGCCAGACAGCCCTGTTCCCGTCTTGGTCCTCTTTTTCTCCAGCCATTTTGGCTCCCAAGGGAGTCATCTCAAACTTCCACAAATCAATGTTTCAAATATACTTCAAGCCCATGTTGACAAAGCATGTCACTTGTATGGATAAAATCTAACTTAAAGATAATTGGTCTGATAATGTGCTTAAGTTTTCTATTTTGCTTTTGAACAGTTTAGGAACATTATGCGCCAGACACCAGAAACCCAATAGTTTCAATTATTTATTATGTACCAGGCACTAAATGATTTATCTGAAATGGCCAAGAAAATCATCATTGCAAGCCTGTGAGGTAGGAGCCAGTGTGTCAGTGGGTTAAATGGTTACTCTACACTCAGGTGGCAGATATATCAGTGTCTGTATACTGTCACTTGGGCTTGAGGCATCTATACTTAATGGATTCCAACTGTACAGAAGGAGCTGTCTGTGGCCCTTTGGAGCAGGGTCTAAATATTAATAACACAGGTACCAGAAAACTCCAAGATGGCCCTATTCAGAGAATGATGATGTCTTGGGGAATTTTAATAGCCAGATCAACCCACTCCCCAAGAACGATTTTCTATCTGTATGTGGCAAGCTGTTAGCTGATTCAATGACAGGTGAATGTTATAACTATAAAGAGAGAGATGGAAAGCACAGGAAATGCTGCAGACACTGATTTCATCAGCAAGAAAAAACGGCCTCGCAAAGAAAACACAGGCATTGAAGGGATGTCTCAAGAAGAAAATCTTGTTTTTTTTCCTTGGGGGCAGGGAAAAAACCACCACTGTTGGCTTTTCAGTTAGTAGAAAATAGTCACCTCCTTTCCCTTCTCCCATTTCCTTCCTCTGAATGCCCACATGGTGCAGAGCACTGACTAGACCAGATTCAACTCCACCGGAGAAAATGCAGAGAAATGGTCCAGAGAAAGAAACCAATAGTTAACACTGACAATTTGCTACATCTCAGCAATCCAAGTTAGAGTTTGGAGGGAAAAAAAAAAAGTCATAACGTTTCAGGTTAAAAAAAAAATCTCTCCAACTTCAATAGAGATGTTTGTGAGAAATGAACAAAGCACTTGAATCCTTCATTCACCATGGAACTGTCAGGATTTTAGAAACTTGTAAGGTTTTTTTTCTTTTTTTTTTTTTGCAAGAGAAAAATTATTTTGAGCACCTCTGCTTTAAACAGCCCTGCTGAGTCTTTAAGTTATGTGTGACTTTAATTTTAAAAACTACCGGGATAAAACAGAAAGATTAGTATATAGCCATGTCAGTGCATTTGTCAATTATGAAAAAGCAATCCACCATATTTATCTAAACATTCACTACAGAGAAAGTCAGTGTTTGAAAATTAAAAAAAAATATATTTTCATGTTATAATTCTCTTTTAAAACAATGATTTCTAAAAATCAGAAAATCCAGAGAAACTAACAATTTTTTTCTGCTAAATGGACAACCAAAGGGGTTTTGTGTTACTTGCCCTCTGTGACCGAAAAGAAAAACAAGCCATGTGCTCCTGAAAAGTGATTCCTTAGAAACACGAAGACTTTTTTTCTGTTCTTTTTTTTTTTTGCTGAGAAAAGCGAGTTAACAACCTAGATTTTCTTAATAGGGTTTACAGATTAGGTGAGAACTGGAGCAGTTACCCAAGTGGTAAAAAACAAACACTTCCTTGAAACTTGTCCCTCTGACTTAGAGAGAATGTGGGGTCCTGGGAAGTTTGTTTGTTTGTTTGTTTGTTTTTTTAATTGAAGGATGATTGCTTTACAATGTTGTGTTGGTTTCTGTCACAGAACAATGAGCCATAAGTATACATATGTCTCCTCCCTCATGAACCTCCCTCCCACTTCCCACCCCATCCCAAGCCCTCTAGGTTGTGACACTGGGTTGTGCTCCCTGGGAAGTTCTTTAAGATGAAAAGATATCCTAATCATTAGTTCCAAAATTTAGCCCCCAAATGAAATTTATGACTTGAGCAAGACACTCTTCCTCCCTCAATAACGTCTTTTGTGTCCTTGAAAAATGGAAGTAACCAGTATAAAGGTGAGTAGCACAACTCCAATCAACAGGACAAAGGTTTCCCTCATCGCTACCTGTACATTTCCAGAGAAGAAATACGGGCTTCAGGAAAAGGTGCTGAGATTTATTTTCTGCATGAGGGAAATCAAACAGCCGCAAAACTTCATGAACTATATTAAACTGACGTGCCATCCGAGAAATGAGAAGTACTGAGTGTTTACTAGAAAGATGAGAATACCCTAGTTTCACTGACAGGCATACCCCTCTTTTACTTCAAATTCTTGACTCATGTGGCTAGAACATGTCATGGAAAAGGAATTTCAAACTTGGCTTTAGAAAGCAGCACAATCAAGAGGCAGAAAACTGAGGATGAACACGGACTGAGACATAATTCTCAATTAATTAAGCAAATTCAATTCCACTGGTTTTAATTCAACTGCAATTGAATCTTGGCAGTGTCTGCCATTTACAGTCAGATGAAAGTCTTATTAACTTTATCTACTGCTGAAGACAAACCTAGGCAGGACGAGGGACAGATCTCATTTAAAGGAATAAAAACATGATGTTTTCTAACAATCCCTGGACCAGTACTCATTCAATCACCCTGCATAACCCTGACCAGTGCCTGAAGTTAAGAGAGGGTCTGGTTATTAATTCAACATGGGAAATAAGAAGTAGGATGACTTTGTCACAGGCAGTCCCCAGACGGAGCTAGGCTTGTACGTGCATCGGAAGTGGGTACAGAAGAAAATGTGACTTGAACAGAGTGAAGTAAAATTATCTAAATGATATCTCAGGCTCTCCTGCCAAGAAATGGTCTGGTAACCTGTTTCATATGCCACCCACCACACTACAACTCTAAATCTTTGCAGGGTGGGAAGGAGGAAGATGACTCTGGGACATTTGGAAGCTCAACCGCATGGATTTGGGAGAGTGACTTATATCCCAATGTGATTGGGTAGGAAGGGGATTCGAAGGAGATCAAACAAGTCAGTCCTAAAGGAAATCAGTCCTGAATATTCATTGAAAGGACTAATGCTGAAGCTGAAGCTCCAATAGTTTGGCCACGTGATTCAAAGAGCTGAATCATCAGAAGAGACTCTCATGCTGGGAAAGATTGAGGGCAGGATGAGAAGGGGGTGACAGAGGATGAGATGATTGGATGGCATCACCGACTCAATGAACATGAATTTGAGTAAACTCTGGGAGAGAGAGAAGGACAAGGAAGCCTGGCATACTGCAGTTCATGGGGTCACAAAGAGTCAGACATGACTGAGCGACTGAACTGAACTAAAAGGTGACTAACACTTGATCTTAGTTTTCTGAAAGGTAAAACAGTAAAAAAAAAATCTCATGGGCTAATTGTGAGGACTAAATTGTATAGAAAAGTACTTACCACAGTGCTTAGCATATAATATGTGCTCAATAAATGAGGGTTTTCATGAGGGTTTTTACGAGCTACATTTTATAGCTTAAGTAACTGAGTCCTGAGATACCAGCACATAGTAAATGGCAAGACTAATATTTGAACCCAGGTTCCACTGTAAAATATCTGTTATCATCACCGTACACCACCATGCCACCACGCACCAACATGGCCAAGTCCTCTGAAGCCATATTGGACCAGGGCACAAGTAAGAGAGGCAAATCTATGTCATCAATGGCAACAAAGAGGTAGGGAACCCAGAAACAAAATATAAGGAAATCAGTTTTTTCACTGCTTCTATTAGTTAAGGCTTTCCATTCTGGGTAAGTTTAGACACTGCTATAACTTCTTAGCCAAGTGTTTTTTTTAACTGCATATATGGGGTTTTATCCACATTAAGAAATCACAGGCGATAAACTGGAGGGATTGGTATGTGCTTCTTACAACCGAGATACAAGAACAAAATGTTAGGCCTAATCTTTCATCAGTTAGAGATTAAAAGTAATCAGAGACATAGAGGGGATCTGAGTGATTTAAGAGGTTGTAAATACAATTGTAATACAAACTGTGCCTAGCTCAGGCCTTGCATGGGATTGCCACTCAATAAAATTTTGTCATGCTTCGTTCTCCTGCCCAGCATTCTCACGTCACAGATGAAGAAGCAAAGGCCCAAACCGGTCAAGAGCATTGCCTGAAGCCACGCTGATAGTCAGGGACAAAGCAAAGGCCAGGACTCAGGTCCTTTGACTCATAATTCCAGGCTGCTTTCTGGACACTCCCAGTCAGCCCCCTCACTCCCTGAATTATTTGTCCCATCTTCAGACATGCAATCTTTTTGTGGAGATTAAGGCTAAGAGGAAACAACCAAAAGTATAATACATTGTGCAGACTCGTGGGCTGAAGGCCAAACACATATTTGCTACTGAATGGACAGAAGAACTCAGTTCAAGTGAGACCCAGAGTCAAGGCAGAGCCTTGAGGCAAGAACTTCTGAGCGGAGGAAAGGTTCAGGAGTTCCCTCTTAGCAACAAGACTTGGTATATGTATCATTTGCTAAAATTCTGAGTTTGGGCAAGTTTCATAACCTATATCGGAGAAGGCAATGGCACCCCACTCCAGTACTCTTGCCTGGAAAATCCCATGGGCGGAGGAGCCTGGTAGGCTGCAGTCCATGGGGTCGCTAAGAGTCGGACACGACTGAGCGACCTCACTTTCACTTTTCACTTTCATGCATTGGAGAAGGAAATGGCAACCCACTCCAGTGTTCTTGCCTGGAGAATCCCAGGGACGGGGGAGCCTGGTGGGCTGCCATCTATGGGGTCGCACAGAGTCGGACACGACTGAAGTGACTTAGCATAACCTATATGGGCATTTCCCTCAACTAGAAAATGACTATGATGTACCATCTTCGCCGAGTTGAGATGATGATCAGAATACACAAAGGTGAATGGCAGGCTTGAGTATATGCACACTCAGACATGAGAAATTCCAATGTCTTCTTATGGTGACTTCAGAAGGTATCTTCTGCTCCCCAACTCTATTTTCCCCCAAAAATGGAGAATTCCTTTCCCAGCTCAGAAGCAGAACTCAAAAATAAGGGAAAAAAAATTCTTATCATCATTATGATAATAATGTTGAGTGCTAGGTACCCACTTACAGTGACCTTGGCTTTGCTCTCACAGTGCTTCTTATACCCTTGAGTCTCCTAAACCCTCTAAAGTTGTTATCATTTTACTCATGAGCAAACCAAGACAGAAAAATTAAATACTTTGCCCAAGATCATACACTCATCAGGATTTGAACCCAATAATGATGCTTCCACAGCCAAGTTCTTTTCTATACCATATGCAGCCTCCATACATAAGTACTAGAAATGAGAAAGGAAAGATTTCCCTACCGCTTTCCAAGAAAAATGACTTCCTCCTCAAGTTGAAAAAAGAAAAAAAACATTGAACTTGAAATAGATCATCTAATTTATTTTAGGTTTTTCTCTCCAGCTTAATCTTTTTGAGGATCCGAGAGCAAACTGTTTTGGATACTGTAAGTAAGCTTTTGGTCCCTATGAACCTGTTCCAATGAAAGCAAACCAAAGGGCAAGCTCACAGAATGACCCTCCAACATCACCATCATGTAAGAGGGATGACAGATGACGATAAGATCTATGACCATCCATTTCCCTTTGCAAACTGGCAGTGTCATTCCAAAATAACTGAGATAGATGGCCCCCAGACTTGGTCAGTGGAAACCCAGTCATGTGTATGAAAAGCTTGTCTTCACCTAGTCCACTCATTTAGCCAAAGGAATTATGAACAAAAAGAAAAAAAAAATTATTCACTTGGGGCATACCTCTCATATGGCAGCCAGAAAATAAAAATATCAAATGGCTATCATTCATTAATGGCTGATCTCATTAATAATCACAGTATTAATGGTGGATACTGGCATGTGGTGAACACACTTGGTTGCCTGCTTCCGTTTAAGATGGCTATACAAGGTTAACTTCAACTGGGAAAAAACTTTGTTCTTACACATAGATACATTGAAGTATTTACTCTTGATAAAAGTCAGTATTCTTTAACCTCCGAAAACACTAAAAATCAGATAAAGGAAAACCATGTGGAGCCCTCTGTTGCAATCAGCATATCACATTATGCAAGTCCTATTGTCTACCCCAGCTATTTCTAACATGTCTTTCCCTGGCTGCTTCCCCCAAATTCCTTGCAGCTAGAAATAGTATAGAACCCAGTACTGACCAATGAAATGAAACTGGGATACTGAGGAAGAAACAGAAGCAATAGTCAAAATCACAAAACATACAGGGAAATAAGATATCAGTTTTAAACCAGCCTCTCTGGAAAATAGATTTAAGACTTGAAGAGAATTCACCTCTTACAATTTTTAGAGACAGAATATTTTAAAACTATGATTTGGGCTTCCTTGCTGGCTCAGTGGTAGAGAATCTACCTGCCAATGCAAGGAACATGGGTTGGATCCCTGATCTGGAAGGATCCCATATGCCACAGAGCAACTAAGCCCATGTGCCACAACTACTGAGCCTGTGCTCCAGGGCTCAAGAGCTATGGTTGCTGAGCCCACACACTGCAACTACTGAAGTCCACCCACCCTAGAGACCACACTCTGCAACAAGCCATCCCAAAGAGAAGCCTGCACATGGCTGCTATAGACTCTGCTCTTGGCAACTAGAGGAAAAAAAAAAAAAACAATGCTAAGACCCACTCACAATTTTATACCAAGCAAAACTATCACTTCAGAATAAAAGCCAAGTTTTCAGACAAACAAAAAAAAAAATGAGTATATTCAAAGAAAATAAGAGATTTTACCATTAACAAACACTAAATTCTATAGTGTTTCTGAAGTAGAGAGACAATTACCCCAGATATACAGTTTGATGAATTCTAAAATATAAGTCCACGTGAAAAAGACTTAGAAGTCAATATAAAAAACATATCTAATATGCAAGCTTACGTAAAATATAAGATACTAGAAAGAGCATACTCAGAGAGGGTGAGGGAAATCAAAATGTTCTAAAATCTAAGGTGCTTGTCTTGTAGCAGAAAATAGCAATAGTTATTAACATTAGGCCTAATTAGATACACACATTGAACTATTTTGAGTAACTGCTACAATAACCCGTGGCAGATTCATGTTGATATACGGCAAAACCAATACAATATTGTAAAGTAATTAGCCTCCAATTAAAATAAATTTATAATAAAAAATAAACAAAGTATAACCCTCAACCTGGTAGAAGGGAAAAAAATGGAATGGACAACAACAACATAAAAAGCCTTCCATGAAATTAGAGAAGGCAAGAAAGGGGAAAGAAAATGAGGTAAGAAAGAAACTCAAAAACTAAGTTTGTAAATCCAAAACCATCAGTAATTACAACAAATGTATATGGACTAAACATTCTAATTAATAGACAAAGATGGTCAGAATAGTTTTAAAAATCTGGTTATGTGCAGCTTATGAGAGACATCTCCAAAGCATAATGATGTAATTTAAAATGTTATACTAAATAAATACTAACTAAAACAACTCTGGTGTGGGTTTATTAGTAACAGAAAACAACAGACCTCAAGACATAAAACAGATAAAAATGTTCCCTGCGTAATGATAAAACACTTAGCTCACCAGGAAGTTATAACAATTTTACAAGTGTTAGCCTTTACTGACATAATGTCACTAAACTAAAAGCTAAAAAATCTAGCCAAAAGAACTTGAAAATTACAATACAATGCAAAATTACAAATCCACGGTAATAGTGGGCAATTTTTAAACCTTTTGAAATTTTTACATGCAGTAAAATTCATTTTTTTGGTAGTTAGTTCTACAAGTTTCAACACATATATTATATAATCACCAACATAAATAGGATGCAGAATAGTTCTATAACTCCAGAAAATTAACAGTGGGAAATTTTAACAACTGTCTTAAAAGATGCAACAGACAAAAAACAACAATAAAAAAAACCCCCAAAAAACTAATGAACTCATATAATAGATATTGCACTCTAGGCTGAAAAAAGCATATTCTTTCCAGCACACTGGAATAAGCATAAAAATAGGTCAACAAGCTAAGCCATAAAGCAAGGCTCTCCAGTTTTAAAGAACTGATAGCATACAGATCATATTGTCTGACCAATATACAACTAAGTCATAAAACATTTTTTTAAACAGACAGAACCAGAAATCCCCCATACAACTGAAAATGTGAAATACTTCTAAACTCATAGATGTAAGAAATGATAGTAGACACAAGAAAGTATTTCAAATTCAATAAAAATTAAAAATACTACATGTCAAAACATGTAGGATACAGCTAAAATAATCTTAAAGGAAATTTACAGCTTTAGATCTTGAATTACAATGTGAGAGGGGCTCAAGATTTGGAGTTAATTATCCAACCTAAGAGAGTAGTAAAGGGAAACAGGGAACCCCAAGCTGATGCTCTGGGACAACCCAGAGGGACAGGGTGGGGAGGGAGGTGGGAAGCAGGGCACACATGTATACCTGTGGCCAATTCATGTTGATGTATGGCAAAAAAAAAAAAAAAAAATCACAATATTATAATTATTCTTCAATTAAAATAAATTTTGAAAAAAGAGAGAGCAGTAAGGGAAGGACAGAATAAATCCAAAGATGGTAGAAAGAAGACAATAATAAGGGGCAGAAATGAATGAACTTCAAGGCCAACCCATTTTAGAATCAGTAAGGCCAAACTTTGTTTTTTTTGACGACTAAGAAAGCGCAAGTTGTTAGTCACTCAGTCGTGTCCAACTCTTTGGACCCCATGGATTGGAGCCTGACAGGTTCCTCTGTCCATGGGATTTCCCAGACAAGACTACTGGAGTGGGTTGCCATTCCCTTCTCCAGGGGATCTTCCCAACCCAGGGATCAAACCCAGGTCTCCTGAATTGCAGGCCGCCTCTTCACCATCTGAGCCACCAGGGAAGCCCTTTTGATGACTAACACAACAGTAATACATGCCAGTGGTGGTGGTGGTTTAGTTGCTAAGTCATGTCCGACTCTGTGACCCCGTGGACTATAGCCTGCCAGGCTCCTCTGTTCATGGGGTTTTCCAGGCAAGAATACTGGAGTGGATTGCCATTTCCTTCTCCAGGGGATCTTCCTGACCCAGGGATCGAACCTGGGTCTCCTGCATTGCAAGCAGATTCTTTGCCAACTGAGCTATGAGGGAAGCCCAAACATGCCCATACTTATCCAGACAAGAGAGCAAACAAATATATAATATTGGAATATTATAGTAATCCTGTTGATACTGTAACAAACTACCAAAATTTAGTTGCTTAGAGTAACACACGTCTAATGCTCTCAATATCACGAAATTTAAAAGTAAACAGACATAGAGAACAAACTTAGGGAAATGGGGAGAGGGGAGGATTGGGTGAGATGTATGGAGACAGTAACATGGAAATTTACATTACCATATCTAAAATAGACAGCAAATGGCAATTTGCTGTATGACTCAGGGAACTCAAACAGGGGCTCTGTATCAACCTAAAAGGGTGCGACGGGGAGGGAGATGGGAGGGAGCTCAAGAGGGAGGAGACATATGTATACCTATGACTGAGTCATGTTGAGATTTGACAGAAAACAACAAAATTCAGTAAAGCAATTATCCTTTAATTAAAAAATAAATAAATTACAAAAATAAAAAAAATAAAAGTAAACCGTCAGCAGGGCTGCATCCCTTCCTGAGACATCGAGGGAGAATCCATTTCCTTGCCTTTTCCAGCTTCCTGCACTCCCTGGCTCATAGTCAGTCAAGCTCCTGTTGACTCCATCCTCACATCATCCACTACTCACCCCAACCCCTCTGCTTCCCTCCTATAAGGACCCTTGTGATTACATCAGGATAATCGTCCCATGTCAAGATCCTTAATGTAATCATGTCTGTGAAGTTCCGTTTACCAAATAATAATATATTCACAGGTTCTGGGGATTACAAAGTGGACATTACAAGAGACAGGGAGACGGTTAAACCTACCACAGGGACCAAACCAGACACTTCTGAGATGAACAAGATAATAAAAGGATATTATAGGTTTGAAAATTGAGAGGGCATGTCTACATTCTTAGAAATAGACAACTTGTAAAACGGACCCAAGGAGAAACAGCCCTTTAGGGACATAAAGAAATGGTCTACTGGTAAGTTGTTTATCTTGCCATAAAGAAAACATAAAGGTTTTTATAGTTTCCAGGAAGAGATAATTCCAATGCTACACAAACTCTCCCGAAGAACTGAGAAAGAGGGAACGCTGCACAACGTGTTATAGTAGCACAGTATAACCCTGACACCAAAACTAGATGAGGACAAGGAAAAACACAAAGTAACTGATGTGCAGAGAGAGGATGAGACAAGGAGCAGGCTGCTGAAGGTACTCAGTGCCTGAATGGCGCTATTCCTGAGCCCCCCACTGCACCCCTGCCCTTCATGCAATGAAGGAGCTATCTGAGCCAGTAAAAAGTCCCTTTGTTTTGTTGTTTAGTGGATAAGTTGTGTCCGACTCTTTGTGACCCCATGGATTGTAGCCCATCAGGCTGCCCTGTCACTGGGATTTCCCAGGCAAGACTACTGGAATGGGCTGCCATTTCCTTCTCCAAGGGATCTTCCCCACCCAGGACTCTTATGTCTCCTGCATTGGCAGGCAGGTTCTTTACCACTAATGGCACCTGGGAAGCCCCTTTATGTTGAGATAATTCAAGCTGGCTATATTATTCACAACCAAGAGTCCTGACTAGTTCACCACTCCACCAGCCAGACAGACACTCAACCTCTTCAATGCCATTTGCTAACTATAATCAATTCAGTTATACGCATTAATGCCAAGGCCTGAAAACACATGGGTAGTGAAAGCTAGGTCAACTGGAAGTACTTTAAAACCTATGCTGTCACTTTTCAGAAAACTCTCTAACTGCAATTTTTCTTAAGCTATTATTAAGATGAATTCAAATGATGTGGGCATACTGATCTGATGGAAACAATGAACATCACAGGAATAAAAACCATATCTAGGATTCAACATTCTCCAAGACTAATCCCTAAAGTATTCCTCACTCATCTCTCCTAAGATTGAAAATTCCTTAAGGGCAGGGACCATTTCTATTTGTTCAGGTAGATGACCTCGTAAATAGTCAAGAAGCTTGCACAATCCAATGACCTTTGAGACTACGTTTCTGAGTCTTGCCAAGGACATATTTTCCATTGTAATAGTTAAGACACCAATACAGAAACATGCAAAATGGTGAAAAAAAATCAAATGGAAAAAGTTCATATTTAATAGCCCCTTAAATATGGCCTACACTTCAAATTCTATGACAGGATTTTTTTTCAAGTAGAAAAGGCTGAAATCATAAAAACGAAACTAATAGAGAACAATCATCACAATGTTATTGATAAGAAGATGCAACAATGGAAGTTCCAGAAAACCCTGAACCATGTTTTCAACCAGTAATAATCCTGGCAAAGAGATGAACTCAACTGCACCTCTGTAGTATCCACAGCAAGCAGTGGAAAAATTAAACAAGAATGTCAACTAGGGATCTAAATGTTACTGCTGTTATTTAGTCACTAAGTTGTGTCCAACTCTTTTCCAATTCCTTGGACTGTAGCCCTCCAGGCTTCTCAGTCCATGGGATTTTCCAGGCAAGAAAACTTGCGTGGCTTGCCATTTCCTTCTCCAGGGAATCTTCCTGACCCAGGGATCAAACCCGCATCTCCTGCACTGGCCAGCGGATTCTTCACTACTGAGTAGATTTTTTTACCACTTTCTCAGGGATGTCTCAGGGATCCGAATAAATGTCCTGAAACTACAGAGCCTGAAACCTACTTTATTCCAGAAATATTAACACAGTTTTCTGGACTGACACAATATCAGTAACATTTTCAGCCATCACCAAAAGACCAGCTAAGGCAGGGGGTCTTAAGAGGTAGGTGACGAGAAATGCCAAATTTTGCATAATCTACATACAGATCATTTTTGGGGTGCTCAATCAGCATTTTGGGAGTGCTCAATCAGCACTCACGGAGAAGGCAATGGCACCCCACTCCAGCGTTCTTGCCTGGAGAATCCCAGGGACAGGGGAGCCTGGTGGGCTGCCATCTATGGGTCGCACAGAGTCGGACATAACTGAAGCGACTTAGCAGCAGCAGCAATCAGCACTCAAAGCCTAACTAATTGTGGTGTAGAGGGAACAAAGGGTGTTGGTCCCCTAATCACACACTCAGCACTCAAAGGAGCTAAAGTCTAGAACCTAGTGGCTAAGATTGCAGACAGTAAATAACCTTCGACATGCATCTCCTTTCCAAGCTGACTATGAGACCACCAACAAGTGTCCTGGAGAGAATAATGGCCCAACATCCTTTTCAGCTCTTGCCTTGCAAGTCTGTACCCCGCAAGGGACAACTGGAAATAATGCTGAATGTTCTGCTTCATTCTCTCAGCTTTACATATTCATTCCTGACAGATCTGAAAATAGTCAACGCTAACATTAAAAAAAAACAAAAAGAAAGAAAAAAAGTTCTTCTAGCTTGCAAGAGACCAGTAAAGGTCGATTATGGGTTTCCTTCCTCTCTCTGCCCCGATCAAGTGACTGCATTCCCCTGGGCTTTTATATCCTTGTGTAATATTTAATTAAATACTCTGTTCTTACTGGTTTATGTACTAGAGAACACTAATTTTAGAAAACCGATTAGCTAGTTCTTTCTAACTGTATGTTATTGTAGCTAAGGTCAAATTTTTCACTGAAACTATGGCAACAAAACCCCAGTATTCTTTGTCGACAAGACAGAAGCAAAGTTCTCAAGAGCAGGCCTCTTACTTGATGGCTAAACTAGGCTGGATTATTCTGTTTTCTACCTTTACCTGAAAATGCCATGTTTCTGAGAATGGCTATGGGGAGCGGTGACCTCAGTCTCCGAAACTTGCTAGCAGAAGTCCAAGTGAGCTTATACATAAGTGTAATCACTGATAACATTTTTAGACACATGTAATTTTAGCAGCACTAAATATCCAGACATTTCAGAAGCACCCAAATTGGAACTTAAATGTACCCGGAAAAATACCAGACCAAAAGAAAAGAAAGAAAGAACGAACTTCTAAATGTCAATAAGAGAAATAATTGCCCAACTTATTTTCTCTATTATTGCAACTGCTCTTATTGGAGTTTTTCTGCACTGACTCCAGCTATGGCTTTGTCAGGGGGATAAACATGGGACTCTTTGAAGGGACATATTCTTCTTCCCACACCTGTGGCCACTCTCCACTTTGCTCCCCAAATCAGAGGACACAAGCACAATTTCTGCCTTCTCTGGGAGCCACACTGGCCCCTGCCTTGACCAATAGTACCGAGAAAGTAGCCATTGGACATCCTTTCTCCAGGGAGCTCAACTGTGCTCACAGCCAGGTAGAGAATGTCTCCCTGCAGGACAAGTGGCAGGCACCCGTCTGAACTCACAAAGAACACACAGAGGGGTGGGGAGTTTCAGGAAAAGAGCAGATTGGCAATATCTGCCTCCTGTCTGTCAAGAGTGGCCGGAATGCCTGCTGCGTGCGTGAAGATAAACACAACTTCCTCTCTCGGTTGGGCCTGTAATTTTATACATAAGATGGGTCTGCCATCTCCAGCAAAGGCCCCATCAGTAACTGAGGCTGCGATCGAGGCTTGTGCAAGCAGAGACGGGCCTGATGGCTCCTTTTCAAAAGGCTACAGCTCTCCAGCTCCTCTTGATCATAAGCTCGCTCAATAAAGTATAAGAAATTCAAAAAGGTTAAAGTGTGTCTGGCAGTGGATACCTCTGAACAGTCCACATCCTGAAGCTTTAAAAGAGATGTATCAACGTCTGAAGGGCAGTGTTTGATCTTCCTAAGAGATGTTCTGAAAGTTGGCAATTGCAAATTTAGCCACACCAGCTACTCAGCTACTAGGTGCTTAGGTCGTGCAAGGCAGGCGGCCAACTGTGTTCCCTACATGACTCACCTCACCCTAAAATAATGCCATCAGTTCCGTACTATTATGAACCATAGTTACCAGTCAGGGAAACTAAGGTATACTGAGGTTAAGTGATGTGCCTACGGTCACACAGCTCATGACAGGTGGGGCAGAGGGACCTGAACCCTAGTCTGACCTCAGAGCCAGAATTTCTTAAGCCTACAGTCACCCACCGCCCCCTCCCCCAATACATTTTACCTATTCATTTAAACCAGATTAGGGGTGATTTTGATTCAGATAGGTAAGTTTCTTTATATTTGCTCACCTTTTCAAATATTCAATAATCCCATCTTTCCACTATGACCAATGGTCTTCAACAAAATGAAATGAACACAGTTGGTTCTCTGAGAGCTTCTCACTTGGACAGCATGTCTGTACTCTCCCCAGCTGTTTGCTGACCCAATGTCCCCAAACACAGTGCTTCCATGGGAAGCAGAAAGAGAAGAAACAGCTGGGTCCTTCGATGGGAAAACACAGACAGATGGGATCATCTACCTAATCTCTGTCCCACGGTAGAAACTGTCTCCAACATCTCTGACAAATGCTTAGTCTCCTGTGAATGAGGGGAAACCCGTCCTTTGAAGCAGGCCTCTTCCTTGAGCAATCACTCAGCACTGATGACAGTCAGAAGCATGTTCCTAAAATCTGAAACTCTGTCTCTGGTCACTGGCCTCTGCTGGCCCTAATTCTCTGTTGTTCTGGGCTCTGAACATCCCTCGTCCACATGACAGCCTTAAAGTGAGAGAAGACAACTGGCCGTTGTCCCTTAGGGCCTTGCATCAGCACAGCAGCTTGTCAGAAATGCAGAATCTCAGGCTTCACCCAGACCTATTGAATTAGGACCTGAGTTTTAGCAAGATCCCTGGATGCACATTCTTTTCCTCATTCATTCTACAAATATGGAAGAGCCTGCCTGTGCAAAGCCTTAGGGGAGACAGGCGTGGTTTCCGAGCTCACAATGAATGGGGTGGGTAAGAGCAAAGGCAAAACCCAGCCATGACAGCCAACTGTTTAGAGCATTTAATATGGGCCACGTACTCCTTAAGTGTTTCACATGGACAGGCTCTTTTGATTCTCATCAAAACACCGTGAGGCACATACAATAATCTTACCATTTTCCAGATGAGAAAATGGAGAGACTGAGAGGTTGAAGGTGACATGACCAGCAAAAACCAGGGCTGAGGGTCAAACCCAATCAGTCCGGCTCCAGGGACTGAGGATGATGAGGGGTCCCAGGAGGCATGATGCAGATGGGGAGATAATTTCAGAGAGAAGATGAAGGACATGAAACGCCCAGAGTGCAGAGCAAGTTCCCTGACAGCCAGGACGAAATGACTCAGTGTGGCTGGAGCAGACATCATGGAGTGGGGATTGCAGGTGAGGCTGGGAGGTAAGCGGGGTGACTCATGCAGGACCCTGTGAACCCTGAAAGCATGTCCTTTATCCTAAGCACAAGTGGGGAACCACTGAGGGCACCAAGCAACCAGGTAACATCATGAGACCTATACTGATTCCTCTGGCCATGGGGAACAGATGGGACGGGCCCCACGCTCAGACACAAAGAATCAAGAAGCAAGTGCAGAAACCAGCAAGGAGGCCACGGCAGCAACTTAGGTGAGAAATATTGTCACCCAACTAGTCTAAAATGCCTCACAGTCTCTCCCATTTTTCGCAGTTCAGCACAAACATCATCGCTTTGAGAACTATCCTATCCTCCTAGTTATCCCTCTAGATTTATCCCCACGGAGCAGTATGACTTAAATGTGGAACCCCAGGAGGTTCTAAGCGGCCCCAAACATTTCTGGAGAAACACAACTCTATTAATTCACTCAAGCGGTTGAGTAGAGATACCGTCAAGAACCCTCCAGACATGGGTTCAAATCCCAGCTTAGTCCAGATTAGTTACTAACCCTCTCTGGGCTCAGGGTACCCAGTGTAAAATGGGGATGATACACTACCACACCACAGGGATGCTCCAACAGTCAAGAGCAAAGGCATGCCATGACTCTGCCAGAAGGCCAGGCACAAAGAGGAAGGAAATTATTGTTTTTCATGATCATGTATTGAATGAAGTCAGGTAATCTCAAAACTATAGGCACAAAAGAGAAAAAAGATCCAACACAGGGCAGGGGTGGGGGGGTTGGCATCAAGGAGAAGATACCCTCAGAGGATGAAGTCAGTCCACATTCCTGGGAGAAGGCAAGTCAACTATAAGAAATCTGTTTTCAGAAAGCTTTCTGGACTCAGGTAGTCTGGGGAAAGATTATAGGATGGCATCAGGCATCCTTGTTTAAAAAAGAAAAAAAAAAAAATCAGCCTTCAGCTAACCTAAAATGTCCTCAGCAAAAACACTGCAAGAGCTGGGAACAGTGAAAACCATTTAGCACGAAATTCTTTTCAACCAGCTTTTAACTAAAGACCAGCATTATGCTGGGCACTGGG
Organism: Bison bison bison; assembly: GCF_000754665.1. NCBI lineage: Eukaryota > Metazoa > Chordata > Mammalia > Artiodactyla > Bovidae > Bison > Bison bison. Next base: position 1,378,617 of record NW_011494766.1, on the reverse strand, counting down.
CCAGGAGGGCAGGCAAAAGATTTGGTCCCTCCAGGTGCTCCAAAATCTAGCTGCAGAGACAAAAACAGAAGACAGCTGTGATAAACACTATGCTCAAGACTGTTAAGTAGGCAGTTAGCATGGACCTCTTGTACGCAGACATTTGCTCCTGGGTAGCACATCTCAGAATGTCATCTTTCAGGGTAGTAGAGGATGAAGAAGTAGAGTTGGTAGTAGCTGACTCATTGGAAAAGACCCTGACGCTAGGAAATACTGAAGTCAAGAAGGAGAGGAGGATGGCAGAGGATGAGAAGGTTAGACGGCATTACCGACTCAGTGGACGTGAATCTGAGCAAACTCCAGGAGATAGTGAAGGACAGAGAAGCCTGGCATACTGCTGTCCATGGGGTCGTAAAGAGTTGGACATGACTGAGTGACTGAACAACAAAGAGGAAGAAACCAATTAAGAAGGAATTCAGTAATTTTGCAAAGGATACTCGAAGGCCCATCTCCTTCTAAAGATAGTTTGGTTTCTGAAGTCACATTGTCTGGGTTCAAATCCTGGCTCTGCCACTTTGAGCTATGTAACTTGGACCACCACTCAACCTATTGTGTATCAGTTCTTTATCTATAAAAGGAGGGGAAGACTTCATTGCTCTGTAGCTGCCTTATGGGGTTGTGATGAGGGCTAAATAATGAAAGTAAAGGAAACTATCAAAACTAAATAGATAAAATTTAATTAATGTATGTAGTCACTATATTAATACATGGTATTCACTATTATTTGCACCTTGGAAACTAGATTATCATTTATTTACACAAGATGACAGAACAAAAAAGATAGTATGGGAGGAGATCCAAGGTGTGTCCCAATCCCAATTTGGACATGGAATTGCTTTTTTGACCCCAGGAGACTTCCTAAATCTCCCTCATTTCCTCAAATGTCAAAAAAAAAGGAAGGGAAAAATGCTACCAGAAACTCAAGTGATTCACCGCACATCTTCATCAATGCTCTGAAGACAGGATTATAGAAGCCTTTGCCAAAAGAAAGTCCTTCATCAACCACTAGGTTGTGCTTTCAGGAGAACTGTAGAGCAGTATGAAAATATGACCCAATTACACGTGCTCTCTGTCCACTTCAATTTTGCCCTCAATGGAGGAAGCCACAACAGCAGACCCGAGATTCAATTAGATGACAAAGAAAACAGATCCCTTACTCTGGAAGCACTCTGTGCACGCAGAGCTGAAATGTGCTCTCCATTAGCAGAGAGATGATTGTGAGTCAACGAATATACAACAGGGGTCTAAGGTCTACTTTCCAGGGGTGACTCAGCTATTCAAAAACAAAGCCATCCAAGGCAACGGAGCAAAAAGCTTTCCTATGCCCATGCGCAGGACACCCAGCACCTTCAGACAAGCATCTCAAAGCTGTGAGCAAGTCGGCAGGAATCCAGCAAGGGCCACGTGCAGTGTGTGGGACTCTGGTATAATCAAGCAGCAGGCATCGCACCAGTGACTGTGTGACATGCTGGGAGCCTTCTATGTTGCCCGGGGAATTGATTTAAATTACAGTGTTGTTCTCTTTAGATGGAGTCTGTTGGTGCGAGATTGGGATAAGCGGGTAAATCTGAAATGAATATTATAAAAAACCTACTAATCTTTTTATTAAATTTGAATTGATTTTGTGAACACGGAGTAAGTTGCCAGAGACTTTTCCCACAAAGCAGCTGTGCGCACACACAAAACCTTGAATGTGCCTCAAGGCATATACTTGACAAGCACCTTAAATAGACTGATTTCTCTGCCTTATTTAACACGACAGGCAGAAACAGAGTCCCACTGCGAAAGGCCCATCATGGATTACAATCAAAATAACAAACAGAATTTAAGAGCGGCCCTCCCCTTGGCATGTGGGTATTTAAAAACTAAATAAGATACTGGTTCATGCCTTCAAGGCCTTGACAAAAGAAAAGGGAGGGAAAAAAAAAAAGCAGAAATAATGTTGCTTAGCAATAATTAGACTACGGGAAGCAAAGGACAGCAGGTGTGAAAGAAAGTTGAGTGCTGAGTTTGTTACTGCCACCCTAGTCCAGGGGACCCTGTGACTCAAGATCCTGGCCGTGTCCCCACCTGGCCTTAGAATAAGACTTGGCTGTTTCCATCCACTTGTCTTATCTTGACAAAGAAGACCTATAATCCCAAAGAAAGAGAAACCTACTTCTGGACAGACAAGGCTCCTGGACACCAGCGCTGCCTTGTGAAACGGTAACCAGCCTGCTTCTGGTGCTGATCACGGCTTCAAGCTAAAGCCCACTGAACAGATGGGAAAACCGAAGCCTGGAGAAAATGCAGTGATTTCCCCCACGGTGTCACAGTGGTTGGTGGCAGAGCCTGGGCCAGATGCTAGCTCTCAGGTTAGGTGGGCTCTTTACTCCAGTGCTAGTGGTTTTCCTACATCTTTCCTACAAGAGCCACTCCCCACCTCGGACTGAATCTCGGGTCAGATTATTATCAGATAAGTAAGTTGCTGGTACGCAAATACTTCGCATCACTTGATCATGAAAAATGCCATTCTTAGTTGAGCTCTCCCCTCCCCCCCTGCCCCCCGACCCTGGCCTCTTCAAAGCCGTTACGAGGGAGGGGCTTCCCTGGTGGATCAGTGATAAAGAATCTGCCTGCCAATGGAGGAGACATGGATTTAATTCCTGGTCCAGGAAGATTCCACATGTCCTGGAGCAACTAAGCCTGTGCTGAGCCTGTACTCTAAAGCCCATGAGCCACAACTACTGAAGCCCATGTGCCCTATAGCCCATAATCCGCAACAAGAGAAGCCACTGAAATGAGAAGTCCACACATGGCAACTAGAGAAGTAGCCCCTGTTCTCTGCTGCTGCTAAGTCACTTCAGTTGTGTCCGACTCTGTGCGACCCCATAGACGGCAGCCCACCAGGCTCCCCCGTCCCTGGGATTCTCCAGGCAAGAACACTGGAGTGGGTTGCCATTTCCTTCTCCAATGCATGAAAGTGAAAAGTGAAAGTGAAGTCGCTCAGTCGTGTCCGCTTCTTAGCGACCCCATGGACTGCAGCCTACCTACCAGGCTCCTCCATCCATGGGATTTTCCAGGCAAGAGTACTGGAGTGGGTTGCCATTGAAGCCTAGGCAGCAATGAAGACCCAGCACAGCCAAAAATAGATAAATAAATCCACAAGCTCTCTAAAAGGTAGGCTGACAGTACAAGCATTCTGGGACTACAGAAGAGCCCATTGAAAATGAAAAGACCAGAAGTCTGATCCTCAAGTTCACAGCCATGCCTTTAGATCCAGAGTGCTTTACCATAGCCAACCAACACACTCATCATCCCAGTATCATCTGAGACCATGATTCCTACGCTCTCATTGTTTTAAAGTGAACACATACTGAGCTATCTAGAGTCTTCAGCCAACATTTCACTCAGGAGACAGATCCTCATTTGCACTACAAATAGAATTCAAAGAATGCTGCAGATCACAGATTGCATACGCCACAGCTTGCCCCATTGACAGGTAAAAAGTTAAAAATGCATTAAGTCAAAGAGTCCAAGGCTTCCATCTTCCTCATTCATACAGTCCTAAATTAAAGTTAAAAGAGCTTGGACAGACAGCAGAGAAGTAATAACCTAGTCTATTCTCATTTAGAGATGGCAGGTAACAGGACCATGGCTTGAAGGAACCCTCATGCTTTGGGAAGGTTCCGCCGGGGAGAGCGAGAGCAAGGCACTGGGTTCAGGCCTTTGCAAGGGAGTTCTGGTCTGACTCTGACACTCACAAGCCATGTGATGCTGGGCCAGCTCCTCCTCGTCAGCCCAAAAAGCATCAGGCATAAAACAGACACACCCTGGGCTGAGGAGGTGTTGCAAAACTCAGGAGAGAATGCACATCAAGTGGCATTATCTACTTTGCCCCAGTGAACTACTAGATAACAGGGGTGACTTTCGTACTTTATAGAAGGATACTTTACCAGCTGGGCCTCTGCTCCCTTACAAACAGCTATCATGTGGACACAAAATCACTCTCAACATGTTTCTTAAAGATTTTAACTGTGAACTGGCACTGACTTCCTTGAGAATGTATCTTTCTTCCCTGGAGTATAAATGGCTGGTGCATAGGAGGCATTCAATAAATGTCTGTGGAATGAATAACAATCAGTCTAAGAAGGGATATTTAACTGACCATGTTTCTCAAGGCTTCCATCTCCTCATCTATATAATGGGAACACCAATATCTGTGCCTCACAGGAAGGTTACAAAGCTTAAAAGAGAGAATCCACAATCCACACTGTGCCTTGCACAGTGTAAATGTAAATGCTCCATCAATGTTAACATGACACGTATGCTCAGTCATGTCCGACTCTCGGTGAGCCCAGGGACTGCAGCCCACCAGGCTCCTCTGTCCACGGGATTTTCCAAGCAAGAATACTGGAGTGGATTCTCATTTCCTTCTCTAGGGGATCCTCCCAACCCAAGGAATCAAATCCATGTCTCTTGCATCTCCTGCATTGGCAGGTGGATTCCTTACCAACACATCACCTGGGAAGCCCCTAGTAGTTGGTACTGTTATTTATAATGTGGGTCTATTTCTCTGTGACACTTGTAAAGACTCCTGAAAGCCAGGGAGACCGTGTTCAAGTCATTTCACCTCTCTTCATCAAGGCCAGCAGCTGGAACACAGAAGAACCTCAATGCTTGACTCATTTTCACAACAGATTAACAGTGGATTACTGCACTTGAAACCAACTTTGATTAGGAGAGAAAGAGGAAACACAGAGAACAAGGGAGATGCTGATCTAGAATATGCACACTTTCAGCCTGATCTCTGAGCTCTTCCCCAGTTCCTATGAACCACCAAAGATAGCAGAATGCTTCCTTTCTCCTCACCTTTCCCTGCCCAAGCTCCTCCCCACAGCTTTAACTCTGAGTTACCATTCAAAACAGCTTCTTTTCTAAAACTAAAGGTTTAACTACAAGATTAAAAATCTCTTACACGTTGGGAACACTGATAGCGTAGTATCCCGTACAAGATCAAGAATGTGAGGTCAAAGTTAGCCTCTTGACCTAAATGGAGAAGATCAAGTTTTGAGGGCAAGAACTGGACAATTTCCCCGATCTGAAAAAAAGGGATTACACAATAAATGTCATCATCATCACCAAAGCTGATCTTGTTTCCCAGAAGCCCCAGTTACTTCTACTCCAACAACACTGGAGGTTCAACTTACAACAGCAGTCCTTCTAGGATGGAAATGGACAATGGTTGTTAGCTTCCATCTTCTCTTTGTAGAAGATGCCAGTGTATTTAGGACAGGGAAGGGAAGGGTGGGAATGAAAAGGAAAAGACAATCCAGAGAAAGGAAATCACTAACCACAAAGTTTCTATTCCCAGTTTCAATCTGATGTTTGCCTTCTCTATTTTCAAACTACGGGCAAAATGACACTCATGAGGAAGAAAAGAGATTCTGCCTTACCTTCCACTGACACGGGTGCTTTAAAATGGTACCACATTAACAAAAGGACTAAAGTAATTAAATGATTCTACACCTCAGTTCTCATCACTGAGAGGACAAGGATATGGTCCAAAATTCATTCAGATAATGAAAATGCCTTGGCTTCCATGAAACAGAACTGCAGCCAATCTCTTCTTCCTACCCACAACAACGTCAGGGGCAGGAGATACATTCAAAGGAATCGCAAAGAAAGCAATTCACTTGGAAGTGTACTTTTACTCATCAGAAAGAAGCAAGTGTGTTCAACAGTTTAACTCATCAGCATCTACCATGAAAAAATAATAGCTTCCAGTCACTTGAGCAAGCCTCATGTACTCAAGTACTCTGTTTGGTTCCTTAGCCATATTACCTTCCTCCCTATATCTTTATGAGGAAGGAATTCTTTTCCCTCCATTTCATGAGTAAAGACATAAGCTCAGAGATTTAAGTAATCTATCAGGGTCACTCACTTGTATATGGGAACACTGAGCCTCGAATCCAGGCCCATGTGGTCCATGCACACACTGCTACCCACAAAGCATTTAAAGACAAAAAGAGGAACCACCTATAATTATTCTCATATCATTATTCACATACAGTTTCTGTCCCTTCTGCCACCACCTCTGAGGATCAGGCTCTGTACTGAGAACTGGGAATGAAAAGACAGAAGTAACTAAGGCTTCCCAAGCCCTTAACTAAGGACCATCAGTACTAAATTTGGAACACACATTTAATCCTCACAATAACCTTTTGAGCAAGGGACTAACATCATTGCGCGTTTCACAGATGAGAAAACCAAGGTTCACAGAGGTTACGCCATTTGTCCAGGGTCACAGAGCAAAGAATTAGCAGAATTTGGATTTGAACCCTGGAAGCCCAATCCTCCAGGCTATGTTATTAACTGCTAGGTTGGCAGATTTCAAGAGGAGCTCCCAGAATTAAAACCCCAAGTCAGAAGCCACACGGAGTATTATCATCAATCGGCCTTTGGTTTCCATTTACTTAAGAACAAGTTATGATGGTTCTCAATATAGGAAGTAACTTGGCAAGGAAGCAACAGCAAACCCAAATGACTACGTGTAGCTTGGCTGATTGCTCATGTAAAGACTCCATCATTTTAACCAGCCACTCGCCAGCATCTCACTTTTCCATACGTGTCTGGTAAATTTCAGGGTGCATTGGCACAGCAAGGAAATGGACAAGAAATGCCACCTAATTGCCCAATGCACCATTTCTAAACATCAAAATGACTTCAACCTTCAAAACGGATCTGTATTTGGAAAGGCAGTAATCCCTTTCAAAAGAAACATCTTTCTTTTTGTTTTAGAGAAAAATGTTTCAAACACTACACCACAATTGAAGGGTTGCTTTTTGGAAAACATCACCCGGGTTCCAGGGTGCAAGAGACCTTCCAGTGGCTGCAACGGGAGATGGGTCAGGGCCCCTCACCTGTGTGCAGACAGCCTCCCACTCACCACGAGGAATTGAGGCAGCCGTGACCTACATTCACAAAGCCAGCTACAAAGCATGTTTTGAACCAGATTTCCGACAAATACAAAGAACCTCACAACCTAGAACACTTTATTTTTAATTTATGGAGAAAGACAGTCAACAAATCAAGTCACTGTCACGTGACCACCGGTGGATCCAAGCCAGGCCATAAACAGAGTTTGAGTGAGTGAGTGAAAGTCACTCAGTTGTGTCTGACTCTTTGCGACCCGAAGACTGTAGCCTGCGAGGCTGCTCTGTCCATGGAATTCTTCAGACAAGAATACTGGTGTGGGTTGCCAGTTTGGTTCTTTCCAAATAGCCTCTACAGGAATTGTCATTTTTATCTCAAAAAAAATCTCTTTCAATCAGACACCAGATATACATCTAAGCACCAGGCACTTTTATCCTAGTGCCAGGAAAACACACATCTCTTCTGACTTCCCTTGGCTATTATCTTGTTTATTTCAATGTTCTAAATGGCACCCCACTCCAGTACTCTTGCCTGGAAAATCCCATGGACAGAGACCCTGGTGGGCTGCAGTCCATGGGCTCGCTATGAGTTGGACACGACTGAGCGACTTCACTTTCACTTTTCATTTTCATGCCTTGGAGAAGGAAATGGCAACCCACTCCAGTGTTCTTGCCTGGAGAATCCCAGGGATGGGGGAGCCTGGTGGGCTGCCGTCTATGGGGTCGCACAGAGTCGGACACGACTGAAGCAACTTAGCAGCAGCAGCAAACTTATATTCAGACAGCCACTGGTTAACTCTAAATAGTATGCTAACATCTTCCTCAGCTTCCTTTCCCAGCTCCCAGAGCCCGGGTGCAGAATAGGATAGGAGCTCATGTTGGACCCAAGCAATAGGCTCCACATCCCTTCCACTTGGTCCCAACTGTAAAAGCACTCTGTGGACCAGCTTCCTGCTACATAATAAAGCCACGAGTTTATAGCTCAGGCCCTAATAGCGGTGGTTCATAACCTAGGCTGCATGGGAGACTCAATCAGGGAATTTTCAAAATATCTCAAATACCCTGTTAAATGAGAATCTCTGGAGGTAGAACTCAAAAGTGGGTGTTTTTGAACATCCCCGGGGTGATTTCTCAGCCCAAGTTGAGAATCCCAGCTCCTAGTCCATCAGTCAGCAACTCTATGATTCCAGACAGGCTACTAAACCTCCACCTTCCAGGGCTTCAATCCCCTCCCAGGGACAGTACACCCTCTCCATCGGCTAGAAATGCTGGCAGACCCTCAGCACAGTATGAGTGTGGCCACACTCAATGTTGGCACGGAGTCCCTCATGCTTGGCTCTTTTAAATGGTAAAACTGCAACGCATTATATAATTCAGAAGGAAGGGCTTAATTCTATGAGTGAGTGACAGGATTATGATCATTGGATCAAATCTTTCTGTTGCATTCAGGATTCTGTTTTGGAAGGTGACATGGAGCAAGAACTGAGAAGAAAAAGGCAACAGAGGTGTATATGCTTATGCCAATTTTTTTTTTTTAAAACAGACTCCCACCAGCCTCCTCCCCAGGTGAAAACATGCTCCTGGGAGCCTCACGCCAACTGGATGCAGCGCAACACCGAACACCTTCCAAATGGCTTCTCTCCATCTGAACAACCGCCTATTTTATTCTAATTTCTGGAGATTTTATTCAAAAACCTCAATTAGTTTCTAAATCACGTAAGAACAAAAAGAAGTCATAACTCGAAAGATACAATCTGCAAACAGCAAGGTTTATACTCTCTGGGACAGAGGCCATCAGTCAAATAGTTAACCCGCTGGGTTCTCAGCCCTGGCTGTAAACAAAAATCACTGCCCTAAAAATGCCAGTGCCTAGCCCCCAACCTTGAGAGATTCTTTAACTGGTTTGGAGAGTGGCCCTGGGCAGCCATGTAACTCAATATCTCTCCCAGATAATTCTACTACGCAGCCAGAGCTGTGAAGCACTAACCACAACAGCAGCAAAAAATAACAACAAAATATTTCTCATTTTAAGATACCAATTATATTTTAGACACCTCCTGCAATACACTAATCTACCTTCCGAGGAAGACATCAAACACAAGAGGTCTACAAAGAAAGCCAACAGTGCAAGGCCACCAGCAGGAAGACTGTCCCACCTGTGCCTTTTAACTCAAAAAGGTAAGTAATAATAAGAACTCCTCACTGCGAGGTGAAGTATGTAAGGACAGCAAAGCTCCCAATGGAACAGTAAGTTCTGCTGAAACACCACATGTTCCTTGAGACTCAATCCATAAATCCTACTTGTTCGAACACAAGTGTAAGGCTTTAAACTGAATCCGTGCTTACCAGCATGTATTCAAGTGAAAAAAATGAAGGTCCTAATACAAGCCTTCATGATCTTGACACTGAACTTATTTATGCCTTTTAAGAGTTCAGAAAGCCTGAAACTGGCCTCATACATCTTAAAAATATGTAGGCAAATAAACCTATGACTGACTAAAAAAAAAAAAAACCAACAACTATATCTACACACAGCAACAGGCTTCATGAATTTTCAAATGAGGCAAGGGACCCACCTTGGAATGGTCCCCAACTTACCTCTGAATTTCTTGGGTGGATTGTTAAGGTCCCCGGTTTCTGGCTGCACAACACAACGGTCATCAACCAGGCTGCAAAGAGAAGAAAGATAAATGTTGCATCAAACCAAGTCTAAGAAAATAAAACCCTAAGCACTAGGCAAAACTCAAATACTCAGGGCGGTTCCTATGCAAAACAGGCTGCCCTAGTCTCCAGCCAGGGAATGAAACCTCCTTCAAGAGCCTAAGACTCTGCTTCTGCAATGGTACTGTACATTAAGGTACTGTTTTCTGTGGCTCTTTTCACTTAACCACGTCCAGAAGAGACCTGAGAGTGTGCGTAACAGCGTGTGCGTGCTCAGTTGGGTCCAACTCTTTACAACCCCATGGACTGTAGCCCACCAGGCTCCTCCGTCCATGGGATTCTCCAGGCAAGAATACTGGAGTGGGTTGTCATGCCCTCCTCCAGGGAATCTTCCCTGCCCAGAGATCAAACCTGCATCTCCAGCATTGGCAGGTGAGTTCTTTATCACTGAGGCACCTGGAAAGCCCCGATGTGAGCACAGCATGTACTAAAGCTCAGGTCGGGGGCACAACAAAAGGTCCTTGCACCCAACCAATGGTAGCCAAGGGGCCCACTCCATGCCAGGCACTGAGCTAGGCCCTGGGATGTGAACATGGGTGGGAGGCAGGCCCCTGCCCTTCGGGAGCTCAAGGCTGGTTCATGCAGGAGCCAGAAAGACAAACTGACAAGGAGCATATCACCTGCAGGCTGTAAGAGAAGAGGACAAAATACAGCCAGAAACTCACTGTGCCTGAAGCTATCTGAGAAGCTGCCGGTGGAAGAGGCCAACCTGGCAACTACTGGAGACGGAAAAAGAGGCGGAGGATGAACGGAGCATTTTCAAGGGGAAGGAACCCTACGTACACAAGCATGGGAGTAAGAGAGGACTCTGGAGCTTCAAAAAGACTAGTGGGGAAAGTGCACATAATTACAGATAAATAACCAGCCTCTAACTATATATAAAGACCCCATGTTTAAAATTCCAACTGACCGATATGACTTGTACAATGCTTTTGTACAACTGATTTGTTTAAAAAAAAATTTTTTTTTTGGTTTGAACATATGAGGAAAACTGAAGCTCTGAGGAGTTTACATGACTTTTCCAAGTTCCTAGAACTGGTATTGGTAGGACTGGCTCATTTTTCAAGTGGCCACAAAACTTGATCCCAGCTAATATGGTTTTCTAGGGGTTCTTCCATTAATATATGTCTTATCCCAAAGGCAAGTTACCATTAAATAACCAGCCTTAACTCTTACTGCTTCTTTTCCAAAGTCTGCCAACATATCCTAAAATTCTTTCACACATCTTTCAAGATCCTAAATCGGAGCCCCCATCTTCTCATGAAGACTCCAAGTCTTTCCTGCCCCAGGCTCCCTCTGCCTGGCCTCTGTCCCTCCCCACCACCCCCACAACCTCCCGGGCTAAAACACAAATGATACACTAGGCAACAAGATCCCCGAGGACAGAAAGCGTGCCTGCTTTGTGACCCAGAAGGTTCCACCGTTCACCCAGGGCCAGCACACTTCCTAACAAGGCTGGGTACTCAGTATCTATTTAGTGGATGGATCGAAGTGTCTAGAACAGTCCACCAGCAACTTGCCTCCTTCGGCTCTAAGACATAGGCTCTCTTCATTAACAAGAGGGACCGTGTGGTCACAGCCTCAACATTCATGCACAAATCAAGAGCAGAAAGTGTATACATAAACCCCTGCCCACTGTGAGCCCCTCCAAGTATAAACAAGGAAACGCCACCAGATCTAATATGTGTAGGCAGGAGCTGGGGATAGGGGTGGGGAGTGGGGTGGCGTGCCTTGGAATTCAACGTAGGGCTTGGTAAATTAATCAAGTTCTCAGGCAAGGAGGTATGGGTAGGAGAAAGGGTCCCATTCTAGGTTAGAAGGAAATGAACTGCAGATGGCCTTCAGCTACCTGCTAGCAGCATGACCCAGACTGTATCACTTCACTCCCCCGGTCTCAGTTTCCTCATCTGTAAAATTGAAGAGTTGGTCTCAAGGATTCCCAAGTAGGGAGATGTTCATGAGACTTTTTGTTTCTTAAATATAGTGATACCAAGTGCCCATCCTCCCCAGGCCTACTAAAGCCGTGTTCCAGGACGGGATCCAAGAATCTTTATTTTTCACAAGTTTCGCAAGTGATTGAGAAGCACTTCTCTAGACACTACATGTCACACACTTGGGCCTTCCAAGGCCCTAGGTGAGTTTAAAGGTCAGTGAGTCAATAAAGCCATTTGGAGGTAACTTCCATCTATATAAATGGAACTGGGTTACATAAATAGCGCTGGATGCTGATTCCACAAAAATTGGCAGCCACTCATCGTCATCCACGAGTAGCGCTCCATAAATGTAAAAAATATGAGAAGGAAAAAGAGGTCAAACTTTATTTTCCAAATCCATTTTTACACCGGTTATCCTCAAATATGTGCAGAGAACCAAGGGAATAAAATATTCATCTAAAGGAAAGACTAGAGCCCAAAACTTAACATAAAAAAAAAGGGGTCATTCTCATGTTAAAGGGGAAGACCTTATTATTAATTTGTTCACAATACTTATGAAAACTCTTATAAAACTCTGTACCTCATAGGAAATCTAAGAGGAGATGCTCTGGAAGAAAAAGAGGTACTAAGATTTTAGGGGCTGACATGGTAGATTCAGCAAGTGGCAGGAAGTGAGCCTAGGTGACTGGAGAGGCAGTGGCACCATTAAAAGAAATTAGGGCCACAGACCAGAGATGGAGCATAAGGTGGGCCTGAGGCTTAACAAGGCACTCAGGTAAGAGTTGTGGGCAGACCATGAGGATGGGGGTGAGCAAATTCAGCCAGAGAGGCGCGGTCAGACGAGCTGGGAAGGGGAAGTTGGCCCCACCAAGGGCAACTGTTAGAAGCACTGGTCTTGAAGTTCTCAGTCTTTGTAGCTGTGAAACCCTGGGCAGGGGACTTCACCTCTCTGATGGTCAGAGATTTTTGCCCCCATAAATAGCAATAATGATAATGCTCACTGTAAAAAGCTGTTTGGGGATTAAAGGGATGGTGGATATACAGTACATAGCACAGAGCTGTAAACACGGACAGGATTCATATAGGTAGTTACCACTGCTACTTATTATTGCAGAAAAATAAGAGGATGCAAGATTCAACTAGAGATGGAAAAAGCAAGGAATCAGCCAAGAAGAAAAAAAGGACAACAGAGAGGTACAAGCAGCAGGACTCTGCCAAAAGCTACAGAAGGTATCTTGGGCAAACTCCGGGAGATGGTGAGGGACACAGAAGCCCGGTGTGCTGCAGTTCATGGGGTCTGCAAGAGTCAGACACGACTTGCTGACTGAACAACAACAGAAAGTATATTGTGAAGGATAGGTCTTTAGTATAAAAAGGTTTAAAAAAGGCTTAAAAAAAAAAAAAAAAAGCCACTTGACTGGTGATCAAGCAGTCATGGATCACTCATTTTTACTGGATGACTTTTGAAAATAAAATCTTTATTCGGAGAGATCCAGCTGAGCTATAGAATTCTTTACCTGAAATAACTTGTTCCTTGAGGATGGAGTAACTGAATGAGAGCCTGGGAATACACTTACTTTACAAAATACCAGAGAATCAGCATACTTTAAATAGGAAGTCTGGTTAAAAAGGATGGTTCTGGCTGCTGTGACAATGAGGTTCTTAGAGAAATTGTTGCCTTCCTCCCCCGCCCCCACATTTGAGATCAGCTCTTGCCAAACACCACAATGCCACCCACCACTCCTTTTCATGCAAAGAGATTACAGACCATGTATAACTCTTACAGAGATAACCACCTTCACTCCCCATTCTGCTTGTGCCTGCCCTTCGGGACTAATTCACCTCTCATTTCCTCTTCCAGACAATAGAAGGAGGAGAAGGCAAAAGATAATCAAATGAATACATTAGGGAATGTATTTATACAGACTTGGGGGGAAAAAAACAACTGAAGAAAGAACAGAACACCAGAAATCTGATTTAAAGAACTTGGTGCCATTTGTAACTTTCAGATGCACACAGTGACCTGAGGCAGAAAACGTTGTGCCTCAAAGAAGAGAGAGAAGCACCTGAGAAGTTCTGGTCTCTACTTGTACAACAAACAAGTCACCATTTAAAAATAAGCGCTTTTACAAAGAGAAAGCACTTCCCTGGGTCTGTAAATACTAATCTGAACATTCATCCCATACACTTAGCACTTTCCCTCTGACGTATGAAAGAAGAGGCTATTACAATAATTCTGAATGAATAGTACTAAGTGATGAGATTTCACTCTTGCAGAACGGATGGGCAAATGGCATTTTTGTGTAAGAGGTTAAACCTGGCTAATATGAGATCTGATATTTGTGATTCCAACCATCGCTGGAAAAATCAAATAAAATGGGAACATTCATGTCCTAGAAAAATCACAATGTTGAAGCTGATGTTCTGATGTCTTAAACAAACCCTGCCACACAAGAAACCAGGTGCTCTTACCCCAAGGTGCTAATAAATCCATTTGTCGATCCTTCGGCGTACAGAGAACAAATGTCTCCGATGTGTAGGAAACTAGACATCTTGTCAGACATGTCTTTCTTGAGAATCCTAGACAAAGTAAAATATGCAACATTATTAGAAGGAAAGAAATGCTCGGGGCGGGACTGGGGGTGGGATAGTCACTGAGAATTGGCTTAGCTCAATTTTCCAAAGCGTTCTGCTTAAAAGTCAAATTTAAATCAGTGTGTGACAGGCAGGCAATTCGCTGAGCCAAGCAGGACATATGCAGCCACATTTTTCCCCATCTATCCTTTCATTTCAGGGTATTCCAACCACAGTAAGGCTTGTTTCTAACAAAACCATGACTGAATCCAATTCTCCAAGTTGAAGACCCTAGATAATAAATAGTGAATATAAAGACTACAGGGAAGTCTGCCAAGAACTCTGCAATGATTAGGAGCTGGAAAGTCTGACTTAGGAAATATTAACATGCTCAATCTGCCTCAGGGAATGTTCAGGCAGAAGGAAACACCTGGTATAAAACTTGGGTCCGGCAGGGCCTGGGGCTGAGGCACCAAAGGAACAGAATTAATATGAGGAAGCCTAGCAATAAATACCACAAAGCTCTAGAGGCCTTTTAAGAATTCAACAACCTATACACTTCACGCAAATGCTATTCCATTGTCTTTCCTTCTCTTCCTTCACCACGAAACCCATGCAGAGGCAGAAAGACTCAGCACCTGGTCCAAACCCTTCCAACACAACTGAAGAGTCAGGCTGCAGTCCCTTAAGAACCCTGGTCAGGAACACACACAGTGAGGGGCAGTGCTAGAACATGTTCATAAAGTCAGTAAATCTCTGCATAGCCCAGTAATCACCACACAAACAACACACACACACAAATTATCAACAAAAATATTGACATGACTCATAGAAAGAGCTTTCATCAGGGTCATAAACATTGAGGAGTGGGAGTCAATTATAAAAAAAATCTAACCTGAAATTTACAACACAAGCTCAAGGACTTCCCTAGCGGTCCAGTGGTTAAGATTCGGTGCTTCCACGGCAGGGAGCAAGGGTTCAATCCCTGGTTGGGGAAGTTCAGAGCCCACATGCCACACAGCATAGTTAAAAAGTAAAAATAAAAATAAAAAACAAGCTCAGTTCTGTGCAAAGAGTGTGTGCTGGCATGGACTGCAGTAGCTCCTCATCATTTCCTCAGGCACCTGGTGTACAGACGTTTAGGGTCACCTCAGTCTTTCCCAGACCTCTCCTCCAAACCCAGACCCCCTTAAACATCCTTGCCCATCTCTTTACTCCAGTTTCCCTGCCAGAAAGCATTCACCCCACCATGCCACAAGACTTGGAATGGCATGGAGAAGTACGCTCTCCTGAAATTGCTTTCCGGGTGCCAAGTTTTCTTTTTCAGAAGAATTATGCCTCAGTGATCAGCGGGAAACCTCAAGAAGCATTTCTCCTCCCTTAGTAGGAGTGGCAGGGACTGAAAACAAACCATAAAAGAACCTCAGTTCACTGCTTGTGAGAAACAGCGAGGAAAAACTCATCTGTCCTTCCAGCAGCCAAGATGTTGCAAGAGATAAAGAGCACTGCCTTGAACATGAACTTACGTAGAGAGATTGCGCGCAACTGAGAACACAAACTCTCAAAACGAAAGAGCCAGCATCTCTAGACCTTGGGGAGAGATACACAAACAACAGGCAGAGACTCGGCTCGACACATCCCACTCTCTGAAATCAAATCTATCATCCTGTCATTTCTTCTTAACTGTGTATTTCACACCTATAGGCAAACCGATGTTTTAAAACAGCGGTCCTCAACCTTTTTGGCACCAGGGATTGGTTTTGCTGAAGGCAATTTTTCCATGGACCGGGGAGAGGAGGGAATGGTTTGGGGGTGATTCAAGCACATAACATTTATTGGGCACTTTATTTCTACTGCTATTACATCGGTCATCAGGCATTAGATTCCAGAGGTTGGGAACCCCTGTTTTAAACAACATCCCAAAAAGACACTCAAAACAAAACCACTCATGAGCATTGGTATTTTCCTTCTGTGCTTATATTTAAAAGTCTTATAAAGGGTAAGGAAGTCAGTGTACTTCTGGGACTGATTACTGGGAAACAAGTTCTATTTGAATTTTGAGTCAGACCAAATCTGTGTCTTCACACTAGAAACTTCCAGAAGGATCCAGGGACAGTGATGAATGCAGGCGAGCAGATACAGGATAGGGAGGAGGGCAAGGGACTTGTCTACTGTGACTGAGTCTCTCCCAGCCCTCTTGGCCCCAGTGGAGACCAGGCCGGGAAACAGCAGCATGCCCATGAGTCTCTGAACTTTGATCACAACCTGGTCACCTTACTAGAAGCTTTAGGTCCTGAATGGGAAGCACTGGACACTATTCAGTGTCCTGGAATGACAAAGCATGACATACTCAGTATTGCTTGCATTGATAATCGCAACAGAAGTCTGGGCGCCAGGCCCATGCAGCAAGGTTCTCCATTGCCACCATTTCTAATAATAATGGCTAGCATTTGGCAAGCATTATCACACCCACCACTGGGCTGAGACCTTTACAAATCTTCTCAAATACTCAGGACCACAGCATGAGGCAGGAACTACCATTATTACCATTTTGCTCTTGGGAAACTGAGCTGCCAAAAGGCTAAGATGTCCAAGACATATATAATTAACAAGCAGGAAGGCCAGAGTTATAACTCTGGTCCACATGACTGGTAAACAGAGCTGTTCATCAATGGCGATGCCTGGAACATGGATTAATATGTTAACCATTCTTATTCTTGGTGACAATATTAAGAACTGATTTTCTTTTATGTGCACAATTCCATTTGCTAATTTTTCTTTGGTATTTTCTAATTTTTCTGTCGCTGCCACATAATACTTTGATAAGTTAGGGGGGGAAATTAAGTTTCTTCTTCCTAATCAATATTCTTACTAAGTAGATAGTTGAACAAATAAACTTCAGGCATACTTTATATTTCCTCCTGAAAACATGGGTTAATGCATCCACCAAAGTTAATGGTCCTCAACTGAGCAATCTGCCAGGCATCCTAGTTAAAAAAGAGGGGGGCGAGGGCAGGGACAGATTCTTCCCAGGGTCCCAAACAATGGGTACCCTCACAAAGGACCAGGCAGACCCTCTCTGGTCTGGTGGGAAACCTTTGGAAGCTTCCCCTCACCTACCATTAGCCAAGTGGAGGAAGAGGAAAAGGATGAGGAGGGAGTAAAGGGGAGGAGGGCAGGGCACAACCATCAGTGATGTCCTGGAAGTAAACACCAGGATAGTCAACAGAACAGGCCTCTGGGGTCTGGAGGGGAGGAGGTAGAAAGTCATCCTGGGAGCCATCTCTGGAAGACTTCCTGTTGTTCAGAAGCAGGATGGGAGAGCCTGCCCATGGATCTGATCCTGGACCATTTGTGCCTTTGAACTCCTCATCATTGTACCCAGGGCTCCTGTGTCACTCACACAGTGGCTGGGGATCACCTCACGGAAGAACAGCTGGTGCCACCCTGCCAGTGAGCTGCAGGACCCTGGTACATCTGACACCTAGGGCTCGCTACTAAGAAACTTTGAGTTGGTCAGCAGGTATCTATAAGAACAAGCCAGCTCCAGAGCTCCAACCATCTCTCTGTCCACTAGCTGTTATTTCTGGCTGATTTTAGGGCTTCAAATGTCTTTCAAAATCGTGAATCACTACATGGTACAACTGAAGCTTATGTAATACTGCAAATTAACTACATTTCAATTTAAAAAAAAAAAAAAAATTCTTTATATTAAACTTTCCTTGTCCAGTCTAAGAAAATAACTTCTGGGTACGCAGTGTACAACGTGACAAGCGTAGGTCATAGTATTGTATTGTATATTTGAAAGTTATCAAGAGTAGGTCTTAAACGTTTCCTTCACAAGGAAAAAAAAATTTATAACTGTGTGGTGACAGACGTCAATTGAATTTACTATGGCGATCATTTTGTAATAGATACATACATCATTATGCTGTACACCTTAAACTTATACATGTTGCATGTCAAATATCTCAATAAAACTGGAAAAAATTAATTAATTAAAAAAAATCAAATTCAGTAAAGGAAAGGATCTCCTGCATAAGAAGTCAGCTGGGTATCACACAAATGGACTCTTTTGTGTCCTATGACGACATATTTTTACTTTAAGGAAGGTAATTATCCTGCCAAATTCACCCCTTGAGAAAAAGCTGAACAATGTAGAATTATACTGAAACTCCCAACCACAGAGCATTCTGAACTTTCCAAATATACAAAATCATAGAATAAAGGTCGGAAGCAACCCTGTAAACCCTGTAATTCCACGTCTCGCCCAATAATAGAACTACCCCCACCCCTACCCCCACCATGTCGCTTAAGGGATGGTCTTGTCTTCCGTGTGGACCGGCAATGAGGCCTATTCTAGGTTCAAAGAGCCTGGCTGGCAAACACTCCTGTCCCCACCCCTCCCCACAATGACAAGCGCCTCCCAGAATCTCTGCTACTGATCTGTCCTCTGATGCTCC
>NW_011494766.1:1344817-1359872 GCF_000754665.1 Bison bison bison | reverse complement strand
AACGCATGCACACTCTCGCATTTCTCCTTGAGACTTGGCTTGTCAGCATCCATCCTGTCAGGGTTCCAACCTGGCTCTGTCAGCTCTTGTCTGTAGGGCTTCGGGCCAGATCCACACCTTCCCTAAGCCTTACTTTTCCCATCTGTAAAAGGGGGACAAATAGAGTGCTTCCCTCAGCAGGTGGTCATAAAGCTCCATGAGATCGTCTTTATAAAGCACCTGCTGATGTACTGAGTTGGCCAGAAAGTTCATGCGGCTTTTCCCATGAGTGCTTATGGAAACACCCAAGTGAATTTTTTGGCAAACCTGATACCTGGCAGGAAGTTAAATCACGCCATCTATGAAAATTATCAGTATTTCTATACCACCTCCACCTCCCACCACTGCTTTGATCAGTTAATACTCCTGAAATAGGCTTCTCACAGAGAGGCTTGACCTGGGTGGAGAAAGGTAGATCACTCTGGCCTCTGTGTCGTCCACAGGCAGATGGAGCTGGGGCAGGTTTGCTGAGCCTCACATCACCCACTCCCCGAAACTGCTCCCTGAGCAGAGTGGAAAGAAACGGGATGCTGGATTCTATTTGTTAAGAAAGGTGGGGATAAAAATGCACCGATTCAGAAAAACCCCTTGGAGAAAAGAAACCCGGGGTGAAATGGTCCTCTGATTCTGAGGCCACACAGCCTGTGTTGCTCTCGGCCTTTCCTACACCTTCTCGGTCCTCTTGTCCACTCTGCTGCCTCCAGCGGCTTCTATACCACGAAGAGCCACAAGTCTGTATCTCCTGGCCAAGAGCTACCGGGGTTCAGCTCACAATGGACCACAGCATCTCAATGGACCAAATCTGCGCAATCTGCTTCTCCTCCTCCACACTCACATCATCGACCTCCACAAGTCTGGGGGCACCTCCCGTCCTCTCTCACCTTATCCCTGTCACAGGACTTCTGCCCGTGCTGGTCCCTCAGATCCAGAATACACTCATTCCTATTCCATCTCTTGCCCTAATACAAGCCCAGATCTGTCTGGGATCTGTTTGGCATACTACTGCATTCCTATCACCAGTGCGGACCACGTGGTAGGTGCTTAGTAAATATGTCAAACATTATGAATGATGACATTTAAATGAACATCAAATCTTGATTTTAAGCTTGAATATATTTCTTAAAGCCTCTATTTTTTTTAACTGCTCTGCCCAATCCACAAATCTCAGGCAAAATCATTTTTCAACTGGGCTTCATTCTGGTCCTTGATTTTTTTTTGTTGTTTCATTTTTAAAAAATTTTTATTATAGTTGCTGTAAAGCAACATTGTGTTAGTTTCTACTTCATAGTAAAATGAATCAGTTATATGTATACATGCACCCCCTCCCGTCAGGACTTCCTTCCCATTCTGGCCACCACAGTCCCTTAAGTAGACTTCCCAGTGCTACCATTGGGAATACATCCTCACTAGTTATCCACTTTATATATAGTGTCAAAAACATATATACATCAATCCCAATCTCTCAGTTCCTCCCATCTCACCTTTTCCCCCTTGGTAGCCATAGATTTGTTCCCCATGTCTCTGTCTCTACTTCTGCTTTGCAAATAAGATCATCCATCCTATTCATCTCTCTCACCTCCATTATTCTACATGTACAGCCAGCATGACCTTTTAGAAGCCTAAGGCAGACCATGTATTCCTCTGCTTAAAACCTTCCCAAGCCTCTTCAGGGCTCTCCATAATCCGGTCCCTGTCTATCTCTTCCTTATCTCTCTGGACTCTCCCCACTGCTTTTACCCTCAAGCACTGATGCATTTTTCCTGATTCCCCCAACATACTGTGTACACTTTCTGTCCCCCAGGTGTTGGCATCCGCTGCTCCAGCTGCCTGACACTCCTTATGTCCCCCACCTGGGACTAACTCCCAGTCACCTTTACGGTCCCAGTTTGATGTCACTGCCTCCTGGAAGCCCTCTCTGACACCCCAAACCTGAGTTCTACGTTGGCAACACATTTCTCTATCAGTTCAGTTCAGTTCAGTCGCTCAGCCGTGTCTGACTCTTTGCGACCCCATGAATCACAGCACGCCAGGCCTCCCTGTCCATCACCAACTCCCGGAGTTCACTCAGACTCACGTCCATCGAGTCAGTGATGCCATCCAGTCATCTCATCCTCTGTCGTCCCCTTCTCCTCCTGCCCCCAATCCCTCCCAGCATCAGAGTCTTTTCCAACGAGTCAACTCTTTGCATGAGGTGGCCAAAGTACTGGAGTTTCAGCTTTAGCATCATTCCTTCCAAAGAACACCCAGGACTGATCTCCTTTAGGATGGACTGGTTGGATCTCCTTGCAGTCCAAGGGACTCTTAAGAGTCTTCTCCAACACCACAGTTCAAAAGCATCAATTCTTCGGCACTCAGCTTTCTTCACAGTCCAACTCTCACATCCATACATATAGCACCCCAATTACACTATCTGGGCCCACTCCCACTGTCCGAAAATCCCATATTCACTTGTTTGCTAGTTTACCTGTCTTCACCACTAGACCATGAGTCCAGGAGGGCAAGGCTTCTCTGGTGGCTCAGTTGGTAAAATATCTGCCTGCAATGCAGGAGAACTGGGTTTGATCCCCGGGTTGGGAAGATCCCCTGGAGGAGGGCATGGCAACCCACTTCAGTATTCTTGCCTGGAGAAGGCCCATGGACAGAGCCTGGTGGGCTACAGTCCATGGAGTCACAAGTCAGACACGACTGAGTAACTCAGCACAGCACACAGCACAGCCACGAGGGCCAGGACAGCAGAATGATTCATTCCCACTGCTTCCCAGCCCCTAGCACATTGCCTGGAACATGTAAGCAGTCAACTTTGGGTTCAACGTACTAGAGCGTCAACTTATCTGCTGCTTAAAAGAAATTACACTGTTTCTTAGGGGATTGTTTTTCTAAAACTAATTAAAGCCAAGTTTATGTTGTTGGATCAAAAAGAGAGAAGAAAGGCCTCTTGGCCCTTTTCAACAGATTTTTGAGACACTGGGAGCCAGAAACAAAACGTCTAACATCTATCCCTGGAAAGAAGTACCTGTCTCCCACTGACCATCCCTTGGCATGTTCAAAAAGGCCAGAAACATCAACCTAGAACACCTGCATTCAAATTCCATCTTCATCAGTTACCTGCTGTGTGTACTTAAGCAACTTACATAACTTCGGAATTTCAACTCCCTTGTGCATATTTTAAAAAATAAAGTGTGTGTGTGCATGGTCGGGGGAGGGTACCATTCCTATCGCTCATCAGGACCTTGCCTCCCATCAGGGTCATCATGAGGGACAAACCAAAAACCCCACACAAAGTGCTCCGCCTAATACCTGGCCCTTACTAAGGGCTCACTTTTTAATTTTCAAGTGAGACTAAAATGAGAACCTTCACTTCACTTCCTTCGAAGTCTTCCCTCCCTACTGCCTGTAACTTGCGCTTCTCTCCTATTGATAGACCCTCCTCACTCTGTCAGCGCTGCTGGAAACATACCCGAATAAACACAGGTCCCCGAAATGTTTCAGTCCTCTGCAGGCCCATCAGGTGGCTGACACTCAGGTCATCCAAGGTCCTGTTTCTCGGCCCCCAGATTCAAAATACCTGAGACAGCCAGACCTCAACTCCGCTTCTCCTTCTTCTAACATCAAACTAGGCCCCTGCTGGAAGAGGGGTGGGGGTGGAAATCTCTTCAAAGGAATGATAATTCAATATTTAGAACTTTCTTCCACTTTGGTATTGAGACAGGCTAAAGCACAGCCTCATCCAAAAAGAAGTATGTTCATTTCATTTTAAGCAGTTCAAAATAGATTTGAATTTCTCTTTTTTTCTTTCTTTTGCTAAAAGCTTTGTGGTTGAAACTCACTTATTGTCATTTCTTCCATCTATTTCTACTGTATACACTTAACTAATGTCTTATATTTCTCTAAAAAAAATAGTAATCTCAACTTTCGCCTACTTACCACTCAAGACTTTAAAACTTAGCAACTTCTGAAATGAGACCAAATTAGAACACTTTCATTAACCAAGAAGTGAACTAAGGTTATCACTTAAATCTCAAGGGTGGATGGACAAAGGAGGAAATCAGAATCGTGACCTCACAGCAGTGAACAGACCCCAAAGCCACAGATTCCCACATTTTTACTGACCGCAGAAGCAAGCCTTTTTATTTCATTAAGATGAAGCCACCTGATCTTTGGGATTGAACAGCCTTTCAGTCATCAGGGGACAAAAAGAAACCCACTGACACTGCCCTTAAGTTCAGCATTTCCAAGACAGGAGGGGTAAGTTAGGAGTTTGGGATTAACATATGCACAGGACTATATATAAAACAGATAATCAACAAGGACCTACTATATAGCACAGGGAATTCTACTCAATACTCTGCGATAGCCTACATGGGAAAAGAATCTTTAAAAAAAAAAAATGTGGATATATAAGTGATTCACTTTGCTATACACCTGAACTAACACAATACTGTAAATCAACTATCCATGAAGTTTCTCAGTCGTGTCCAACTCTTTGCGACCCCATGGACTGTAGTCCACCAGGCTCCCCCATCTGTGGGATTTTCTAGGCAAGAATACTGGAGTGGGTTGCCATTTCCTTCTCCAGGGGATCTTCCCGACCCGGAGATCAAACCCGAGTCTCCTGCATTGTGGGCAGACGCTTTACCGTCTGAAGTAAAACTATACTCAATTATAATTTTAAAATAAATTAAAGTTTGGCCCTTCCAAGCTCTGGTGTCAGGTAGAAAACCCCCTCATATTGCCTGCCCTCTCCTTTCTATCACTCACTCCCTGATGACCAGCTGTCCCAAGTGCTGTACTGCCCACTTACCTTAACTGTGACAATCTTGTACACATCACCCAAGACACAGGCAAACTACTCCCCAGAGGCCTGCATTTGCACTCACCTAGGGCTTCCCTAGTGGCTCATGGTAATGAATCTGACTGCAATGCGGGAGACCTAGGTTCAATCCCTGGGTTGGGAGATCCTCTGGAGAAGGGAAAGGCTACCCACTCCAGTATTCCGGCCTGGAGAATTCCATGGACAGTATAGTCCATGGGGTCGCAAAGAGTCGGACACAACTGAGCGACTTTCACTTCATTTCCCTTCTTAAACACTGAAATTGGCTAGCATGGAGTATCTCATGTACTTCTAACAGCTTCACCCTGACACTTTTAAAACCATTTGTGAGGGAACCCATGGGCAATAAAACTTAAAGACAATCTAACTTCTATCCTACAAAACAACTTCATCTGAATCCAGAAGCTTCAACCACCACCAAGTAAGGGGTTGTAGAGTAACAGCCATTAAGGAAGTTGCATTTGAAGCGACTGTTTTCAGACATGGAGAGGAACCCACACTTTCTCATTGTTTAATGACCCTTCCCACTACAAAACTTCTGGACTGGTTGGTGTAATCTTGCTCATCTAAAAATAATGAACACAAGCACCACTGCCTTCCAAGTTCGCAATGTTCCTTTGCAGTGCAGGAGGAGCTTTAGCTGGGAAGCAACTTCAGTTTTGCAAGAACAGCTTAAATGCATTCCCGTGCATTTATGTCTGAATAGAAAGCCCTGATACAATACCCAGACTTAGGGACACTCAATTGCATCCTGCCACTTAAGCCTTCAGCTTCCCCTCTCAAATGTTCCATGCCACCACCCAACCTTCTGAAAAGCCTACCTATTCTATAAGTGGTTACCTATCCTACCAGTGGCTTTTACTAGTGCCCCAGGGACTCCTAAGAGCTCCCAAGACCCTTTCAGAGGATCTTCAAAGTCAAAACTATTTTCGTAAGATCACCAAGGTGTCACTGCCTTTTCTCATGCACAGTAGAATTCTCCAGAAGCTGCAAGACATGTGATGTCACAACAGATCGGAGGCAGGGGCAGGTCTGAGTCCAGCTACCTTCCATTAAGCTAGATCTAAAAGCAATTTGGGCTTCCCTGGTAGCTCAGTGGTAAAGAATCTGCCTGCCAATGCAGGAAACCCAGGTTTGATCCCTGGGTCTGGAAGATCCCCTAGAGGAAGGTCTGGCAATCTACTCCAGTTTTCTTGCCTGGGAAATCCCATGGACAGAGGAGCCTGGCAGGCTATACAGTCCATAGGATCACAAAACAATTGGACATGACTTAGTGACTAAACAACAACAACAAAAGCATTTTACAGAGAAATGTAAAATAATGACACTCTTCTCGCTGAATTTTTGTTTTGGAAAATATAATTACTGCCCATAAAAAAATATGTTACTGTATTAACGTGCAATAGGTTTACTTTTCATATTTTCTGTGTGAATTTTCTAAGTGTTAATTTTGAATATTATAAATACAGATTGGTATAACTGATGTCAATAGAAGTTCTTTGCAGTCTTCATCTATTTTTTTCTTAAATTATGAAAGTATGAAAACACATTTACAGGAGACTTAGAAAATACAGAACAAGGTTACATACAGTTCCACTATATACTATAATTATTTTTAAGTAGATAATATCTTTAGTTGGAGTTTCAGTATCAAACTCTCAAAAATTAACAGAATGAATATACAGAGAGGTAAGATACAGGAGATCTGAAAATGAATTCAACATATTCTCAGTTAATTTTTAAGCATCAAAACCTGAAAGTCTGAAAAAAGTGCTTCAACAAATTTTCAGATTTACTCTGGCACTGGCTGGCTGTGCAGTGAGGAGTCATACAGTACAAATATGAAAAACTGGATCGAACAGGATTAAAATGCAAAATATACAACTTAATAGTCAGGGCTTTAGACAGGATTCCTTGATTTGAAACCTAAATCCTTTTTATTCAACACATTGAATACCTACTAGATATTAGCCCTACTCTACTCTAGGTGCTAAGGATGGAGGTCAAATAAGACAGTCAAGGTCCCTGGCTCTCATGACACGCATATTTTAGTGAAGACAGTAAACAAACAAAAAATAAAACAATCAAGTCAAACAGTGGTAAGTACTATGCAGAGAATTAAAACTGTCACCCAATTATGGCTGGTCAGAGAACAAGTTGGGACATGCAAGTAAGAGCTGAAAGTCAAGACAGAGACAGTTATGAAAAAAAAAAAAAAGACAGGCAGAAGAGCATTTCAGGCAGAGAAAATAGCTCTGTACGGTACAAAGGCCCTATAGCAGAGCAGTGTTTGATAAGTCCATGAAACAGACAACCAGCCACAAAGTTGAGAGCATTAATGGGGAAAGGAAGGAAAGTACTGGGTAAGGCTAGGGGTAAAAAAGCCAGTTCCAGTGGGACTTGACCAGGGTAAAACGTGTGACTTTTCTACAACTGTGATAGGATGTTTGTAACCTTGACCAAAGTATTATACGTACTCTTTCTGGGCCTCGAGTTCCTCATCTACAGAATGGGGATCATAAAATTGTGTTGAGGATTAAATGAGAAAAAGGAAATCAATGGACTAAGCACACAGGAATCAAAACACAGGAAACATTTCTCTTTGCTGTCATGCTACCTAATATTTTCTGATCTGTTCTCTTTTCTACTCTCATAAACCACTCATATTAAACTTTTTAGGGCTCATAATCAGTTGACAATCAGCCTATCAACCAGCAAGTCCAAATGAACGTAGACAAGGGGACACATTGTGACATGGCCTTTATCTGAATATGTCTATGCCAATTCCAGCAAAAGGTTCTCCAGCTATTTCAAGTAAGACCGAAACCACCCAAGCACCGCCAGGTGAAGAACGGATGACTACACGACACCCACGCAGCCCTTCTCAGTCCACCCTGGCATCACCAAGATTTGTCACTCGGCCCCAAAGCACCATACTCTTGGAAAGTCATTCTTCTGCTGAAAAAATGCAGCCTATGGAATCCACCAGCCTTCCTGCCCTTTCTTGTCATATCCACATCGCCTCCACCCCTAAAAAACAAAGGGCTCTTGCCTAAGTCTTTCAGAGCTGGTTTCATTGCTGCTTGCTTTAAAAATGATCGCTTAAAAAGAACAAAGGCATAAAGCTTCCCTTAAAGCAGATTCTTTACCATCTGAGCCACCAGGGAAGCCCTCTTTAAAGTTAGGCTGTGAAGAAGAGGGCTCATGTACAAAGACTGACAAGTGCCTGGAGATCCAAGAGGTCACAGGCAGCTGGCCCCATGGAAACGTGAAGGACCACGGTCACCACCAACACAAAAAGGCATCACTACACTTTTAGGTCAAGCAGCCCCTCCCGTGGGCAAAGAAGGGCAAACCACAAGGGCTTTCAGAAGAAACGCAAGAGTATGCCCAGAAAAAGGAAGAGTGGCCAGCATTTGATCAATCTCCTGGCTAGTAGCCAAAGACGCTCCCTCCAGAGAGGCACAAGTCACGGTGAGACGCCCTCGCCCAGGCACATATATGGTAATATGGCTGTAAATCCGGGAAGGGGGTAGGGGAGAGAAAACCCATCCTGTTCACTTTGGACTCCTGCAAGAGAAGAGGTTCTCTTTACAATCACCTCTGCGTCTGTTACTGGGGACTCTCACAGTTAATTTTGGAACTTCCTTTGAGCAAAGCTATCTTGCCGATATCATCATCTTTATTGCAAAATGAGGATGAGCAGCACCCCGTTTTTTAGTTGGACAGATGCCCCCACCACCAACCACACTTCCATGCAGCCCCCTCCTTGCCTTCTTGTCCCCTTAGCGGCTAATCAGACTATCCCTCAGACACGCAGCATGTCCCCATCAAGAGATAATTTATTCTATTGCACAAAGCACTTCTCCCCGGAGCACAGAAAATCGCCTTGTGCTTTCATTTTCAGCTAGTCCCAAAGGAAATCACCGACTCAGAGATTTCAACTTTCAGCAGGGCCCTCCGTGACAATCTCAGAAGTAACAGTCGTAAATCTGAAGTTTGGAGCCATTCTCTGGTTTAAATATTGCTCTTTCAGATGTCTCACACACACACACAGATAAACCTACCTGCTTTTTCACAGACATGTCCACTAAATAAACTCTGCCCCAAAACGGTAACTGATCTACAGAGTTATTTTTCAGAAAAGATGTCAGTGCTGACATATGCCTCCATGCCTATTCCTAAAGGCCAACGTAACAGAAGCCCATTGAGAGCTCAAAGTTGGCAGTCAGAGCACTTTACACTTGGTGCGGAGAGGTCATTTAGCCAAAATTCCTCATTTTATAGGTGGAAACAAACACCTTCTGAGTGATTTCATGGAGGTCACATACCCGATTAGTAGCCAAAGCCTGCAGACCACAGGGCTCTGGGAACCAAGGCTAGTGCTTCAGGGGAAGGGATGAGGAGAGTGTTTATTTGGTTAAAAAGTTAAAGTCAGTCCTGGCCTGAGAAGACCCCACTCTGCCCACAACCTGAACCACACACACAAAAAAAAACAAAAAGAAAGAAAAAAGCAAGTTAGGTTAATATCCTTAGAGTGAGATAAAAAGTCTCACTAAGTCTGGGAAAAATCACTCCAGGATAAGCTTTCTCAGTCTCAAGGCTATTGTCATGGGCCGGGTGGTGGGGGGCCGGTGGGGGGGCACGTAGAAAATTTCTTTGTTGTGGGGGACCCGTCCTATGCACTACAGGATGTGTAGGGACATCCTTGGCCTCAACTCACTAGACGCCATTAGCAACCTCTCCCCCTCAGCGGTGACAACAAAAAAAGTCCCTAGACATTGCCTGATGTCCCCTGGGGGCCGAACCACTCTGCTGGAAAGGTTTGGTTTTGTTCTGATCTCTGAGATCGTGTGCAACCATCTATTATTCTACAACTTGGCAGTAATGCCCCAAAGCAGGTATTTTTACACCTGTGCTACAGAAGAGGAAACAGATGCACAGATGTCACATGTTTTGTTTCTACTGAACAGGCAGGCGACACCCAGTCCCCGGGAGTCCCCATCCCTCAGTTGAGCATGGCAGCACCGTTTAACCCTGAGACCAGCTCATTCACTGCCTCGTTCCTACTTCCACTCCCCTTCAGTAACCACCACCAACTTCCCAAGCTGATGCCCTAAAGGCAGCTGTGCTGAGCAGTCTTCAAAGTGACCACAAAGAAATGCTGAAGACCTTTCTACCCTGTCCTTAACTTTACTCTTCATGGCAGATGGGGCTTTTCAAAGCAACAGGCCAACTCAAGAGATAGGTCATCAAGCGTGTGCTTAGTCGCTCAGTCATGTCTGACTCTTTGCAACTCCATGGACTGTAGCCCACCAGGCACCCCGTCCATGGGGATTCTCCAGGCAAGAATACTGGAGAGGGTTGCCATGCCCATCTCCAGGGGATCTTCCCAACCCAGGGAGCAAACCCAGGTCTCCCACATTGCAAGCAGATTCTTTACCCAGTGAACCACCAGGGAAGCCCATGAATACTGGAATGGGTAGCCTATCCCTTCTCCAGAGGATCTTCCTGACCCAGGAATTGAACTGGGGTCTCCTGCATTGCAGGTGGATTCTTTACCAGCTGAGCCACCTGGGAAACCCTTATGTCATCGAGAGAGGGGTACAAAAAATTAAATTAAGTAGTAGCCTACAGGGCTTCCTTGGTGGCTAAGTGGTAAAGAATTTGCCTGCCAGAGCAGGAGACACAGGTTTGATCACTGTTCCAGAAAGATCCCACATGCTGCAGAGGAACTAAGTCCATGTGCCACAGCTACTGAGCCTGTGCTCTAAAAGCCCAGGAAGTGCAACTACGGAGCCCGTGCGTCACAATTGTTGAATCCTGAGTGCCCTAGAGCCTGTGCTCTGCAGCAAGAGAAGCCACCCCAATGAGAAGCCTGAGCACCATCACTAGAGAGTAGCCTCTGCTCGCCACAACTAGAAAAAAGCCCTTGCAGCAACAAAGACCCAGCACAGCCCAAAAAAAAAAAACAACAAAATTAAAAAAAAATACTTATTTTTATTTATTTGGCTGCTCTGGGTCTTAATTGCAGCACATGGGATTTTTAGCTGCTGCATGTGGGACCTAGTTCTCGGATCAGGGATCAAACCCAGGCCCCCTGCATTGGGAGCTCTGAGTCTTAACCACTGGACCACCAGGGAGGCCCCAACATAACTTTTTTAATTAAAAAAATATATAAGTAGCCTACAACCTTCAACGGGAGATAAAACATAGATAAATAACCTCATTCACAAGTAACTGTGAGTGCTTACTAAGTGCCAGGTACTCCAGTGGGGAAATAAAAATCAAAAAGGCCCACAGACAGAAAGTGCCAAGGCCTTACAAATCACAAAGACTGTTTTGTTTTGCTTTTTTTCTTTGCTGCACCACCTGGCCCATAGGATCCTAGTTCCCCAACCAGGGATCGAACCTGAGCCCCTTGCATTGGAAGCACAGAGTCTTAACCACTGGACTGCCAGGGAAGTCCCACAAATGACAAAGACTTTTAAGTTTCAAGGAAGGTTTCCCAGAAGAGGAAGAACTGGCTGAGAAGAGAAGCATCTGGCAAGGTGGACAGAGGGGCTGGGACAGGGTCAGCTGTGGAAAGCCCATGGGCAAAGGCACAGAGACAGGATGTGATTGTACACATGGCAGGCAAATATAGGTGAATGTCCCCAAGTCTGGGTGTTGAATTAGCTTCTTCTGTTCAGAAATACGTGCAAGTGAAGGGGTTATGGGGAGTTTTTTAAGCTGTTTTTGCAAAACAAAATCACTTCCCAGATAAAACTGCTCCTGAAATGCAAATGAACACTGAAGAACTTGGAGGCTAGTAATATTTTTTTCATCTGTTCATCTTTTTCTGATGAGCAACACTATACCAGTCTAGAAGTTCTGCTGACTCAAAGCGTCATAGAACATTATAAACTGAAAATTCTTCAAAGTTTGCAACGACCAGTTACAATACAACTTTCTTTATATCTGTGGCTTCACAATCCTAAGTAGCTTTTATATGAAGCTTTTGGTCTCTACCTCTGTCTGAACAGACAGGTTTTCAACCTGTCTCAATGTAAGCACCGAAAGCTCCCATTTTTATTATCAAGAATCCTGCCAGACTTCCATACACTCACCTAAGTTGGTCATTTTACCTACTTTTCCTCTTAACTGCACATGAGAAGGCTGTGAGGGAAAAGTACCAAGATCAGTTTCAACAGGTGAAAGCTAGCCATGCAAAAACAAAGTAATTATAAAAATAAATTCTGAAAAAGCACAGGGCCGCCAAGCACCATCCAGCACAGATCTTTTCATATTTTCACATGCGTTAAGAATCCCCTGGGGATCTTGCTGAAGTGCAGTTTCAGATTCAGTGGATCTGGGGTGGGGCCTCAGAGTCTGCATTTCTAACAAGTTCTCAGTTTGAAGCCAGTGATGCAGATCTGGTAGCCACAAATGGAGCCATAATGACGTAGGACAATGGACAGTATTTCTCAGACTTTGGGCAGCGACTCACAATAAGAAATGCATTGAACTTAACAACCCAATGTTTATTCTGTGTGTATGGTGTATGTGTGTGTGTGTGCGTGAAAAAGAGAAACAGAGACACAGAATGAGAAATCTGTTGCAACACACACAGTTAAGTACCCATACTTTGATGTTTTCTATTCTGGTCTACTTTATCAAAGAAACTGTCTATTAAGGTCCACCAGAGAGATGTCACAACTTCTTAATGGGCTGCCACAGTTTGAAAAACATGGATGTAGAACAAGAGTAACATTCCTGCTTGTCCGGGGAGAAATGAATCTCAGCCTTAGCATACTAAAACTGAGACCAATTTGAAAAGAGTGTGTTTAGAATTTTTTCCCCCAAAGGTAAGAATATATCAATTACATTTTGGAAAGCCTTTCATGAAAAATGTTCAGGTTTTAGAGGGGTGGGATGGGGAAGGAGGCGGGAGGGAGGTTCAAGAGGGAGGGGACGTATGTATAACTACGGCTGATTCATGCTGAAGTCTGGCAGAAACCAACACAATACTGTACAGCAATTATCTTTCAATTAAAAATAAATTCTAAAAAATAAAAATGTTCAGGTTTGACAGTGCTCTATGACAACCGAGACAGGTAGGATGGGATGGGAGATGGCGTAGAGGTTCAAGAGGGAGGGACATGTGTATACCTGTGGCTGATTCAGGTTGCTGTATGGCAGAAACCAGCAAAATACTGCAAAGCAATTATCTTCCAATAAAATATTAAAAAATGATGATTAGATCTAAAAAGCAAAAGTTCAGCTCTTAAATTTCCTTCATTTTAATTTATTTTCTGACCCATATGATGAGAATGAGAAGAGTACTCAAAAGAACTAGGGCTTCTTGGATAAATGACTCATGACAGGTCTGCATCACGGAATAGAGAGAATGAGGCTGGAACGTCTCATCATACAAGCAGGAAGTCTAAGACCACTGGGGTGGTGTCTTTTGAATCGACTTGAGTAGCCTCTCTCTTACTGAGCAGAGATGGATAATCTGAATATCTGTAAGGATAACAAAAGAAAATGAAGCATAGGAAACATGTTTAAATCCATTATTTTACTGTAATACTAAAAAAAACACACAAATTGGTCAACCTGGTATAGACTTTCTCAACAGTGGCACTGCTGATACTTTGGAGTGGATCCTTCTGTTCCTCTGGGCCGTGAGATGGAATGATGGCAACCGAGTAGCATCCCGGGCCGCTAAGCACTGGATGCCAGTAGCACCCTCTCCCCAGTTATGACAGCCAAAAATGTCCCCAGATATTGCCTCACGTCCCCCACTAAAGAACCACTGCCATGGATCATGCTCAGGGAATCAACTCATTACCTTTGAAAACTAAAACAGGAGACGGAAGTACTGATCTTGTCTTTTGTCTATATACTTTAACTATACACTAGGGAGGGCTTCCCTGCTGGCTCAGTGGTAAAGAATTCACTTGCCAATGCAGGAAACTCAGCTTCGATCCTTGGGTCAGGAAGATTCCCTGGAAAAGGAAATGGCAACCCACTCCAGGATTCTTGCCTGGGAATTCCCACGGTGTGCTACAAAGAGTCAGATACGACTAAGTGACTTAAACAACAATATGCCCGGCTGCTGCTGCTAAGTCGCTTCAGTCGTGTCCGACTCTGTGCGACCCCATAGACGGCAGCCCACCAGGCTCCCCGTCCCTGGGATTCTCCAGGCAAGAACACTGGAGTGGGTTGCCATTTCCTTCTCCAATGCATGAAAGTGAAAAGTGAAAGTGAAGTCGCTCAGTTGTGTCCGACTCTTAGCGACCCCATGGACCGCAGCCTACCAGGCTCCTCCATCCATGGGATTTTCCAGGCAAGAGTACTGAAGTGCGGTGCCATTGCCTTCTCCAACAACATGCCCTAGGGAAGTAAATATTAAGTTGGCCGTAAAGTTTGTTTCGGTTTTTCCATAACATCATATAGAAAAACCAGAGTAAACTTTTTGACCAATGTACTAAGTAGAGAAAGTTTCATTTCACAAAATATTCCAGCTAATAAATACAGAAAAATAGAAGCTTTACAGTTCAGTTGAACTAACAGATTGAAGCAGTAAGTATCACTTGATGTTAATCACAAGAAGGCATATCCATACATATCACACACTCCCCTGAGTGAGCTTACAAAACAGACTTGGTGGGGGCAAGTGACTCTGATCAAGGCCCTACTTCTAACTATAAAATTAAACATAACAAATATAGAGGAGAGGGGAACATGTTCAACTGCATCACACTGATACAGTCGGCAAAATCCAGCCTGTAAGAAAAGGTATCATGTTGTGAAAGTGCTGCACTCAATATGCCAGCCAATTTGGAAAACTCAGCAGTGGCCACAGGACTGGAAAAGGTCAGTTTTAATCCCAATCCCAAAGAAAGGCAATGCCAAAGAATGCTCAAACTACCGCACAACTGCACTCATCTCACACGCTACCAAAGTAATGCTCAAAATTCTCCAAGCCAGGCTTTAGCAATATGTGAACTGTGAACTTCCAGATGTTCAAGCTGATTTTAGAAAAGGCAGAGGAACCAGAGATCAAATTGCCAACATCTGCTGGATCATCGAAAAAGCAAGAGAGTTCCAGAAAAACATCTATTTCTGCTTTATTGACTATGCCAAAGCCTTTGACTGTGTGGATCACAATAAACTGTGGAAAATTCTGAAAGAGATGGG
>NW_011494766.1:1329904-1344717 GCF_000754665.1 Bison bison bison | reverse complement strand
TATTGACTATGCCAAAGCCTTTGACTGTGTGGATCACAATAAACTGTGGAAAATTCTGAAAGAGATGGGAATACCAGAGCACCTGACCTGCCTCTTGAGAAACCAGTATGCAGGTCAGGAAGCAACAGTTCGAACTGGACATGGAACAACAGACTGGTTCCAAATAGGAAAAGGAGTACGTCAAGGCTGTATATTGTCACCCTGTTATTTAACTTCTATGCAGAGTACATCATGAGAAACGCTGGGCTGGAAGAAGCACAAGCTGGAATCAAGATTACCGGGAGAAATATCAATAACCTCAGATATGCAGATGACACCACCCTTATGGCAGAAAGTGAAGAGGAACTCAAAAGCCTCTTGATGAAAGTGAAAGAGGAGAGTGAAAAAGTTGGCTTAAAGCTCAACATCCCAGAAAACTAAGATCATGGCATCTGGTCCCATCACTTCATGGGAAATAGATGGGGAAACAGTGGAAACAGTGTCAGACTTTATTTTCTTGGGCTCCAAAATCACTGCAGATGGTGACTGCAGCCATGAAATTAAAAGACGCTTACTCCTTGGAAGAAAAGTTATGACCAATCTAGACAGCATATTCAAAAGCAGAGATATTACTTTGCCAACAAAGGTCCATCTAGTCAAGGCTATGGTTTTTCCAGTGGTCATGTATAGATGTGAGAGTTGGACTGTGAAGAAGGCTGAGTGCTAAAGAATTGATGCTTTTGTGGTGTTGGAGAAGACTCTTGAGAGTCCCTTGGACTGCAAGGAGATCCAACCAGTCCATCCTAAAGGAGATCAGTCCTGGGTGTTCACTGGAAGGATTGATGCTGAAGCTGAAACTCCAGTACTTTGGCCACCTCATGCGAAGAGCTGACTCATTGGAAAAGACTCTGATGCTGGGAGGGATTGGGGACAGGAGGAGAAGGGGACGAGAGAGGATGAGATGGCTGGATGGCATCACCGACTTGATGGACGTGAGTTTGGGTAAACTTCAGGAGTTGGTAATGGACAGGGAGGCCTGGCGTGCTGCGATTCATGAGGTCGCAAAGAGTCAGACATGACTGAGCAACTGAAATGAGTTTCTTTAATAACAACCAAAAAATGCATGGCAAGGGGAGGGGGGGAAGAGGTAACAAGGAAATATCCAAATTAAAAGACACATCAATCATTTGTAATATATTGACCTTATTTGGTTCCTTATTCAAACTGTTTAAAGTATGCATATCTGTTATTGATATATATATGTTGAAATAATAAGTTTATTTAAATCAAGGAGGTGAGAACACAGACTAGTTTTTAAAATTTGCCTCCCCCGCCTTGAGATGGATAATAGTATTGTGATTATGTTTTTTTAAGACTCCCGATGCCAGCAATATATACTACAATATAGATGAACTAGTATATCTGAGATTTACTTCAATGTCATCCAAGAAGAGATGGGAGGCTGTTTGAGAATGCAGCTAAAAGAAGATGGGTGATGAATTGATAAACTATGGAAGGTGGGTGAAGAGTAAAGAGGGATTCATAACACTAAGACTGCTACTACTACATGTGTTTCTAACTTTCTACAGTACAGTTTTCCTTTTAAGTGCCAACAAACAAGAGTGCCTGGAGGACTTCCCTGGTGGTCCAGTGGTTAAGAATCTGCCTTGCGATGCAGGGAGGGCAGGTTCCATTCCTGGTCAGAAAACTGAGATCCCACAGGATGTGGAGCAACTAAGCCCACATGCCATAACTACTGAGCTTGAGTGCTCTGGAGCCCCAGGGCCACCAGTAGACAGTCCAAGTGTTGCAACAAAAGGTCCCACACGATCCACAAAGATCACCTGTGCTGAAACTCAGACCCAAAGAAGCCGAATAAATATTAAAAAAAAAAAACAGTGCCTGGCCTTAACAGGGTTTGGTGACTTTGCAGAACAAATGAGAAATTCTTTATTTAAATGAATGACTACTAGCCTTTACCTCCGTAATATGATAACTGACATTTGAATAGTGCCCTACCACCCATTTAGTTTTCCTTTTAAATTCTTTTCTCCCTATTTTTTTAAAATTTGTATTGGAGTATAGTTGATTTATAATGTTGTGTTTCAGGTGTACAGCAAAGTGAATCAGTTATAAAAACAGTACAAAATGAATGAGAAAACCTGGATTCTATGATGGAACCTGAACGATACACTTTTTCTACCCTAATGATTCCATACATGTCCTCATTCCAGTGAAATCCCATCAAAAGTACCTTTAGATAAAAGACTTAGACATCTATTTCTTAACAAGAAAAGATGTTCACAATACAGAGTGCAAAAGGCAAGGTACCAAACAGGAGGCATGACACCCTTTTAATGAAATTTAAACATACATGTAATTTCTATGTCTATACTTAGAAGGAATGTCTGAAATTCTCATCTTGGCTGGTGGGACTGGGAGTGACTGGGTTTTTTGTATTTGTTTTTGTTTATATACACTAATGTTTTACAATTGAATACGTACATCTTACACAAAAAGTAACGATAAATATCCTTGTTACAAGTTTGTACACATGGATACAAGTTTGTACACATGGAGGGGTCAACTTCATTCATCAAGGAGAATCACTTACATGGAACTTCATATTCCCCAAGGATGATATTAGATAGCAGAGCATGAATCCTCTTCCTGTAATTCCTTAATATGAAACTAGACAGACTGTAGGGTGGCCACAGGGCAAAAGATTCATAATGCAGATAAATCCCTAGGAATACCATTAGGTTCTTAGAACATTTTTGTTATGTAAGCCAACTGTAACTTCACCTATTTTATCAAAGATGCCTTTCCTCCTGAAGTGAATTACAGTCCCACACATAGCGGGTGATTAACTAGACAGTCTAGAAATCTGGGTTTTACTCACCACCACCCCCATCAAGTTCCTCCCAAAGTCTCTCTGGAGAGGACAAGGTGGTTCAGTGATGCTGAGAAACACTGAGAATTCTGCTCGAGTTCAGAAATCCTCAGGAACAAATAACGGCTAACTGGCAAAAACCTGGTCCCGGCACATTCTGTCCTGGATTCTTTTGGCGGGAACGCCCACACTCTCCCTCAGCTGCAGCCACTCTGGCCTCCTCGCCCTTCCTCTAACACGCCCCACCTGCTCCCACCCTAGGGTCCTGCCACTTGCCGCTGGGCCCTTTGGAACACCCATCCCCAACCAGACACCTACCTGGCTCACCCACTCACTTCCTTCAGATCTCTACTAATGAGCCCTTTCCTGATTCCAACCCCTACCACAGTACTCCCTGATCCCCCTTACCCTGTTCTGTTGCTGTTACCCTTCCTTTTTATTGTAAAATACACATGCACAACATAAAATTTACCATTTTAGCCATTTTTAAGTGTATGATTCAGAGGCATTAAGTACAGTCACCTTGTTCTGCAACCATCACCACAATCCATTTCCAGCACCTTTTCATCTTCCCCAAAAGGAAACTCTGTGCCCATTAAACTCATTCCCCAGGACCCCTACCCAGGGCAGCCACTATGCTGCTTTCTGCCTCTGTGAATGTGATTGCTCTAGGGACCTCTTCAAAGCGGAACCATGTATTATTTGCTCTTTTGCATCTGGCTTCCCTGGTGGCTCAGACAGTAAAGAATGTGCCTGCAAAGTAGGAGACTCTGGTTCGATCCCTGGGTTGGGAAGACCCCCTGGAGAAGGAAAGGACCACCTACTCCAGTATTCTTGCCTGGAGAATTCTACGGACAGGGGAGTCTGGTGGGCTACAGTCCATGGGGTCACAAAGAGTCAGACGTGACTGAGTGACGACTAACACTTTTCACTTTCTATTTCACTTAACTGAATGTTTTCAAGGCTAATCTCTGTTGCAGCCAGTATCAGAATTTCATTTCTTTTTATCGCTTAATAATATTCCACCGTGCAGATATACTATATCTTTTTTATCCACTCATCTTTCTGTGAACATCTGGGTTATTTCCATCTTTTGGCTATCATGAATGCTGCTGCTGTGAACATGGCCGTACCAATACGTTTGAGTTCCTGCTTTCAATTCCTTGGGGTATATACTCAAAAGCGGAACTGCTGGATTATCTGGTAATTTCTATGCTTAATTTTTTGAGGGACAGCCGTATTGTCTTCCACAGCAGGTTCAACATTGCACATTCCCACCAACAGTGCACAAGGGTCCCAATTTATCCACTTCTTCAGCAACACTGTTGTTTTCTCTTACTCCGCTTTATTTTTCCTCAAATCATTTACTGCCTGTCATACTATAATACTTGCTTTTTATACTGGCTGCCTCCCCTGAACTAGGATTTAAGACTTCTTAGGATCAGGACGCTCGAGGACTTTCCTGGTGGTCCAGTGATTAAGAATTTGCCTCTCCTTCCAGAGGATATGAGGGTTCAATCCCTTGGCAGGGAACTAAGATCCCACTTACAACTTAGCCTATATGCTGCAACTAGAGAAAGCTCGTTTATCACAACAAGACCCAATGCAGCCAAAATTTAAAAAATAAAAGGTATGGACTTCTATTGCTGTAACCTCAGCATCTAGAACACACCCTGGCACATAGCAGGTACTCAAAAAATTTGAATGAAGGAATACAATAGTTTAACCATAATCTTAATCAGCATTAGAATTGCTAGGATAGATTTATCACACCAAGTGCCTTAAACTATGTCCAGTTTAGGGAAGAATCCAGACATAGTTCAATACAAGGAACAGCTTAGTGGATGGTGGTTTCAGCTCATCCTCATTAGCAATAGCCTCAGAACCACAAACACTATGGCAACTGGTAGGAACCATGGAAATTATGTCATTCATGTCACTGACTTCAAGCCTTAGTTGATTTCATCAAAAGAGTCAGGCAAAAACTTAAAACAGCCTAAGTGAACTAAAAAAAAAACCTGTATGTATTAATACTTACAGTTAATAAACAGCCTGTGAAAGCAATGTGTTTTATTTTAAAAGATCAAACCCACAGCAAAGAAGACCGACACTGGCCTTGGCTGGCTTGTTAATCAGATGTATGCAAGGACAGCTTGACCTGAAAATTTAACTACAGGCCTAATTTCAATATTTTGAGTTTTTTCTGTTGTTCAAATTTGGTGTCTGTTGTTTCACTCTGGTTTAAGAGTTGCTCATAAATAAATTAGATTTTCCATTCAATCATTACAAATGAACTAAAAAGCCATTTGATTTTTTGCTGTGCAAGTCAGTTGGTTGCACACCATCGTATTAGAAGTTTCTTTCTCTCTTTAAGACCATGGTCTTCCTCAGTTGAAAATACTTTGAGATATAAAGCAATGGATCTGATTTCAGTTCACCTATCTCTTCTCTAAGCAAATTTTCCACCTCTCCTTCCTAAAGATGCTAATTCTCTCCAGAAGGCAACCACTTTGTTTAAATAGGTAACACCATTGTCAATCCCAAAGAACTTCCATGAGTCTCAAACTAGAGACCAGGAGTAATTCATTTAGAGCATGAAGAACTTTGCCTGCCTGATAAGGAAATCTTGATAGGATACTGTTTCAATTTGAATTATTCAAAAAGCAGATTACACTTTCAACACATACACACATGCAAGTGAAAGCAAGAAACGAAAAAGAAAAGTGTTCTTGCACAATTGGCCACAAAGCAAACTGAAGAGTATATGAAACGACAGTCAACATTTCACAGTTCAGATTCACTGCAATTTAAACTTACAAATTATTCCAATAGAGCAACACCTGATTCTTGTAACCTACTCAGATGCCTTGATGTAGCTGATCAAGATGCATTTCATGTGTGAAATAAACCCAAAGCTGAATCTAGACAGTGTTACTTGTACTTTGGATTCTTTTACTCTCCTTATGTAGGCTTTCAGCACACAGTTTTCTAAAATGAACTCAGTACAATACCTAAGACCTCCTCAAAAACCCAGAGTCTTTCATTTTTACACCTAGGCTACATTGTTTTCTTCCTACATCGAGGTCACTTTGCTCCTTTATCATTGGTGGGACACAATGAAGAGTTATTTCTTCAACAGCAATACATGTACCATTTTTCTTAGTTACCCTCATATTCCCCCTCAACTGAGATGCATTTGTGGGAAACAGCAAAGTCCCAAAGCCTGGGGTTACAGCTTGCATCCACTGAACAAGTGATCTCACTCTGCACCTCAGCTTCTTCGCCCGTACCTGACTCACAGGTTCCTGTGATATATAGCTGTGGACCTGGCTTACAAGTACTTCATGTGTATTATTCTCATTTTTAGCAACCAGTCAGAGAAGATTTTGTGGACCCCTTTCTCCTTGCCTGCAGCTTCCTCTGAACCCAATCCTTGGCCTTATGAATGCCCAAGTAGCCATGCTTGCATGAAGTTTCAAGTGAACTCCAAAAAGGAAGTGGACCTCACACATCCAAATACTTCCCACTCCACCAGCACTCCCGAGGATCTTATCAACAGGAAACAAAAGCACAATACTACTATAATGAAGTGTCTGACTTCTTTTCTAATTAGAAAAGCCCAAAGATTGTAGCCCAGGGAACAGCTAAATATTTAGAATGTTAAATAAGTTATGAAGACCCAGGCCCCACCCACCTTTACTACCCTGTTGTTGATCCTGTCCCTGACCATTTCAGAAGAAAAAGCTTGTGATGCTCAAATCTGCAGCAATGGGCATTTGTGCACCTGGTAAAACCTCCCTCTCTTGAAGTGCAGTCTGAACATTTGCAGGAGAAAACATAAGAGCTGCTTGCATTTACAGATAAATGATGCTCTCAGCTCATATCCCATGACAGGCACCTAAACCAGAGGAATCCACCAGATTCCTTGATGCTCAGGTGGCATCAAGGATTGGATGTTACTATCTCATGCTTCAAGAACTTCCCTTTTTCAAGTTCAATTTGCCAGCAACCCATTTTAATTTCTTGCCACACAACCTACTCTGATTAAACACATATTCACAGTATAAGAGGATAAAAAAAAGGAAAGTGACTATTTTTGAAAGAGAGAAGCAGATAAATTTTGCTTATGTATCTTGGCAGATGAAATGCACTGCATCTTTCAAAATTTAAATAATCAGCACACCTCCTGGCAAGTTCAATTCTCAGATCACCAGTGGGCATCCCTTTTACTGCTCTATCTATTTCTTTTTTTCCCCTGCTCCCATAAACCTTCAGGCTGCTTCACTTCTGAGTCAGGGACAAAAGTACTAGACAGGACTGCCCCCTGGATCTCATACATTCCCTAAAGCCCTTGCCACAGGCAGTGACAAATTTCAGAGACTTTGCCATGGACTTTCCTGTCTCTTCCTACTCCCCATCTCCATGACTCCTTAGCGAGAATTTAAAATAGACTTAGGACCAAAACTCATTATTAACTACAGCTTTCAGGCTTCCGCACTCACCTGACCCAGGTCAGGCCCTCTGTTGCCAAAACACGCCCAGCCAGGGGTGTGAGTTCTGCTCCCTGGCGGTCAGCTCCTAAGTAATTGAGAAAGAAAGAAAGCTGAATGCGAGATTGGACAGAAGTGGGTCCCTAATAGAAATTTTCAAATTCTACACTTCCACTTTCAGTTAACCTCCTTCCTGGAGAGACAATCCTCCTCCCCCCACCAAAACACACACATACACACGCAGGACCGCCACCACCACCAAATTTGACAGGTAGGTTGGTGGGTTCACTTAGGTGAAGATTACTGGTCATTTCATCTGTTTCCAATATACAACTGACAAGTGAGACTAAGTACGCACAAACTTCGAACGCGCCGGGGGGCTGAAACTAAGAGAAGTGTTTGGCAGATTCCAAAGCACTTGTTTCCAGGAGCGGAGGCCAAGTATCCGAAGCCCGCATCCCCATCGGGCGTGAGCTCCGTCCACACTTCATCCGTCACCGCTCCCCGGGTTCTCTTCCGTTTTTCTAAAACCTCCCCACTGGGGCCCCCACATATGCATTCCTCTCCCTTGCAGCACAACGGAAGGCTACATTTTAAGAAAGATTGTTTCCTTTAGCCTACTCACATAGGACATCTCCACGACCTCCCACCCCACCCCCCCCCCAAAAAAAAAAACACTATTTCCTGCAGCTGCTGCTAGTTTCCAACTTGGGGGAATGCCTTTACAACCCAGAATGAGTAGCCTCAAAGCCAGTCGATGGAATCGAGAATTTTTTTAACCTCAAATGAACACCCCCAAAATGCCTTCAGTAAAAGAACCCCCAAAATGCATGCAAGTGCATGCAAATCCACCAAGAACTCCCACAGAGCGAGGCAAAAACTTCTGCTCCTGGGGACAGTACCAACTCCCCGCGCCCTCTACCCGGCCCCAGCCGCTACCTTAGTGCCGGGGAGCCACGCCACTTTGGCGGAGCAGGGCGAGGAGAGGGGGTTAGCAGCCGCTGGGTAATCCCATGTCCGCGAAGAGGGAGCTCGTTCCGTTAGGATGGAAGCGGAACACCCACACCTCCTCTCGGCGTGCGATTTCTCTCTCCACCCTCTGCCTCCTCCTCCACCACCACCTCCTCCTCCTCTCCTCCCACCCCAGCGAGCTAGAGGAAACGCTTCAGCAGCACATCCACATGGTTACTGCACTTCGAAGCAGCTCCTGGCAGCTTATATAGGCCGGGACGCTCCCTGGGCAATGTAGTCCGAGTCCGGGGTCGTGGCAGCGCCTGGGGCTGCGAGGGTGAACTACAAGTCCCAGAATCCCATGGGTTCCCAGGCTGGGCTCTAAATAGACGCGCAAGGGGACAGGGAGGGGCGTCCTGCGAAGAGTCCGGGCTTCAAACCCGGCTCTGCGCCGAGAACTCGCTGACTTAGGAACCCGCGACTCAAAACCACCCGTTGGGGGCGCCCCCAGCCCTTGGGGACTCTCCTCCGTCGGCTGCCCCATTTCTCTAGAATCCAGGTGTCATTGGGAGCAGGGGGCGGGGAAGAGCTCCAATTTCTGCTTTGGGAAGTTTTTACAAGCTGTTACCCACCCTTCCCCCGCTTTGAGTACCCAGCCAAGAATTTCAGAAATCCAGGACACAAAAACTCCAGTCTTTGCGGTCAAGGATTAAAGGCGTGAGATTGTCTTTATTTAAGCTGTTCCGCTCTCTTCGGGTTTGCACAGAAATCTAAGTCTGGGAGCAACGCAAGTGGGAACACAGGCAAGAGGCTTGAGAGCACTTTCCTGAACCCGAACTGCGCGTGTCTTTCCTTGCCCCGCAGGAGGTAAAGAAACGCAAGCGTCTCCGTGCACATATAAAGGAGCCAGGTTGTGACTTGCCAGCGCTGAGATTGAGAGGCAGAAAATAAATACGAATCACGACCTCGGTCCTGACCCTGCTACAAGCAGCCCCTCTCCTCCCGGGAGCTGTAAATGCTTAAGTAAATAAACCGCAAACCAGAAAAATAAGGGCTTTGGAGCGAGCCGGTCACAAGAAGATGCGCGTCTAGGCGGGGCGCCCTCCAGCAGGTCCTACAGGGGCTTCCGGGGACACAAAGTGGATTCAGCTCACTGCTAAGTGATGCCTGGACATCCCGGGCTATCTGCTCAGGCTCCCGCTTTGGGAAGGTGGGCAAGTCGAGCCTCAGATGTGCGTTCATTCTCCAGACATTTCCTGAGAGTGTACTGGGTGCCAGGCACTGGGGCATGGTGTTGAGTGTTCCACGGTGTTCCGGATAGGCACTGCCTACCGCCGCAAAGGATCTGCTACAACAGCAACAACAGCAGTAATAATAATTGAGGAGTTAGACTTTTTTGAGCCCAGCCCACATGCACTTTTCATGAGTTTTAACAACCCTTGACTTATTTATTGTCCCTATTTGACAGATGCACAACTGAGAGCACAAAGAAATCAGATAAATTCTCAAGATGACACCATCAGTTAAGTAGTGCAGCCTGGATGCCAATTCCAGTCTATAAGTGTAGTAAGTCCTTGTCTTTGGGGAAATCCATCAGCACTACTTTAAATGGCCTCCCTCCCCATTTTGGGAGCAGACTCTGAGCCCTTGGGCAAGTCATTTTTTATCTCTTTGCCCTAGTTTTGCCATCAGAGAGGGAGAAAAATCATTAGAATTTGCCAATCTTCTGTCAGGAGTGCTTGATACAGAGTCCACAGTCTTGTGGACTTCAGGAACAAATTAGGGGAGCACCATAGCTAATAATTATTACTGACATAATAATGCCCAAACTAATAATAATTATTGGCTAATAATAATTTAGATAATAATTATTGGATTCATGCCATGTGCCAGGCATTATTCTAAATTCTTCATGTACATTCTCTCATCAAGTCAATGAACTTTTTTTAACTTATGAGAAAGTTGAGGCATAGAGAGGTTAAATAACTTTCCCAAAGTCACACAGGGGCATAGGCTGTCTTGACTCCCAAACCTTGGTTCTTTTTTTTTTTGGCTGCCTTAGGTTTTAGTTGCAGCATGTGGGATCTTAGTTTCCCGACCGTGGATCGAACCTATATCCCTTGCATTTGCAAGGGATTCTTAACCACTGGACCACCAGGGAAGTCTCCCAATCCTTGGTT
Source organism: Bison bison bison (assembly GCF_000754665.1). Classification (NCBI taxonomy): domain Eukaryota; kingdom Metazoa; phylum Chordata; class Mammalia; order Artiodactyla; family Bovidae; genus Bison; species Bison bison. The sequence continues at coordinate 1,334,224 of NW_011494766.1, read as the reverse complement.
CTTAACCACTGCCATCCACAGCTTCCCCAATGTAAAGATTTACATTGTATTTGTCTGCTCATGTAAGCATTTATTCAAGCAGGAATGGTTATCACTTTAACTCTTGTCTCCTCTTTTTCAACATCATCCTCTGGTTGTTGGACACCACAGCCTTGTGCCTAAAGCCTCAAGCTACCAGTCCCATCAGCAAGAAGCTCCCCCAACATGTCACAAAAAATGAATCCACACCTTACGTATCTGTCCCCTTTCTTCTTTTCCTTCATGAAAACAACCTGTTCCATTTCTAAATGGTTTGTGGCTCTATGTTTTAAATTCAACAAATCATTCTACGCTAACATAACTGGTAAATATTAAAGGGTGATTATTTCCTGTGCTTCTAATTCAGAGAAACAGTGGGATTTTAAAGTGGGTTTTCTTAAGAAAACTTGGTCATGTCTGAGGGCTGGAGTTGGGTAATATTCATCCTTACCATATTGTGGATGCCTGACCTTTAACTGTTATCTCCACTGTCTTCTCATCGAGAAGACAAGTTTCATTAAAGGCAGGGACCATCTTTTATTCATGGTTGTATTCCCTACCATCCCTAACTCAGAAAGCCTTAGTCCTTTGTCTGTGTATTTTTTTACATATGCCAAAAAAAAAAAATGTTCATTCTAAAAAGGTGTTTTGACAGGAGGTGTGGCAGGCATGTGGCAAGCTCGATGAACATATTTTCTGGGCACACACCTTGTAGCCCATTTGCGTCACAGACTGTTTCCTCTACCTGTATGTATGAATAGTCCTTTTCAACGTTATACAACTAACCTCAAGTTCTGGAAGCTACTGGGTCACCAGAAGGTAGTTGTAATAAATTTGCAATGATGCTCAGAAGTTCTCTGCGATGGTGTATGACTGGTGATTGATATCACAATAAAAGGGCCACTGCCCAACTCATCCTCCATCATCCATAGAGGTAAGGGGGCTTATTTGTCTTAGTTGTATTTTTTCCTAGAAAAATTTTCTAGATCTGTGCTTTCTAATACAGTAGCTACAAGACATTTGGGCACTTGCTGCTGCTGCTGCTAAGTCACTTCCGTCATGTCCGACTCTGTGCGACCCCATAGACAGCAGCCCACCAGGCTCCCGTCCCTGGGATTCTCCAGGCAAGAATACTGGAGTGGGTTGCCATTTCCTTCTCCAATGCATGAAGGTGAAAAGTGAAAGTGAAGTCGCTCTGTCGTTTCCAACTCTTGGCTACCCCATGGACTGCAGCCCACCAGGCTCCTCCGTCCATGGGATTTTCCAGGCAAGAGTACTGGAGTGGGTTGCCATTTCCTATTCTAATGCATGAAAGTGAAAAGTGAAAGTGAAGTCACTCAGTCGTTTCCAACTCTTGGCTACCCCATGGACTGCAGCCCACCAAGCTCCTCCGTCCATGGGATTTTCCAGGCAAGAGTACTGGAGTGGATTTAAGATGTAGCTATTCGTAACTGAGATGTGAAGAAGGTGTAAAATACACACTAAACTTCAAACACTTATGACAGAAAAGTTAAAATATCTCATCAATATTTTTATATTGATCACATGGTAAAATGATAATATTTGGATATGAGTTAAACAAACTATTAAAACTAATGTCACCTCACATTGTATACCTTAATGTTACACAATATATAAATTATATTTCATTTTTTAAAAATTATGTTAGATATTTAATTCTATTTAAACTAATACATTTACTAAAGCATTATTTGAAATAAAAAATGAATGTCATCTGTTTACTTTTAAACTTTTTTACTATATTACTACAATATTCAAAATTATGCACAAGGCTTATATCATACACAACTGGACTGTGCTGGTCTAGAGCACCGAGAGTCTGATTCTGAAGATCCACTTTGAGATGACGACCAGCCCTGAAAGCTGCCATTTATGACTCTGCCCTTGAAAATGCCCTATGCGGGAAGTAGAAGGGCTCTGCAGTCAGGACACTTTGAGAAACTGAGCAGACATCTGAAGAACATCTAAAACTAGCACACAAGCTACCCCAGGGAAACCCTACAAATAGAAACAGGTTCTCATCAGTGGCATTTAGCTAAAAACTGCAACTGAATTAATCTTCCTAGAAGCCCACCCTCAAATGCTACCCTGATTAAGAGAGCAAGATATGCTGGAGAAAGCAAAGATCAGGAAACAAAAAGGGTGTGGCCCCCAGCTGCACCCTTAATATCCATGTAACTGTGGCCAGTCACAGTTATTTTGATAGAGTGAAGCCAATGGTCCTTGTTCTGCCAACCTCACCAGATCACACAGGTCATTGGACATGAGTGGCTTTGCAAGCTCACCCTAGCTGTACCAAAACAACACTGTCAACAAGCATGAGAAAATGTTGATTGTGATGAAAGAGGACTCACCTCCAAAACAAACTTCAGATTATTATTAGCAATATTAGTCCCCATTTTCTTCCAGGTAAAAAATTCTATTGCTTTGGCCAAAAAGTTCATTTAGGTTTTATCAAAACATCTTACTTTATTTTTGTGGCAGAAGAATGTACTCACAGCCCTTTTGAGAATCTCAAAACCCACGGACATTTGCCCCAGCACAACACAAATGTTCACAATTTTAGCACCAGTTCTTGGAATTCCTCGTACCAACACCACCACCACCACCACCCCCGCCACTCATTCACAGATACTCCTGCAAGACTAGATTGGCTTTTAGCTCCATCTTTCTGTGACATTGTCTCTCCAACCAGATAAACTCTTTGAAGATAGAGACCAGATCCCTATATTTGTGTAGCATCTACCTCAGCTTTGCATACAGAGTAGGTGCTCAGCATTTACTGGCTAATTCACTATTGAAACTATAAGGATGGCCAGAAGAAATGACTCAGAAACACACAGCAGCCCTATCTGAGATGGGAAAAGTACAGTTGGCATTTGGACAAGAGCAAGAGAGAGAACAATTTGGTATGGAGCTAGGAAAAGAGTGTTGGTAGCTCAGTTGTGTCCATTCTTTGCAACCCTGTAGACTGTAGCCCACCAGGCTCCTCTGTCCATGGGATTCTTCAGGCAAAATACTGGGGTGGGTAGCCCTTCCCTTCTCCAGGGGATCTTCCCAACCCAGAGATCGAACCAGGGTCTCCTGCATTGCAAGCAGATTCGTTTGCCATCTGAGCCACCAGGAAAGTGTGGAGCTATAGGAAAAGCAAAATGTTTTTTCTGAGCTGAACCTCTGGGCATCCTCTGAGACTAAGAGAAGGGATGAACCAGAAGAGGCCCTATAGTTGCTGTCCTATCTCTGGAGTTTAAAAGAGACTGTTGGTCTTCTTCTTCTCAGACTTCCCTGCTGATCCAGAGGTTGAGAGTCCATCTTGCAGTGTAAGGAACACGGGTTTGATCCCTGGTCAGGAAACTAAGATCTAAGATTCAACATACCATGGAGCAACTAGGCCTGGGCACCACAACTACTGAGCCCACGCACAACTTCAGTCTGTGTGCCACAACAAAATATCCTACATGATGCAAGCGAGATCACGTGTGCAGCAGCTAAGATCCAAGGCAAATAAATAAAGAAATACATAAATTTAGTATTTGTCAGTAACCTTGCATGTGGAGGGAGTATGGGCAAATTGTCAATGATATAAAATCCAGGAGGCAACATTATAGCTATAGAACACAAAAATGAAGTACTTACTACAACTTCAAACTATATGAAAGTGATACCATCTCTGGCTATTGCTGCCAATATTATCAAGAACCTTGTGAGCAAATCAAAAGCATTATTGCTTTCCTACCCATTATCTTCCTCTGACACATGCAGAACAAAGGCTTTATTATCAACTCAGACATTTCCCTCCCTCTCCCGCCTTCCATCTGTAAGACTATTATCCTAAACTACTCTGGTAGCCAAGTTAGATCTCGGGACTTGAAGAAACCTTAGAAAAGGCCTCATTATCTTATCCTAGTGTTTGAACTGAAAGGAAATCTGTTTGCCAAAAGAAAAATAGAAAGCTCTTCCTTATAGAAGTACCCAGCTAATACATGTAGAAGGAATAATAAAATTAGAAAATCACCATTTTGCAGCGTCTGCGGTATACATTTGTTTAGACAGTATCAATAAATACCAAACTTCCTGGGTAAAATGTTGATGGGGAAAAATAAATCCATATGGTCTGTAAAACTCAGCCTCCTCACCATTCAGTAATTATGAAGGGGTAAGTGCACCTTTTCAATATGCTATCTAGGTTGGTCATAACTTTTCTTCCAAGGAGTAAGCGTCTTTTAATTTCATGGCTGCAGTCACCATCTGCAGTAATTTTGGAGCCCCCAAAAATAAAGT
>NW_011494766.1:1292078-1329804 GCF_000754665.1 Bison bison bison | reverse complement strand
TAATTTCATGGCTGCAGTCACCATCTGCAGTAATTTTGGAGCCCCCAAAAATAAAGTCTGACACTATTTCCACTGTTTCCCCATCTATTTCCCATGAAGTGATGGGACCAGATGCCATGATCTTCATTTTCTGAATGTTGAGCTTTAAGCCAAACCTTTCACTCTCCTCTTTTACTCTCATCAAGAGGCTTTTTTTTTTACTTACTAGATCACAGGTTTATTATAAAAGGATATAACTAAGGAACAGCGAGCTGGAAGAGATACACAGGGCCAAGGTATGGGAGAAGTTCTACAGAGCTTCCACGCCCTCTCCAGGCAGACCACTCTCCCATCACCTCCACATGTTCACCAACCTGAACTCCCTCTGAGAGAGTGATGATGAGTCTCATCATTCTGGGTTCTTACAGAGGCCTCATTACGTAGATAAGATTGATTAAGTCATTGGCCATTCATTGTTCAGCCTCCAGCTCCTCTTCCTTCTCTGGAGGTCAGGGAGTGGGGTAGGACAAAAAGTTCCAACCTTCAGATCATATGGTTCTTTCCCCTGGAAACCAGCCCCCATCTTTGAGTATTTTCCAAAAGCCATCTCAAAAATATGGAACGCTTCACAAATTTGCGTGTCATTCTTGTGCAGGGGCCATACTAATCTTCTCTGTATCGTTCCAATTTTAGTATATGTGCTGCCGAAGCGAGCACTCAAGAGGCTTTTTAATTCCTCTTCACTTTCTGCCATAAGGGTGGTGTCATCTGCATATCTGAGGTTATTGATATTTCACCAGCCAATCTTGATTCCAGCTTGTGTTTCTTCCAGCCCAGCGTTTCTCATGATGTACTCTGCATAGAAGTTAAATAAGCAGGGTGACAATATACAGCCTTGACGTACTCCTTTTCCTATTTGGAACCAGTCTGCTGTTCCAAGTCCAGTTCTAACTGTTGCTTCCTGACCTGCATACTGGTTTCTCAAGAGGCAGGTCAGGTGGTCTGGTATTCCCATCTCTTTCAGAATTTTGGGGGCTTCCCAGGTGGCATTAGTGGTAAAGAACTCCCCTGCCAATGCAGGAGACATAAGAGACGCAGGTTCAGTCCTGGTGGGAAAGATCCTCTGGAAGAGGGCATGGCAACCCACTCCAGTATTCTTACCTGGAGAATCCCATGGACACCAGGAGCTGGCAGGCTACAGTCCATAGGGTTGCAAAGAGTCAGACATGACTGAAGCGACTGAACACACATGCATGTAAGTGGACCTTTATAGTGAAGAAATACGGCAATCGCCCAACATTAACCAAGTAATAAAATTTACTATCAAAAATACTGGGACAAGCAAACACTATTTACATCCTGATATGATTCTTCTATAAGAAGCCCATGATATCACACGTGAAACACTCTTGCCCATAATATTTCACCATACAGCCAAACTAACCCAGGATATGGGCATTCCACAAGACCATTGGTATAAACTCTTCAAATAAATCCATGTCATGGGAAAAAAAAAATAGCAGGAGGACTATCTGGATTTTAAAAGACTAAAACAAATATTACAATTAAATACTACAACTAAATACAACATGTCACTAGTGACTGGATCCTGAATCAGAAGAAACAAAAAAATCTATGGAAGACATTTTTCAGCAACTGGAAAAATTTGAATCTAGGTTGTATATTAAAAAAATTTGTGAAATTATTGAGGAGGGCCTGGCAGCCCACTTCAATATTTTTGTCTGGAGGATCCCATGGACTGAGGAGCCTGGAGTCACAGAGTCAGATATGACTGAAATGACTGAGCATGTGGAATTACTAATTTTCTTGGGTGTGATAATGATATTGTGGTTATAGAGGAGAATGCCCTTGTCCTTAGGAGATGTACCCTAGAGTATTTAAAAGTGGCATCTTGTGGTCTCTGAAACTTACTCACAAAACATGCATATGTATGCAATCTTAAAAAAATCATGTTTATGTATTTGTGCTTGTCCATTTACTCCAAAATGGTCTAAAATCTTGCCAAATTTTAGATATTTCTATGACCGTTTTCTGATCATTTCACAGTTATGCTAGAAAACTATTTCATACCTTTGAAGGTGATAGTTAAGTGCAACAAATTATTTTAAACTTTCCATTTAGCTTTTTAAGTAAAATGTAAAACAAGTTAGTTACTGTAACTAGGCAAATTGGTGTCAAAGGTGTCCAAATTATGAGTAATTCATCACAATATATTCTTTTTAGGGTTTTTCAAGTCAACCAGGAAAGCAAAGCAAATGATGCGTAAGAAAAGAGAAGTGGAAAACTTAAGAATTTTTATGGACTTCATTTTTCCCTAGTCCTGGGAAAGTTATTTAATGATCAGTAGACCTGGTCACTAAAGCAAGTACTGAAATCTACTTAATTCAGTTACCAATCAAGCAGAACCTGCAGCTTTTGCACTTCCTGTGTTGCATCAGCATATCCAGACTCAAGAGAGTAAACTGCTTCCTTTTGTTCCCACTTAATTTTGTTCCCAGATTTAAAGTAGTATTTTCCTCTAATTGTAGTTTTAGGATATGGGTAATCTGCATCATGAGTTCAACCCAGATGGAGAGTTTGAGGTTAATCCTTTATGAAACAGATCAGTGAGGTGGGGGGTCAGCCAAGGGAAGTGGGATTGGAGGCGTGGGGGGTCAAGTAGAGGAATTATACAGGAACATTTTATTGGCTGCTTAAGTAGCTGGCCGGAGAAGGCAATGGCAACCCACTCCGGTACTCTTGCCTGGAAACTCCCATGGACCCTGGTAGGCTGCAGTCCATGGGGTCGCACAGAGTCAGACACGACTGAAGCGACTTGGCAGCAGCAAGTAGCTGGCGGTCAGTACTGAACTGATATTTCCCTGGTGGCTCAGATGGAAAAGCATCTGTCTACAATGTGGGAGACCTGGGTTTGATCCCTGGGTCGGGAAGATCCGCTAGAGAAGGAAATGGCAATCCACTCCAGTACTATTGCCTGGAAAATCCCATAGACAGAGGAGCCTGGTAGGCTATAGTCCATGGGGTCGCAAAGAGTGGATAAGACTGAGATACTTCACTTTCACTTTCACATACTCTAGGACCAGCCTCCCTGGTGGCTCAGTGGTAAAGAACAGGCTTGCCAATGCAGGAGACATGGGTTCAATCCCTGGGTGGGGAAGATCCCCTGGAGGAGGAAATGACAACCCACTCTAGTATTCTTGCCTGGAGAATCCCATGGACAAAGAAGTCTGGTGGGCTGCAGTCCATGGGGTTGCAAAAGAGTGGGATATAACTGAGTGACTGAGCACATACATAATCTATCTACTGGGTTCTATACTGGGCGTTGAGAAGAGAGAAAAAAAACTGAGTAGAATACAAAGTGTTTTGCTGTCTGCTTTTCTTCTTTTTTAATATTTATTTACTTATTTATTTATTTGGGGGCTTCCCTGATAGCTCAGTTGGTAAAGAATCTGCCTGCAATGCAGTTCAATTCCTGGGTTGGCAAGCTCCCCTGGGGAAAGGCTAGGCTACCCACTCCAGTATTCTTGGACTTCCCTCGTGGCTCAGCTGGTTAAAAAAAAAAATCCGCCTGCAATGTGAGAGACCTGGGTTTCATTCCCAGGTTGAGAAGATCCCCTGGAGAAGGGAAAGGCTACCCACTCCAGTATGCTGGCCTGGAGAATTCCATAGACTACAGTCCACGAGATCGCTAAGAGTCAGACACGACTGAGCAACTTTCACTTTCAGTAAAGAACCTGCCTGCCAATGCAGGAGACATAAGAGATGATGGTTCGATCCCTTAGTTGGGAAGATCTCCTGGAGGAGGGCATGGCAACCCAGTCTTGCCTGGAGAATCCCATGGACAGAGGAGCCTGGTGGGCTACAGTCCCATGGGGTCGCAAAGAATTAGACACAACTGAAGTCACTTAGCAGCATTTATTTATTTAGCTTTGCCAGGTCTTAGTTGCAGCATGTGGGATCTCGTGCCCAGACCAGGGATCAAACCGGGCCCCCTGCATTGGGAGTGTGAGGTCTAAGCTTCTGGACCACCAGGGAAGTCCCTGTTTTTTCCTTTATCATTACCTTCCTTCCAAAGGAATTTCAGACTTTTAAAGGCAGAATTTGAGGGTAACAAATAGGAAGTCTGGCTGCTTTTTAACCATAAGTTGTGGCCCTCAGATGGTCTTTCATCCCATTTCTTTCATTGTTCTTCAATCCAGTAATATTTTGCAGACCTAGCAGTTGTGACCGAGATCAGCTTGATGCTGTCCATGTCCTCTGGCCTTCTTTAATTACTTTACTACCGTCGAGGGTGGTGAACTGATTAAAGAAGGGAATATTTCTCCCTTGATAAAGATGCACATTATCAAGATGATCCTTTGTCATGGAAACACTTATACTGAATAGAATATAGCAAGTGAAGGAGAGGAATAGTTTCTTGTGAGTAGTTTCTCTATTCAACTCTCCCTCAAACAAACCCTTTAAATTACACTTATCTGTGCTACTTAGGGGTATGAGGAGGAAGCAGTACATTTATTTTAGAGGCAAAGTCTCACTCAATACCTTAGGTGCTTTGAGAAGTATTAATAGATGAAACTGACAATCTTTGATGCCCATGAGCAATTCTATACAGATAAGTGTTCTCTTATCTTATAAGAACAAAAAAATTCAACACGCATATAGTACTCCCATCATCAAAAATAAATAAGGATTTGTAAAAGAGAAACATTATTGTTTCCAAAAGAATACCATTCATAGAAAAGCAAGGCCATTCTGAGTTTCCAGATATACTGTTTTCTATCTGAATGAAAAAAAACAACATATATTATGGCTCCATGAAAATAATTCCATATAGCAACAAGTAATAGATCTGATCTTTCCAAAAAATTATTCCAGTAAGGATTTACTGATGTTTTTTCTTTTTAAAAAATTATTTATTTATTAGGCTGCACTGGGTCTCTTATGCAGCCTGTGAACTCTTAGTTGTGGCATGTGGGATCCATTTTCCCAACCAGAGATCGAACCTGGGCCCCAGCATTGGGAGTGCAGAATCTTAGCCACTGGACCACCAGAGAAGTCCCTACCAATTATTTTTAACTTGTACATAACTGAATGATCATTTGACCTTCTGAAAGACCAAAATGTCTGAGTTCACCCGGTTTTGAAAAAGTTCACTTGGCTTGAGAAGTAGGGTGAAAAGTTGCTATTATAAAGATATTATGTCTGTTGCCCTTGATTTAAAAAAAAAAAAAAAAGAAGTGTACATTCTGACCTCAAATCAGTATTAGAAATTAGGTTCTCAGATTAAATTAGCCTTTATTTCTTTTCCACTTATTTTCAGAACATGATCACAAGGGAGGAGGCACCAATATTAAAAAAGAAAAGAGAAAAAAAGACTTCTTATAATGCTAACCTATTTTGGAACCATGTTTTGAAGCCATAAAGTGGCACTTGGTGACATGTCAATCTACATTCAAAATAAAAGAGGGAAAATACTGTCATGTGTTTGATGGAATAATTCTTAATCAGCAAGTAATTAAATTTTGATTAATTTAATTAAATTGTAAATTTTAATTATAATTTAATTATAATCTTACTTATAATTATATAGTATTAAATTATAATATAATCTTAAATTATATTATTAAATTATATTATATATAATTTAAATTATAATCTTATTTTTTTGTTACTATCTCATTTAAAATGTAGTGAAAGCAGAAAAATCTTGGGGAAATGAGGGAACAGAAGAGTTTACCTTAAAAGTCTATGTGCAGGGGGCAGGGGGAGGGGAATGAGGTCATAGGTTCCCATCATTCTCCCATAGAGAAGAAGCCTGTTGGAAGTTTGGGAAACTTTTCCCTCATAGGATGCAACACCCTGCTAGAAACATGTGCTTCTTTCTCAAAATTGTGTTGGCTATTCAGGATCTTCTGTGGTTCCATACAAATTTAAGAACTATTTGTTCTAGTTTTCTGAAAAAATGTCATTGGCATTTTGATAGAAGTACATTGACTCTGTAGGTTGCCTTGGAGAGTGTGGTCATTTTAACACTGTTAATTCTTCCAATTCATGAGCACGACAGATCTTTCCTCTGTTTGGATTGTTTTCAATTTCTTTCATCACTGTCTTACAGTTTTCCAAGAACAGGTCTTTACCTCCTTAGATGGATCTATTCCTAGGTATTTTATTCTTTTTGATACTATTAAATATGTGCGTGTTTTATTAATTTCTTTTTCTGACAGTTGTTAGTATATGGAAACAGCAGAAATTTCTGAATATTAATTTTGTGTCCTGTATCTTTACCAACACTGATGTTCTTTAGATTTAAATAAAGGGAGAGATTTCAGTAAATGACTGTGAGGCCTAAATTTTCAAGGTCACAGGAGTTGGATAAGCACTGTGTAAATAAAAGTGATGAGGTTTGCAGAAATAACTAAGAGAGAACAGAGGGGAACGCAGAGGAGATGCTCAACAGAAAGTAAGATACTGGGAGTGAAGTTGAGGGTGGCCAGTATCTAGAACCGTCTAAAGTCCTGATCATTTCCTTGTCTAATCCCAAGCCATTCATAGCTATGTAATGTGCCACCACCACTGTGTGCTCCCATCACACTGCAGAAATCCAAGTCCCACTTTCCAATCCCAGTATCCCACTTACGAGCCCTGTGACTCTGGGCAAGACCTGTATTGGCCCCTTTCCAGATAAGTAATTTACACTTATTCTCTGAGCCTCAATTTCCCCACTGGTCCAATTTTTATCATTATAGAACTTCCCTCATTGCCTTGAAAGTGAAAGTAAAAGTCTCTCAGTTGTGTCCAACTCTATACAGTCCATGGAATTCTCCAGACTAGAATATTGGAGTGGGTAGCCATCTCCTTCTCCAGGGGATCTTTCCAACCCAGGGATCGAACTCAGGTCTGCTGCATTGTGGGCAGATTCTTTACCAGCTGAGCCACAAGGGAAGCCCAAGAATACTGGAGTATGTAGCCTATCCCTTCTCCAGCGGGTCTTCCTGACCCAGGAATCAAACTGGGGTCTCCTGCATTGCAGGTGGATTCTTTACCAACTGAGCTACCAAGAAAGCCCTATCTAAGTGCTCAGCACACAGTAAACACTCAAGAGATTATTAGTTAACACTCCTGTCTATTATTATCATTATTAATGCTACTTTACTCCTTGCACACAAAGGCATTTAATCAAATAGCTGGTATGCAAAGCTATGTACACAGTGAAGTCCTTTAGTTGAAAAGTAGTTTCTATAAAAGGATACTTGACAGTGGAATTTTTTTTTTTTTTTCTTTTTGGCCACTAGACTTGTGGGATCTTAGTTCTCCAACCAGGGATTGGATCCAGGCCCTCAGCACTGAGAGCATGGAGTCTTAACCCCTGGACCATCAGGGAATTCCCAATAGTGGAAATTTTATAAAGGATTGGTCTACTCACTCTTTTCTTTTGCTGATGAGGGAACGGACATCTAAAGATTCAATGACCCTTCCAGTTCACAGAGATACACAGAGGCCATGCGGGGTTGAGAAGCCATGCTTCGTGACCCTACGCAGGACCTCAGTCCACTGACTCAGATATCTAAGACTGAAACTACTAAGTTAATATAGCAAAATTGCTATCTATTCTCTTAACCAGCTCTTTATTGTCAGCTTTAAAACAGAAGCCAAGATTACAATTCTAATGCTATTTACTTCTAATTATGTCAATTTTATTCTATACATTATAGTAAATCCACTATTTATTTTATTTAGATTTTATTCCATTGAGCTTTTGGCTTGTCCATTAACAGGGCCAAGTTCCAACCGGAAAGAGACAACTTTTCCATGGTGAAATCACAAGAATGTCCTGAATTCCCAACTGTTTTTTCTGTTGCTGTGACCCAGAGAAAAAATTCCTTAAAGAACAACAGTGGAGTCATTCCATGAGTGACTTTTTTTTTTTTCCACACACAAAAAAATAATAACAACAATAATAAAAATTATCCTAGAAATGGGAGGAGAAAAAATCCAAAATCCTAACATTTTTGGTCATATTTCCCAGGGGAACAAGTATGACACAGTTCCTTTTTCTTTTCTGCAATTATTTTCTAATTAATTTGCTCCTGGTCCAGTTTAATTTTATTCATTTCTATGGCCATTGCATCATACCCAAATGAGCTTCCTCTTTCTATTGTTAGACAAACTTTCTCAAAATATTTTAAAATTTGCTACTTCCTCTCCGTTCTGTTTTGTGGGTGAAGCACTTTATTCAGACACTTCCCTCTGAGTCCTCTTGAGATATGAAGTTTAATGATAATTCGTGGGTGGGAGACTTGGAGAAAGTTTTGACAGTTGTAGGAGGACAGTTTGTGAGATGACATTTATTGTGTGGTACTGGCTTATCTACGGATGTGCCTCTGGTGTCTGCTATGCTAGACTTAGTAAGTTGTCATTAACAATAATGATGATGATGATAAACCCATTGTAATAGAGACCATTTACAGAGGTCTTTAAAAAATATTTATTTTTGGCTGTGCTGCCTCTTCGTTGCTGTTCAGGCTTTTCTCTAGCTGCAGCAAGTAGGGGCTACTCTCCAGTTGTGGTGCATGGGCTTCTCATTGCGGTGGCTTCTCTTGCTGCTGAGCACAGGTTCTAGGGCTTGGACTTCAGTAGTTGTGGTTCTCAGGCTCTAGAGCACAGGCTCAGTAGCTGTGGTGCAAGGGATTAGTTGCTCTCAGCATGTGGGATCTTCCTGGACCAGGGATGGAATCTGTTATCTCTTGCATTGGTAGGCAGATTCTTTACCACTCCACTAGGGAAGCTTCTACAATGTGTTAGGTGCTTTACCTAGATCATTCTATTTAATCCTCATCGCAGTCCTAAAGTGTGGATTTTCTAACTCTATTTCATAGATGAATCCCAAAACTTGATTAAGTTGCCCAAGATCCTTCAACTTCTAAGCAGCAAGGGCTGTCTGAGTCCTAAGCTCTTACTCATTACATCCATATTTCTCAAACTGTAGTTCTGAGAACAGCAGTAAGAGCAGTACCGGGGCAATTGTTAGAAGAGATCTGGCGCATTCAGGGCAGTACGCCAGCCATAGACTGGGGAAATTGTTAGAAATGCAAATTTTCCTGCTGCATCCCAGATCTGCTGAATCAGAAATGTAGGGAGTGGGGCCTAGTAGTCTGTATTTTAAACAGCTCTCTGAGTGATTCTGGTGGATGCTGAAGGTAGAGAGCATCAGCTGCAGCATTCTGTGTTTCACAGCAGCGGTCCCCAACCTTTCTGGCACCAGGGAGCAGTTTTGGGGAACATCATTTTTCCACACACCATGGCAGAGGGGTTGGTTTGGGGAGGATTCAAGCACACTACATTCACTGTGCACTTTATTGCTATTATTATTACATCAGCTCCACCTCAGATCATCCTGTGTTACATTCCAGAGATTGGAGACCCCTGCTTTTTAGGCAGGAAGGCATCACACCTATGAGGAGGGAATTGGGAGGTTTTCTGGAAAGTGACTCCAGGAACTCTGGGTTGGTTGCCTGATCAGGGGCTGGCTGGGACCTGTGGGTTCCTGTCTCTCACAGGGAGGTCTCGGACTTTTCCCGATTCTAGAGGCCCCCAGATCTCCAGGGGCTGGGTGGTTGGCCTTTCTCTGAATTCCCCTCAAAAGCCATCCTCTGAGCTCAAACTGCCTGTGCCTGAACCCTAAATGGTTATCATCAACCTCCAGTTCCTGCCCTGATACCATGCAAAACCACTCTCCCACTTTTCTAGTGACAAGGGAGAGGAGTAAGTATGGATGTTGAGGGGTAGACTCCCGCTAGTGCCCAGACTCACCATGTCCAGCTGCGTCCCCAGCCAAGGCACATGGTCTGACTCTTCAGAGGATGCCCTGTGCACCTGCTGACCTTCTGCTACAATCCCAAACTGCGTCCAGGGATAATGCCGGAACTGAAATATGTGTTAACGTTAGCTTCCTATTGCTGCCATAGACAATGATCACAAACTTAGTGACTTACCCAACACAGATTTATTATCTTAGGGTTTCACAGGTCAGAAGATCAATAAGGGTCTCACTGATCCAAAAACAATGTCCCTTCCTTTCTTTCTGGGGGCTCTACAGGAAAACCTGTTCCCTTCTGCTCTCTGCAGGAAAATCTGTTCCCTTCCAGTGGCTGCCCACTGGAAGACGGTCCGTTTCTTCACCTTGAACATCAATAACATTGCACCTCTCTTGATCTTTCTTCCCTAGTCACAGCTTCCTCTGACCAAAGATAAGAAGAGTTCTGCTCACCTAATGTGATCAGGCTGAGCAGGACTATTTCCCCATCTCAAGGACCTTAACTTCATCACATCTGCAAAATCCCCTTTGCCACATAAGGTAACATATTTATAGATTCTGAGATTAGGATGTGGACATCTCTGGGGCCATTATTCTGCCTACCAGAGTTTCCTTTTGTAGCACAGGGCACAATATTCTATTTTAGAGACTATAGTTGCAAATTGCAAGAGACAGGAACATGGTGAGAAAATGAATTCATATATCATTTAGAGGACTAAACAAGCCATGTTTCCTTGATTCCAAGACCATTTACTGAAATATATATCCCTTCTTTGAAAATCTTTTTTTGAGGGAAAAGGAAGCTCAACCATATTATAGGTATCCCTAGCTCACAAGATATATCCAGAATTCAGAAACAATACAATGGGATGGAAATGTGTTGCAAAATCAAAGGATACAATAATAATATTAGTGTCTACTTCTCTTTTTATACCTGCATATTTGGTCTCAATAAGATATGATTTTGAAGTAGGCAAGGTAGGAGATTAAGGCACATAGACGCTTAATGACTAAACTTAAAGTTTCTTAAACAAATGCTGGGACCCAAGGCCAATCTTTGGGTCTGATGCCAGGACAATCTCTATTTTTGGAGGCATGTCTTTACAGAGAGATACTATTTCCACAGTGATCAACGAGCTTTGGGTCACAGACCCCTGGGAAACAAGTAATTAAAAGTATTGGGAGTTCATTCAGATGTTAAGCATTGCCTGAAGCCTGAAAAGGTAATGTATTTCTGAACCTTTCAAATATATACAGGAACTGGTATGACTGAATATGCAGTTTCCTTTGCTAATGTACTGCCTTCAGAGAAGCATCCTGACGTTTCATTTTCCAAATTAAGTGGGGTACTAAAAGTAAAATTTCCCTTGTATGAACATCTGAAATAGAAATATATGTTTACCTTTTTCTTGAAAAAGTTGGGAATCATTTTTCTTCATCATTTCTTTTAACTTTCCATCTTTACAGCTGCTAGGAGGGTCAACCAGATAGATGTACCAGCACCTCCATTCAATAATTATGTGACAATCCATTTTAATTCATCCAATAAGAATTTCTTGTATATCCACTAGGTGTCAAGTGCAATTCCAGACACTGAGGTTACAGCAGAAAAGAAAACACGAAAATTCTTGCCCTTGTGGAATTGACATTAAAACCCTTAAAACATGTGAAATATTTAGAACATTGCTTGGTTCTGAGGAATAGCTGGAGAATTATTAGTTCTCATGATTATTATAATTATCAAGTTATGTAATATCTAAAATGAGCTTTCTAAAGTTTTTTGTTTTTGTTTTTTTTTTAAATAGGACACATTCTGCTGTATATTTAGAGAGGAGAAATGAGAAGTCCAAAGAGGCAGAAACATTTTGCCGTGGGGCTCTTTCATTAAGCATTCTTTAGCATCATCATGTGGTGAAACCACTGATTTGGAAAGCCTGTTAACTGAGGCTTATTTATTTATCTGTGACTGTGCTGCACAGCTTGCAGGTTGTTAGTTCCCCAACCAGGGATTGAACCCCAGGCCCCTGCAAGTGGAAGCACTGAGTCCGAACCACTGGACCACCAGGGAATTCCCTAACTAAGGCTTAAAAAGTTTTCTAGTTTGTGCTGTGGCCAATGGGAAAAATTTATACAGAGAGAACTTTATGTGGTTTTCTTTTTTCTTTTTTTTCTTGTTCAAGTTGTTTCATCTCGCTTTGCTCCCTCCTTCAGAGCTGATTAATGATGCACACTAGTGATGAAGACACGGACACCAGCCTGCTCAGGACTCTCGGTGTCCTCATCATTGAGACTCGGCCTCATCCAGCTCTGACTGCGGCTAACACTCAGGGTGTCTGTATTTCCCCTTCAGCCATCACAAAGAGGAAGCCTGGTTCACCCAGCTGCTCTTTCTCCACCCATAGCTCCATTGCAGGCCCACAGGAGTCTATGGTTTAGCTGTACTTAAGTCACGTTGCCATCCCAAGTCAGATCACCCGTAACTGGAAGTTCAGGCAAAGGTGTCATGGGCACCAGTAACATTTACAGCAATGGTTGGTGGGCTACCCTCAGATTCACGAGGTCTTTAGGTGGGGCCCAGGAATTTGCATTGCTAATAAGTTCCCTCCAAAGGCTACTGACTCTGCTGGTGAATCTTGTGTGTCTGTGTGTAGCATATATATATATATATCTTGGAGAAGGCAATGGCACCCCACTCCAGTACTCTTGCCTGGAAAATCCCATGGACGGAGGAGCCTGGTAGGCTGCAGTCCATGGGGTCGCTAAGAGTCCGGCACGACAGAGCGACTTCACTTTCACTTTTCACCTTCATGCATTGGAGAAGGAAATGGCAACCCACTCCAGTATTCTTGCCTGGAGAATCCCAGGGACTGGGGAGCCTGGTGGGCTGCCGTCTGTGGGGTCGCACAGAGTCAGACATGACTGAAGCAACTTAGCATAGCATATATATATCTTCTTTATCCATTGCCGATGTTCACTAAGGTTGCTTCCATATCTCAGCCATTGTAAATAATGCTGTTATGAACACTGGAGTGTATGTATATATTCTCAGCAGTATTTTTTGTTTTTTCAGCTGTATACCCAGGACTAGAATTGCTGTACCATATGATAATTCAATTTTTAGATTTTGAGAATTTTCCATACTACTTTCCACAGTGGCTGCACCAGTTGACATATTGAGTGTCAATTTAAACCACCAACAGTGTTTAAAGATGAACTTTTCTCCATATCCTTGCCAACATTCCTATCTGTGTTCTGTTTGATGATAGCCATTCTGATGAGATCAGACCAGTTAATCCTAAAGGAAATCAATCCTGAATATTCATTGAAAGGACTGATGCTGAAGCTGAAATTTCAATACTTCTAGGAGTTTTATGGCTTCTAGTGTTAGTTTTAGGTCTTCAATGCATTTTGAGTTTATTTTTGTATATGATGTTAAAGAAGGTTTTAATTTCATTCAGACTGGAAAAACCAAAGGCCAAAAACATGGGGCAGGGACATCTAGGTGGAAGCCCTTGAGAAATGTGGCTCTGCAGACTTCCCTGAGCTTCAGAGCCTGCTGAGAACTAGTATTGAGTGTGGAGATGCAGCAGTTTCCAGATGTGGGAAGGCCCTGAAGGACTCCTTGCCCCAGGCACTACCCCCACCCTCTTGCCTGCCAGGCATTATGCTGGTTAAGTCTCACTAGGGCCAAAGTGAAGAAAAGCTGGGTCTCATGAAGAAGAAAAGAGATTTAACTCTAAAGGAGATGCAAGAATTAACTAGCACAGTAGAGAAGTTAGAATCCCTCAAGCAATGTCAGTGGGAATGTAAACTGGTATAGACACTTAGGAAAACAATTTGGCAGCTTCCTCAAAAGGTCAGACACAGAATTACCATAGAACCAAACAATCCCACTTCTCGGATATATCTAAGAGAAGTGAAACATATGTCCACACAAAACTTGTATACAAATGTTCATAGGCTATTCAAAGCAGCATTATTCATAATAGCTAAAAAGTGGAAACCATCCAAATGTCTATCATCTGATGAATGGATAAATTAAATTTGGTATTTTGGCCATAAAAAGGAAAGAAGTGCTGATTTGTGTTACAACATGGAGGAAACTTAGAAATATTATTCCATGTGAAAGGAAACAGGCACAAAAAGCCGCATATTTTATGATTTCATTCACAAGAAATCTCCAGAATAGGCAAGTCTATGGAGACAAAAAGTCGACTGCATGTTACCCAGGCCTGGGTTGGGGGATGAGGAAATAAAATGACAATTATTGAGGTTCGGAGTTTCTTTGAGGAGGGTGATAAAAACGTTCCAAACTTCAGTTGTGGTGACAGTCATATAATAATCTGAATATATGAAACATCACTGAATTACATACTTTATAAAAGGGTAAACTGTATGATGTATGAAGTATAATTCAATAAAGCTGTTTTAAAATGAATTAACTAGCACATAGGAACTATAGCCAGGGGAGTAAAACCCTGGGCCTGAACCATGTGAGCATCTGATTAATGGTCCGAAATATAAGAATGGATAGGCAAGAATGTACTGACTTGGAAGGACTGACTTTGGACTTGGGATTTCATACCTCAGCAAGGACCCCAGGGATAGGGACAGACTCACTGCTGGTGTGGATCTAGAAGCTGTGAGAACTCTGTGGCTAATCTAAATGAATTATGAAATACATGGGTGAAATGCATGGGTTGCTGAGTCACATGGAAGAAAGGACTTCATAGTTCAGGGAAGTAGGAATGCTATTTGGATTTATTCTGAGAGGCTAGAAGACCCACCGAGCACCATACTCTATGGGAAGGTCCTGAGGACATGCTACCTGCCAAGACATGCATGGGGCAGGGGGCACCAGCATCACTCAGCAGTTCAACAGGAGAGGCTCACATTGTCCTGGTCCCATAGGGAGTATACTCTTTCTGTGCCCAGGAAAGTTTCCAATGGACTACAAGCCATGACTGCCATCGGGGCACTTTGGACTGTTTGTATTCAGGGGTCACCAGGCAAGACAGGGAGTCTCTAACTTGGCAGCGAAAATGACCCTGATTAACAGGAAAAGTGTGAGAACAAAGTTATGAACAAAGCTAGTGGAGGTGATGGAATTCCAGTTGAGCTATTTCAGATTCTAAAAGACGATGCTGTGAAAGTGCTGCACTCAATATGCCAGGCAATTTGGAAAACTTAGCAGTGGCCACAGGACTGGAAAAGGTCAATTTTCATCCCAATCCAAAAGAAAGGCAATGCCAAAGAACATGTTACCAAAGTAATGCTCAAAATTCTCCAAGCCAGGCTTCAACAGTACATGAACTGTGAACTTCCAGATGTTCAAGCTGGATTTAGAAAAGGCAGAGGAACCAGAGATCAAATTGCCAACATCCGCTGGATCATCAAAAAAGCAAGAGAGCTCCAGAAAAAACATCTACTTTTGCTTTATTGACTACGCCAAAGCCTTTGACTGTGTGGATCACAGCAAACTGTGGAAAATTCTTAAAGAGATGGGAATACCAGACCACCCAACCTGCCTCCTGAGAAATCTGTACGCAGGTCAAGAGGCAACAGTTAGAACTGGACATGGAACAACAGACTGGTTCCAAATCAGGAAAGGAGGACATCAAGCCTGTATATTGTCACCCTGCTTATTTAACTTATATGCAGAGTACATAGTGAGAAATGCTGGGCTGGATGAAGCACAAGCTGGACTCAAGACTGCCGGGAGAAATATCAATAACCTCAGATACACAGATGACATCACCCTCATGGCAGAAAGCAAAGAAGAACTAAAGAGGCTCTTATGAAAGTGAAAGAGGAGAGTGAAAAAGTTGACTTAAAGCTCAACATTCAGAAAACGAAGATCATGGCATCTGGTTCCATCACTTCATGGCAAATAGATGGGAAAACAGTGGATCAGTGACAGACTTTATTCTGGGGGGCTCCAAAATCACTGCAGATGGTGACTGCAGCCATGAAATTAAAAGACGCTTACTCCTTGGAAGAAAAGTTATGACCAACCTAGACAGCATATTGAAAAGCAGAGACATTACGTTACTGAGAAAGGTCCATGTACTCAAAGCTATGGTTTTTCCAGTAGTCATGTATGGATGTGAGAGTTGGACTAGAAAGAAAGCTGAGCACTGAAGAATTGATGCTTTTGAACTGGTATTGGAGAAGACTCTTGGGAGTCCCTTGGACAGCAAGGAGATCCGACCAGTCTGTCTGAAAGGATGCAACCAGTCCTGAATATTCATTGGAAGGACTGATGTTCAAGCTGAGACTCCAATCCTTTGGCCGCCTGATGCAAAGAACTGACTCATTTGAAAAGACCCTGGTGTGGGACAGATTGGAGGTGGGAGGAAAAGGGGATGACAGAGGATGAGATCATTGCATGGCATCACTGACTCAATGGACATGAGTTTGAGTAGGCTCTGGGAGCTGGTGATGGACAGGGAGGCCTGGCATGCTGCAGTCCATGGGGTTGCAAAGAGTCGGACATGACTGAGTGACAGAACTGAACTGAAGTGAATCAATGAGTAAGTGGAAAAAATTGGTGAGAAATCCCTAGGTGAGAAGGTTGATTTAGAAATTAGAGTTAAAAGTACAGCTCAGCAATCAAGTCTGCACCACCTAGGACAATTTATCTAGAATTTTGCTCACCCTCCAGGCTTCCCTGGTGGCTCAGACAGTAAAGAATTTGTCGGCAGTGTGGAATACCTCGGTTCTATCCCTGGGTTGGGAAGATCCCCTGGAGGAGAGCATGGCAGCCCTCTCTGAAATTCTTTCCTGGAGAAACCCCATAGACAGACAAGCCTGGCTGGCTACAGTCCATTTCCAACTCCCACCTAAAGTCCTACTGCTGCCTACTCAAACTCATGTCCATTGAGTCAGTGATGTCATCCAACCATCTCATCCTCTGTCGTTCCCTTCTCTTCCCACCTCCAATCTGTCCCACCACCAGGGTCTTTTCAAATGAGTCAGTTCTTTGCATCAGGCGGCCAAAGGATTGGAGTCTCAGCTTGAACATCAGTCCTTCTAATGAATATTCAGGACTGATTGCATCCTTTCAGACAGACTGGTCGGATCTCCTTGCTGTCCAAGGGACTCTCAAGAGTCTTCTCCAACACCGGTTCAAAAGCATCAATTCTTCAGTGCTCAGCTTTCTTTCTAGTCCAACTCTCACATCCATACATGACTACTGGAAAAACCATAGCTTTGAGTAGATGGACCTTTGTTGGCAAAGTAATGTCTCTGTCTTTTAATATGCTGTCTAGGTTGGTCATAACTTTTCTTCCAAGGAGCAAGCGTCTTTTAATTTCATGGCTGCAGTCACCATCTGCAGTGATTTTGGAGCCCCCCAGAATAAAGTCTGTCACTGATCCACTGTTTTCCCATCTATTTGCCATGAAGTGATGGAACCAGATGCCATGATCTTCGTTTTCTGAAGTGAATTCGCTCAATCGTGTCCGACCCTCAGCAACCCCATGGACTGCAGCCTTCCAGGCTCCTCCATCCACGGGATTTTCTAGGCAAGAGTAACCTTGGGCAGATCACTTAATTGTTCTGTGAACTCAATATTCAGGGTCCTCCTGAGGAGTAAATGAAATTTCAAAAAGTAAAATGTTCACCTAGCCTATTGCCTGGCACATAATAGTGAAAGTCACTTAGTCGTGTCCGACTCTTGCGACCCCATGGACTGTAGCCCACCAGGTTCCTCTGTCCATGGGATTCTCCAGGCAAGAATACTGGAGTGGGTTGTCATTTCCTTCTCCAGGGGATCTTCCTGACCCAGGAATTGAACACATGTCTCCTGCATTGCAGGCAGATTCTTTACTGACTGAGCTAGTAGGGAAGCTTGGCACATAACAAATGCTCAATAAACTTGACTATAATTTTTTCAACCAAAAGATAATAATGGGGCGCACAGGCTGTGGAAGCTCATGACTTCTGGGCTTTTGTTGTTTTTACATAAGCAGAGCCAAGGAGGAAGGCTCTAAAGAAGACCTACCTGCAGAGTACATCATGAGAAACACTGGGCTGGGAGAAGCACAAGCTGGAATCAAGATTGCCAGGAGAAATATCAATAACCTCAGATATGCAGATGACACCACCCTTATGGCAGAAAGTGAAGAGGAACTCAAAAGCCTCTTGATGAAAGTGAAAGAGGAGAGTGAAAAAGTTGGCTTAAAGCTCAACATTCAGAAAACGAAGATCATGGTATCTGGTCCCATCACTTAATGGAAAATAGATGGGGAAACAGTGGAAACAGTGTCAGACTTTATTTTTCTGGGCTCCAAAGTCACTGCAGATGGCGACTGCAGCCATGAAATTAAAAGACGCTTACTCCTTGGAAGAAAAGTTATGACCAACCTAGATAGCATATTGAAAAGCAGAGACATTACTTTGCCAACAAAGGTCCATCTAGTCAAGGCTATGGTTTTTCCAGTGGTCATGTATGGATACGAGAGTTGGACTGTGAAGAAAGCTGAGCGCCGAAGAATTGATGCTTTTGAACTGTGGTGTTGGAGAAGACTCCTCAGAGTCCCTTGGACTGCAAGGAGATCCAACCAGTCCATTCTGAAGGAGATCAGCCCTGGGTGTTCTTTGGAGGGAATGATGCTAAAGCTGCAACCCCAGTACTTTGACCACCTCATGCGAAGAGTTGACTCACTGGAAAAGACTCTGATGCTGGGAGGGATTGGGGGCTGGAGGAGTAGGGGAGGAGAGAGGATGAGATGGCTGGATAGCATCACCGACTTGATGGACGTGAGTCTGAGTGAACTCCGGGAGTTGGTGATGGACAGGAGGCCTGGCGTGCTGCGATTCATGGGGTCGCAGAGTCAGACACGACTGAGCGACTGAACTAAACTGAACTGACCTGACCTGGAGAGAAGTGGAGAGAGGACAGCTCTCAAGGCCACTTCTCAAGTCAGCCTGGGGCTTGGCCCCTTTAAGGAGGGCGGGGACACGTGACCTACAAGGTCACATGGCTCGCGGGACAACATGGCTGCGCCCGCGCTAGGGCCAGCTCGAGGATGCGGCGCCGAGCTCACTCTCGTCCTCTTGTTGTCGCTGTTCTTGCTGCTAGGCTGGGCGGCGGGGGGCGAAGAGGCTGGGCCCGAGGCAGGCGCGCCGTCCCTCGTGGGCTCCTGCGGTTGTGGCAATCCCCAGCGGCCCGGGGCCCAGGGAAGCTCGGCAGCCGCGCACCGATACTCCCGGGAGGCGAACGCCCCGGGCTCGGTCCCCGGAGGGCGGCCATCCCCACCCACCAAGGTGCTCTTTCTATTCCCTAATGATGGGTGGGGCTCGCCAGGTTCCTCGACAGGGTTGGGATGGATAAACCAAGTGGTTGGAGAAGGGCAAGTAAAGATTGTAATCACATCGCCAAGTCGCGCACTGGCTGATCTAGTTTGATGAGAAGTTCCTCCGCCCTCCAAAACAGCTGGGTCTTGGGGCTCTGCCTAATTCTGAGCATTAGGTAGTTTGGTTTGAGGACAGTTGTCTCTCCTTTTCTTGTCTTTTATTTCCTACTTCCTCTTCTTTCAACCCCGTCTTCTTGATGAGGTTCTCCGAATTTTAAGTTAGACAGATGTAGGTTTAGACTTCCTAGGTGGTGCCAGGGTAAAGAATCCATCAGCCAATGCAGGAGACTGGGGTTTGATCCCTGGGTTGGGAAGATCCAGTGTAGTAGGCCATGGCAACCCATTCCAGTATTCTTGCCTGGAAAATTCCATGGACAGAGGAGTCCTAGGTTCCTCTCATTAATTGTGAAGGAATCAGGACACTGGGTGTCAGTATCTGTAACATTGTTGTATACTTACTGGTAGTCTCTTACTGTAGATTCTGCCTCTTGAGGACTTGTCCTATTTATTCTGCTGTCCTTAGCACTTTAGCACATGTGGAGAACTAAGTAAAACAGTAGTAGTAGTTGTTGTTGTTGAGTTGCTAAGTCGTGTCCAACTCTTGTAACCCAGTGGACTGTAGCTTGCCAGACTTCTCTGTGGGATTTCCCAGGCAAGAATACTAGAGTGGGTTTCCAGTTCCTTCTCCAGGGGATCTTCCTAACTCAGGGATGGGACCCGGGTCTCCTTCACTGGCAGGCAGACTCTACCACTGAGCCGCCCGGGGAGTCTCCTGCAGACCTTTCCGAATCGCTTTCCTTTGTGTCCCGTCAGTATTTCCATATGCTGACACAGTAGTGTCTGTTTACTCTGATATAATGATTACCAAAGATACTTGTCTGCTGGTGACTCGCCCCAAGTAGGTTGTAAGAGTGATGGGGGTCAGGACCATAATCTCGTGACTCTGTATAGAGTGTTAGGAGGTTGGTAGCTGGACTTCTTTTTGTTTTTCCATCCTGTATTGTAATTATTGGCATTTAAATTTTTGTTGTTCCTCAAAGGATGCCCTGAATTATTAGCATTTATCTTTTGTGTGGTAAGGAGCTTTGGTTACAATTACAGTGTGTGTTGGCCATATTCCTCTAACTTGAATGGTAATTGATAGTCTGTCTCTCCTGTGAGAAAGCCCTCTGTTGCTCTGCTCTGTGACAGGGTTGTTGTCTTATTTGCATGTACACTGGTCTGTGTCAAACTTTACCAAGGACCTTCTGGACAGTACTGAACATTCCTCATTTTAAAAGGTCCAATGTCTGATTGATCCCAGAATTGGATGTAGGTATCTTTTGAATTACATTTTTAAGATACGCTTTTTTTTGAGCCCTTTAGAGTGGTTTCATGTGCAGATTGAGTATTGTATGGGTCATCTTTGGCCATATCTTGCGTTCACTTTAAACATTAATTAAATTAATTATATTTTGTTTTCATACATTTATTTTATGTTCATTTTTACTTCCATTCAGTTTCTATAATGTTTGGCTGCATCTCAGGTTATTAGTAAATTAACAATTGTTGAGAACACAGCTCACAAGCCTTGAAGGACTCCTAAACTTAATTCTTGAACATGAAATGGACTTCTTATCAAGACGAAGGACTTCTTAGGAGGCTATTCTTTGTCTCTCTGTTTTCCTTGGTTTCCAATGTTTTAGTTTATGTGCAAATGACTTTAGTCTCATTCTGACACCGATTTATTCTGAATTTTGGAAGTCCAGTATTATGGGAGAGATACGTGGTCCTAGTGATAACACTTTTTCCTCTTAATTTTCTTTCTTCTTTTAGAAAAAGGATTTTTCTTTTTGAGCAGTTTTAGGTTCAGAACAAAATTGAGAGGAAGGTAAAGAGATTGCCTGTGTATTCCCTGCCTCAACACATGCATAGCCTTTCCCATTATCAACATCCTCCACTACAGTGATACGTTTATTACAACTGATAAACCTACATTGATATATCATAATCACCCAAAGTCATTACACTTGACCCTTTAAAAATATATAGGTTAGGGACACTGGCTCCTTGTGCAATCAGAAATCCTTGTATAACTTTATAGTTGGTCCTCCATATCTGCAGTTCTGCATTCCAGGATTCCACAAACTGCAGATCATGTATGACAGTACTGAAGTATGTATCTTTTGGAAAAAAAATACGTATGATTGTACCCTCGCAGTTCATACCTGTGTTGTTCAGCAATCAACTGTAATATACTTTAGGGTTTGCTCTTGGTGTTGAACGTTTTATAGGTTTAGACAAATGTACAGTGACATATATTCATCACTATAGTATCATGCAGAATATTTTATTGCCCTTAACATCCTCTGTGCTCTGCCTATTCATCCCTCTTCCTCCTCCCCACTGGCAACCACTATCTTTTTACTGTATCCTTAAGTTTTGCCTTTTCTGTAATATATTTGGAATCATGCTATATATAGCCTTTTCAGATGGAGTTCTTTCACTTAGGAATATGCATTTAAGTTTCCTCCATGCCTTTTCATAGCTTGATAGCTCATTTATTTTTAGTGCTGAATAATGATGCATTGTCTGGATGTACCACACTTTATCCATTCACTTACTGAGGGGCATTTTGCTTCCTTCTGAGTTTTGACAATTATGAATAAAGCTGCTATAAACATCTGGGTGAAGGTTTCTTGTGTGTATATAAAATTTACAGCTCCTTGGGTAAATTCCAAGGAATGTGATTATTGGGTCATATAGCAAGAGTATGTTTAGTTTTGTAAGAAACTGCCAAACTGTCTTCTGAAGTGTGTGTCCCATTGTGCATTCTTACCAGCAGTGTATGAGAGTTCCTGTTGCTATACACCCTTGTCAGCATTTGGTGTTGTCAGTGTGTCCAGTTTTAGCCATTCTAAGATGTGTTATAATGGTATCTTGTTTTAATTTGCGTTTTTTGGTTGACATGCTGAGCATCTTTGCCACCTGTATATCTTCTTTGATGAGGTGTCTGTTAAGGTCTTGGCCTTTTTTATCAGATTGTTTTCTTATAGTTGAGTTTTAAAGGTTGCTTACTTTGGATAACAGTCTTTTTTTTTTTTTTTTGGATAACAGTCTTTTGTCAGATGTGTCATCAGCAAATATTTTCTGCCAGTCTGTTGCTTGTCTTCACAATTCCTTGACATTGTGTTTTGAAGAGTGGTCTGTGTCTAGATTTTTTGTTTGTTTCCATGTGGATGTCCAGTTGTACCAACATTTGTTGAAAAGACTGCTGTAGCTCTGCTGTATGGCTTTTGCTCCTTTGTCAAAGATCATTTGATTGTGTTTATGGAGGTCTATTTCTGGTCTCTCTCTGCAGTTCCATTCATCTAGTTGTATGTTCTTTAACCAGTGCTTGTCTTGGTTACTGTAGTTTTATAGTACGTCTTGAAGTTGCATAATATCTTTCCTCCATCTTTGTTTTGCTCATCAATATTGTGTTGGTTCTCTAGATCTTTTGCCTCTACCTACAAACTTGAGTATCGTATTATTGTTATCGATCAAATAACCTGCTGGGATTTGGATTGAGGTCGTATTGAATCTGTTTTTGCTTTATTTAGTTTAATTCAACAAATTTTTATTTGACACACATGTAAGACTGTGTCCTGTGTAATGGGCATAAAGAAAAGAAAGATTTATGCCTTACCTCAAGGCATTTACTTGTTGGTAGGTCTCTCGTTATTCTCTGTCTCTCTCTCTCACATACACAGATTCATGAGTACATGCAAGCATCATTTTTCTATTGTGACTGCGCTCTAGGAGGAGTATGTACAAAGCAGTTGGAGAGGAAGAAAGGATTCTTTCTTCCTGGACAAGTCAGGAGGTGCTCAAAGAAAAAGATGCATTAAGCTAGGCTTTGGAGGAAACGCTTTCAGCAGTTGGGGATGGCGGGGCAGCTTGAAGGACCTTGCAAGAAGGAGAATGGCATGGGTACAGACAAATCATTGTACAAATGCATTGGTGTATTCTAGGAAATGTAAGTAATTTAAGGTTTCTGGGGGTGACATTTTCACCCTATTTCATGTAACACCTTTTAGGTGTGAGTTTGTTTTTTTTTATTTTAATTTAATGAGCACTTGGCAAGATGAGGTATGCAAAGAGGTAAATAGCACTAGGCTTTACTCTCAAGGAATTTAGTTTCACTAGAAAGTTAAGGCAGCAAGAATTGTCTGGGAAACAATAGAGACACTTTCAAATTTTACTTAAGTTCCCTCCAGTTAACAAAATATACAATGCTCTTTGAGAAAGCTTTTCTAACAGTGTTCTACACTGCTGATTATTTTATTAAAAGGTATCAAAATATTTTAATTTCCATGTATCATTTACAATAGTTGATGTGGCATTGAGGATAATGAGATGATAAAATTGTAGGTGCCATCTCTGTTTGTATAGGTGAAGTCAGTTGATTTCCTGTCTGAGAATGGTTTGATAGGGTAATGCTGACCCGGGTGTCAAGGCGGGATTGAATGCCCTCTCCTCTATGACCCCTTTCTTCCAGGAAGAAGTAGTGTTTTTCTCTGTGTTCTCAAGTATTTTGTCATTGTTTGAGGGAAACGTGTATATTTTCTTTAAAGTAGTGTTATTTGTGTAATTGTTTGATGTCTCATTCTGCACGGGAAGCAATTTTTTAGTCCTGCTTTAATCTCTGTATCCTCTGAGTGCTTTACACATTTAAGGATGGTATAACAATTTCTGGAATGATCTTACCTTTTTGTTGTTACTGGCTACAATACTGACAAACTGCCAAGGGAATAAAGGGTATCAGACACTTTTTAAAGAAACCTTTGGCAAATAGTCTTTTTGCTGTCTCTCATCCTCCCAAGGGTCCTGTGAGATATTATCCCCCAGTTTACAGATGTAACAACTGAGGCCGAATAGAATCATAAACTCACAGGGCTTAAAGGGACTTTAATGTCATTTCATCTGCGATTAGTGGCAGTAGAGTGAGAGGATGATGGAGGTAGATAAGTCCTACATAGATAGTTAAGGCAGCACTTTGTGGGCAGAACCAAGGAGCTTGGTTCTCTTGTACACTCAGCTTCCTCCAGAGTTTTTAGCTTTTTGCTTAGGTTTGAGGAGAGGAAAGAGGGGAAAAGGAGAGTGCTACACAAAAGAGCTGCATATAAGTTAATTTTGTTTTTGTGTATAAAACAAAAGCCCAAACTTTGTACTGCAGTTATGGGAACATTGGTTTCCAGGTTACTTTAACTGAAATTTGCTGCTGACATGTTGAGTTTGTTCTTTAACAAATAATCTCAATTCTTTGACTTACCTCATTTCAGAAGACCAGACCTAGTGAATGTATTGATGAAAATGCATCTATTTCAGAGCTGACTTTAAAAGTTTAGGTTTTTTACTTTATAAGCTGTGCATATGAGTATGCCAGCAGCATACGAGGTAACTGTTATAATATTTAAACATAGCTCACTTTCTCTGTTAAAAAAACAAACAACCCACAGAGGCAAGTGAAAGAAAAGATTCTTAAAACTAGCTTCTTGTTATTGTTGTTCAGTTGCTAAGTCGTGTCCAACTCTTTGACCCCATGAACTGCAGCATGCCAGGCTTCCCTGTCCTTCACTATCTCCCGGAGTTTGCTCGAACTCATGTCCATTGAATTGGTGATGCCATCCAACCGTCTCATCCTCTGCCACTCTCTTCTGCCCTCAGTCTTTCCCAGCATCAGTGTCTTTTCCAGTGAGTCTGCTCTTTGCTTCAGGTGACCAAAATATTGGGAGCTTCATCCTTAGCATCAGTCCTTCCAATGAATATTCAGGGTTGATTTCCATTAGACTTGACTGGTTTGATCTCCTTGCTGTCCAGGGGACTCTCAAGAGTGATAAAAAACTGGGGGAGGGGCTCTCATGACTGGGAAGTTCAAATGCAGCTGTGGCCCCAGACACAGCTGGATCCAGGACCTCAGGCAGCATCTCCAGGTCTCTCCTTCTGGCTCTCTCTTGGCAGCTCTTCTTTCTTCTGTGTAGGCTTCACGTTCAGGTAGTATCCCTTCTTAGTTCCAACTCTTTGCGACCCCATGGACTGCAGCACGCCAGGCCTCCCTGTCCATCACCAACTCCCAGAGTTTACTCAAACTCATATCCATTGGGTCGGTGATGCCATCCAACCATCTCATCCTCTGTTGTCCTCTTCTCCTCCTGCCTTCAATCTTTCCTACCATCAGAGTCTTTTCAAATGAGTCAGTTCTTCGCATCTGGTGGCCAAAGTATTGGAGTTTCAGCTTTAGCATCCTTTCTACTGATAAAAAAACTGGAAGAAAGAGGTTTTTTCCCCTTATAGCACCAGCAGAAGTTCTGAGATTAACTGTGGTTGGGTCGTGTGTCTGTCTCTAATTGTATCCCTATGGTCAAAAGAATGTGGTGATGAAAATCATCAGACCTGAGTCACGGGAGGTGGAGCAGTTATTCAGCTCCCCCCCCCAACACCCAGCGTCATACTCTCAGCAGAAGAAGTGGTTTTCAAAAGATGTCACTTGCTCTTAGAAGAACAGGAAGGAATGGGTGCCAGGTGAGCAGAAATAATAGATGTTCACTGCACCTGGGCAGAGTGTGTAGCCCGAATGAAGTCCTAGTGGTAAGAGGGTCACTTTGACTTCACGTGTGCTTTTGGCTTGGCAGTAGCAGAAACTGTGGCGGCAGCGGGGTTTGAGCTGACTGCCAAGGAGGAATGGACTGTTTGAACCTGGACCTTTATGAAGACGTGGTTCTTTGTATTTGGCTTCCCTGGTAGCTCAGAGGGTAAAGTGTCTGCCTGTAACCGAGGAGACCTGGGTTCGATCCCTGGGTCAGGAAGATCCCCTGGAGAAGGAAATAGCAACCCACTCCAGTACTCTTGCCTGGAAAATCCCATGGACAGAGAAGCCTGGTAGACTACAGTCCATGGGATTGTAAAGAATGGGATACAACTGAGCGATTGCTTGCTTGCTTGTATTTGGCTTACGACTGTGAGACCTGATGCTCCAGGTTTCAATGGGACAGCACTTTACATTTGCAGGACCGAGATTTCACTTCATTAGTATAATTTGGGAATTATGATCCAGTCAGAGTTTTGTGGGCTATTTTTGTCTGTCGCCTCCAGAATGAAAACTTGGCTTCTTCAGTGTGGGTTATCTCTGACAGTCAATGAAAAACAGAGGGAAAAAAACCCAACCAGGCCAGGAGTCCACAGTGGAAGTCGTGATTGTGTTGGCATTGTTGGTACTCACCTGGAGGGAGAGTGGGATGAGAAACTGAGATAATTGTAAAACTTCATTCGATACAATGAAGCCTACAGCTTCCTGTGGCCCTTGTGTTTGTAGGAAGGTATGAACAAGTGTTCTTAGAAAAGGACCTCCTTGTCTGCTGCTGGAAGCTTGTTTTTCCTTTAAGTCCTTTATGAGACATGAAACCTTCTATTAGATCATTTTAATAATCATTTTAAGCTTTCATCTGCAGGCTTCTATTTTTCTACTTCTTTGCAGAGCTGCTTAACATTCTGATTTCTCACCTTAGGACTAAGGGATCTTGTGTCCCAGACGCTTGACAAATGATGAGAATAATGTGGGAACCTAGTTCAGTCTCTGAGCAGAGTCTGTTCAGCAGGTTTCACTGTGATGCAGACACACTACCCATGTCTGGGATGGTGTTATAGAAGAAGGAGAATTTTTTTTAAATTTAAATTTATTTATTTTAATTGGAGGCTAATTACTTTACAATATTGTATTGGTTCTGCCACATCAACATGAATCCACCACGGGCATACACGTGTTCCCCATCCTGAACCCCTCTCCCACCTCCCTCCCTGAGAATTTTTATAATTAGGAATAATTCAGATGATACATTTTTCATTGTACTTGGGAAGTCATCTGTTCAGTCAATGAAGTTTCTTCCTCCCCATCTTCCTTCCTCCCTTCCATCCTTCCTTCCTTCCTTGAATTATGCACCATACTAGGAGCTGGGGATATAGAAATGAAAACTTTATTTCTGGTCCCCAAGGAGCCTGGGATCAAGGGCAGGTGTTGGGATAGAATGGTGTTTAACAAAGGACCCCTAATGAGAGGTGTATGCAGAGCCAGCAGAGGGAAATGCAGGCAGGAAAGGCTTTCTGTAGGAGATGATCCTTGAACATGGATGTCATTAACAGAGAGAAGTACAGATAGAGTCCAGGGTGAGAGAGATGGGCTCTGATGCTTCGATATTTTACTCTGAAAGGTGATGGAAGAACCCTAAAGAATTTAAGTAGGAAAATGGCATAATCAAATTGACACTATACTGTTTTTTTGAATAGAGAGTACATTACATGGTTTTAAAATTAAAAAATAATTGTGTAGAAGGGTGTATGGTGAAAATTTTTCCACTTATGTAATAACCTTACCTTCTGACAACCACTGCATGTGTTTCTTGAATATCTTCCCAGAGCGGTATTCTGCAAATGTAAGCAAATACAAAAAGAAGATGTGAATCTATATTTTCCCCCTCACCTCCTTTTCACACAAATAATAACATACCATGCTTTTTTTTTTTTTTAAGTTTAATTTATTTATTTTAATTGGAGGATAATTACTTTACAATATTGTGATAGTTTTTTGCCATACATCAACATGAATTGCGCATGAATTGGTCATTGTCCTCTCCATTCCTTATCCCTTTATCCTGGTGCTGCTGCTACTGCTAAGTCGCTTCAGTCGTGTCCGACTCTGTGCGACCCTATAGACGGCAGCCCACCAGGCTCCCCTGTCCCTGGGAGTCTCCAGGCAAGAACACTGGAGTGGGTTGCCATTTCCTTCTCCAATGCATGAAGGTGAAAAGTGAAGGTGATCTCTCCATATCTATATATTAAAACTGTCTTCTTTTCTCCCTCAGTTTTCCTTCTTTTTCTTTTCTTGTGGCTGCTTAATTTTCCATTTTATGAGTGGCCCACAGCTTAGTTAATCATTCCAATACTGAAGAATATTTCGGTTGTTTCCCACCTTTTTCTGTTCCAAGCAGAGCTTCAATAAATTGTGTTGGATATAGAAGACATATTTTGGAAGGTTCAGTAGGGGCTTGGATATTTGTTGTATGAATGATTTGAGTGGAGGGTTGGTGGCTTAGAGAGGAGCTAGTAGAAATGTGAAAGTATGAAGCTGGAGGCAAAGGGGCCAATTGTGAGGCTACTGCATTTATTGAAGAACAGAAAAGGGGAGAGATGAGAGGGATATATATTTAGGTGACCCAGTAAAACTGGGTGATTGCTATACTGTTGGGATTAACAGATGGGCGAGGTCGGGATGACTTCTTAATAATAATACATTGGACATTAAAACATTTATTACTTATGTCATAGATGAAAGCAGCTCCATTTTCATTGGGAAATACATGCACAAAATTGAAAGCAGCCACCAGTAAAGAGGGTGGAAATAGAGCGTAGGAAACCATGATTACTGATCATTACTTTCTGTTACTTCTGATCTTGTTTTTCGAACTTTTCTGCTCTTATTGCTAAGCCACGTTTTCTGTTTTTGTTCCTACTAGCTATTACTCTTTAGTTTCTTTTTTTTCCTTTCCTCAAGTCAAACTTTTGTTTTCTAGATCAGAGATCTGACAGATCCTAATCTGCTGAGAAGTGAGTGAATTGTTTTTTCACTCAAATGATTAGCATGTAAGACACTGTGTCTGCAGAGTATATTTCTGATAGATGGTATGATTGTGTTGCTGTTTAGAAATTGAGATACAAATGACATGTCATAAAATTCACCCTTGGAAAGTTTACAATTTAGTGTTTGTTTTAGTATAGACACAAGGTTTCCACAAGCATCATCACTAATTCTAGGACATTTCATCACTCTGAAAAGAAACCCCATACTCATTAGCACTTATTCCCTCTGCCCACCTCCCTGCAGGCTCTGGCAATCACTAATCTACTTCTGTCTCTTTGGCTTCAGCTCTGGGCATTTTGTATAAATGGAATCATACAATATACAGCCTTTTGTGAGTGGATTCTTTCATTTAGCATCATGTTCTCAAGGTTCACCTGTGTGGTACTTCGTTTCTTTTTATGGCTGATTTCTATTTTGTGGATGTGTGACATGTTATTCGTTCATCAGTGGACAAATGAATATTTGGGTTGTTTCCACTTTTGGGGTATTATGAATAATGCTGCTATGAATATTACTATACAGGTTTTTTCATGGATATATGTATTCATTTATCTTGGGTATAATCCTAGAAGTAGAATTGCATGATCATGTGTTAACTCTTTTATGTAGCTTTTTGAAGAACTGACATTGTTTTCTAAAGCAGCAGTGTTACTTTAGATTTCTACCAGCAACGTAAAGGGTTGCAAGTTTCCTTCATCCTTGTTGACACTTGTTCTTATCTGTGTTTCTGGTTACGGCTGTGCTGGTGGGTGTGAAGTGGAATCTCACTGTAGATTTTGTTTGCATTTCTCCAATGATGCTGACCTTGGACCTGTGTTTATTAACTGAAAATTTTAGGTGTGATCCTCAGATCTTATGTTTAGTGCTAGGACAACATGTGAACAAGGTAGCCTCTCTTGCTGCCCTCGTGGGGTTTAGAATTTATAGAAAACAGTTGTTGTTCAGTCACTAAGTCATGTCTGACTCTTTGCGACCCCATGGACTACAACACACCAGGCTTCTCTGTCCTTCACTATCTCCTGGAGCTTGCTCAAACTCATGTCCATTGAGTCAGTGATGCCATCCAACCATCTCCTCCTCTGTTCCCCCCTTCTCCTCCTGCCTTCAGTCTTTCCCAGCATCAGGGTCTTTTCCAGTGAATCAACTCTTCACATCAGGTGGCCAAAGTATTAGAGCTTCAGCTTCAGCATCAGTTCTTCAAATGAATATTCAGGACTGATCTCCTTTAGGATGGACTGGTTGGATCTCCTTGCAGTCCAAGGGACTCTCAAGAGTATTCTCCAGCACCCTAGTTCAAAAGCATCATTTCTTTGGTTCTCAGCCTTCTTTACAGTTCAACTCTCATATCCATACATGACTACTGGAAAAACTGTAGCTTTGACTATATGGATCTTTGTCAGCAAAGTGATGTCTCTGCTTTTTAATACGCTGTCTAATAGAAACAAAGTAACTGCAGTTAGAGTTTTGCGAAGGTGTTAAAAAAGGACAAGGCATAGTCCTTTAGTAAATGTTTTAGATTTTCCATTTGAGTGATTTAGGTCTTTTCCATTATCATTGGCAACCTCGATTGACTGAGTTGGTTTTAAAAGATATTACATGTGGCATTTTTATATTTGCTTTTTAAAATAGTTTAAAAGGAATAAGAACATAGTAAAGGAGGAAAACGTACAGATGTATAAAGTAAAGTGAAGTGAAGTCGCTCAGTCGTGTCTGACTCTTTGCAACCCCATGGATTGTAGCCTTCCAGGCTCCTCTGTCCTTGGGATTTTCCAGGCCATAGTACTGGAGTGGGGTGCCATTTCCTTCAGATGTATAAACAAGTGGAATATGCTCCCTGCCTCTGACCTCCAGTCATTAGGAGCTTGGTGACTCTTGCTCTAAACCTGCTTCCATGGTGTGTGCAGGTGTGTGTTTTTTTTTTTTTTTTTAAATTATTTATTTATTTGGCTGCGCCACTTCCTAGTTGCAGTATGTGGGATCTAGTTCCCTGACCAGGTATTGAACCCTGCCCCTCCCTGCATTGGGAGCACAGAGTGTTAGCCACTGGACCACCAGGGAAGCCCTTTTTATTTTTCATTTATTTATTTGTGTGTGTGTGTGTGTGTGTGTGTGCAGATATATATTATGAAGAGTTTTTTCTAGATATATTACTGTCCTAAAGACTCTTCACTTCCTTTTGTGACTAGCCGTTCGCTGGAGTGTGGAGTCACCTTACTCATCTCTCAGTGGCTTTTGCGGCGGGGGTTCGCTCCCCGTCCGGTGCTCACCTCGTGCTGGCACTTTACACTTGGCCCGGGTTTACTCTGACTGCAGTGGCCTGACTTCCTGTGTTTCCCCTTTCGCTGCAGATGGTCCCCATCCCTGCCGGTGTGTTTACAATGGGCACAGATGATCCTCAGATAAAGCAGGATGGGGAAGCACCTGCGAGGAGAGTTGCTATTGATGCCTTTTACATGGATGCCTATGAAGTCAGTAACGCTGAATTTGAGAAGTTTGTGAACTCAACTGGCTATTTGACAGAGGTAACGGGATTGGGATGGGGAGGAACGATTTCATCAGTTGACCGCTTTTCACTGTGTTCCCAGTGCTGTGCCAAGCACTTTATATATGTTTCATCTAATTGTTGTTTTCATAGAAACCCAGCGAGGCAGGTTACTTTTCAGGTGGTAAACGGGGGATTATCAAAGCATCTTGCCCTGAGTCCCGTAGCTGGTTAGTTGTGATGCTGTGGTTCAGGCCTTGCCAGTGTGACCCCAGCACCTGTCTTTTTAACCTTGATGCTCTGGTGTGTCAGTGCTGTAATATGCCAAAGGGTGCCACTGTCCGCTCAGGCTTTTTGAGATAACAGCATGTAAAGTAAGGCCACTCTTCCCTCTCAAAAAATTATAGTTCGTCTGTTTCGGAAGCATGGCATAATTCATAAGTGATAGATGAAGAAGTGCAGCTTTTCATTTTTGTGGTTTTATTCCAGTGCCTGAAGACACAGGAGGTTTCCTTCGGCAATTCCAGTGTCTGCTGTGGCTGCTGAATCACAGAGCAGTGTTCTGAAAGCAGCTGTTTGTACTCAGTGGCACTAGGAAGAGGGAGGCTTTCTAGATGACGGAAGCTTCTGAGTGGCTCAAATATCCTTGTCATATATATATGTTTCCCATTTTTCTTACCAAAAGATTCTTCCCTTGCTTTCAGTTTGTGGAGTCCCTGCCTTGTTTTTGTTTTTGTTTCAGGGTAGAACATCTTTTTTATTAAAAAAAAAAATTCAGAGTGAATGCTGAAAGCAGAACAACTTCCAAATTTGGTTTTGCATTTCTTTGGCATTTCCTAAAATATACAGAATGGTTGCTGCTTTGATCCCATTCCTAGTGAGAAGTTTCTGTACTTTTTGTTTCATGAGAATACTCTTAGATCAAGTTCCTTAATAGTCTGCTGAAGTTAGAAGATGGCTTCTAAGGCAGGAAGTTTCCCATGGACTAGGGTTCTCCATCGAGATTAGACAGAATGAGTAGAATTTAGGATGTATAGGAACATGGATGATGGAATACTACATCTGGATTTCTGTTACCCTCTAACTGAAATTGAGCATGTCCTTTAATTAGGAAGTAGACAATGTCGTACAGAAATGGCAGAAATGCCTGTGTCTTTGTCCTCAGCAGAAATCACAGACACTTTGTGTCACATTAGTCTTATCTCAGAGATCTTAACCTTAAAATTACTTGTATTCATCCCCACCTTGCTACTGCTGCTGCTGAGTCGCTACAGTCGTGTCTGACTGTGTGACCCCATAGATGGCAGCCCACCAGGCTCCCCTGTCCCTGGAATTCTCCAGGCAAGAACACTGGAGTGGGTTGCCATTTCCTTCTCCAATGTATGAAAGTGAAAAGTGAAAGTCAAGTCGCTCAGTCGTGTCCGACTCTTAGCCAACCCACGGACTGCAGCATACCAGGCTCCTCCATCCATGGGATTTTCCAGGCCAGAGTACTGGAGTGGGGTGCGATTGCCTTCTCCATCCCCACCTTAGAAATGATAATTATGAGACCTGCCACTAGATCTTATTTAATATATTAAAAAATAAAAAAAGGCAGACATATACATATAGACACACACCTGTATGTGTTACTATAGCACACATTTGTTTTACGAATATTTTGATATAACTCGCTTTCTTTGTAATTGTGTTGATTTTGTTTTATACACTTCACCCGACTGCCAAAAGGGCCTAGGGAACTAAAAGGGTTAAAGCCCTGGCTTTGGATAAAATACTTCATATTTTTATGCCACTTTACAGTTGTTTTTTTGTTTTTGTTTTTTCCATTTCTCCAGCTTCATTTTACATCCCACTTCCATTGCTCATCACATTCTGATCCTGCTGTTCTTGTTTCTGTTCTTTGTGAACTGGACACTCTTTACCATCTTTGGGGCACAGCCCATACTCTCCCCTGCTTGAAATTTCCTGCCTGTCCCCCTTTTGCAATGGCCGGCTCCTTCTCATTCTCGAGTCATCTCATCTTAAATATCCTTCTCAGGGAGGCTTCCTCTGCCCGCTCTCTCAAAAGGAGACTTTTCTCAGTACTCTCCACTTTACAATGTCACATAAAGTTGTACTTATTTTCTTCCATTCTTTTTTCAACTTGACTTTTGTTCTAAGTGCTCCATATTTAAGTGCTCTAAGGTCAGAGTCCATGCCTATGTAATATTGACCTTGTATCTGTGTCATGTAGCCCAAAGGCGGGCATCTGCTAGGTCTTTGATCAATGTTGTTGAATGAGGGACTGGTCTGGGTTTTTAGACATGGTGATGCCACAAGGGAATACAGGAAGAAGAGCTGGGATGCATAAAAGTTGATGAGCTTGAATCAGGAAGAAGAATTTGAGGTGTTCATAAGGCCTGAAATCCAGGGATGTAGCAGGAAGTTACGCTCATCTAGCGAGGAGAGGATATGTATGCAGGTAGAGATCTGAGCATCATTTGAAGTGCTGGCAGTGGTTAAAATGATGAGATTGCCAGAGTTTGTCCAGCAGCAGGTCTGTGTCTCTCAAGTGGGATCTCTTAGACCACCTATATTAGAGTCACCAGCTTAGCTGTTCTTATGTGCAGATTCCTTTGCCTCACTCCAGACCTCCAGAATCAGAAGCTCTGGGCTTGGGGAGCTGTGATGTGTAGTGGCAACAAGTTTGCCAGCTGATCTCAACTGCACAGAGCCCAAGAGCCGCTGGAATAGAGTAAGACGAGCAGAGAGGCAGGGTAGAATATCAGGGAGCAACAGTGTTTTAGGGGCTAGAAGGAGAGCCCACGTATTTCAGGAGATGAGGAGGAAGAATCCAAAAGGAGGAAGAAAACCGGAAGAGTAGAACCATGGAAACCAAGAGGCTAATTTGCACATTTGCTCACTGGGGCCACATGCAGCAAAGAAAACCAAGTAGATACAGACTTGAGACAGTAACGTTAAATAAAAATGATTAAAATACATATTTCCACCTGGTGTTCAGGTTGGCCACTTGAGATTTATCAGCACAGCAGACACCTTAGTGGAGCTAGAATGTGTCAGAATATCAGCAAACAGTGCCATTTGCTTCTTTTAGCTAAATCCCTGGAGTAGAACAAAGGAAAAGGTTGATATGTGATCTGATATGTAAAGAATCCTGTTATTTTCCAAAGTCATTTGTAA
Organism: Bison bison bison; assembly: GCF_000754665.1. Lineage (NCBI taxonomy): Eukaryota > Metazoa > Chordata > Mammalia > Artiodactyla > Bovidae > Bison > Bison bison. Next base: position 1,295,317 of record NW_011494766.1, on the reverse strand, counting down.
TACTTGGGGAGATGTGTTTCCATCAACAGAGACAATCACAGGCTCAAAAGCTAATCTCTTCCAGTCTGCATCCTTATCAGCTACATGAGCCTAAAATGAAAATGGGCTCTGTAAGTGACACTAACCTGTTTTAATAGGAAGCCAGATGCTTTAATGTCATTTCTGAATCCTTTGGGAGGTCATATGACAAAATTAAGTTCATTTGGACAAGAAGAACCACTCGAGCAGCGTACACAGAACATGGCACTTGTGAAATGTGTTACTGCAAACTTTTCTGCATTTTTATTTCCCTTCTTTCCTTCAGGCTGAGAAGTTTGGTGACTCCTTCGTTTTTGAAGGCATGTTGAGTGAGCAGGTGAAGTCTGACATCCAGCAGGCAGTAAGTAATGTTTTAACAGGCTCATATTTCTCTACTGCTCATTAGAAACAGCTTGGGTGAAAAATCCAAACTACAAGTCCTTCCCCTCCCCCCAGGTAGCTCACCATTTTCCTGCTATAGGTTTCCCCCTAGGACAGGCCTATGGACCGGGACACTGTGTCTTGAAGAAAATCACAGACCTGGGATAGTGTCTAACGTGTGGAGTCTGACTTGAGCTGCTGTCTTGTACCTGGGCTTTAAACCCTTCTGGGTTTCTTTTACTTATAGGCATTTCTAGAATGGAGGGTTAAATGTGTATTTTTTTTTCAATTTACTTCTATTCTTAAAATCTTGGGCTCATCAGGTGTTGGTATGGAGAGAGAGCATCCTTTTAAAGGATTCTTGAATTCACATGATCAGAGTAGCATTTATGAAAGGGGCCCTTTGCTCTGGATGATCACAGGAAATTGAGGCCAGAACCTGGTTCTTAACATCTGGGGTGACCCCTCTCTTAGAGGGGACCCAGGGGAGTCATGGAAGCAGTGGATAAGGCCTCTAGAAGCACCTGTGTGGTAAGGGGAGCTCAGGGTTTCTGTTGCAGACATTTTAGTAGGTTTGTGTATATTTGAAGTGAAAGTGAAAAGTGAAAGTGTTAGTCACTCAGTCGTGTCTGACTCTTTGCGACCCTATGGACTGTAGCCCATCAGGCTCCTCTGTCCATGGGATTCTCTGGGCAAGAATACTTGAGGGGGTTGCCCTCCTCCAGGAGATCTTCCCAAGCCAGGGGTTGAACCCAGGTCTCCTGCTTTGCAGGCCGATTCTTTACTGTCTGTGTATATTTGGGTATATATTTACTCATCTGCCTCATGAGAAGGCAGAAAATATACAAGGGAAGGAGGGAGGGGTAGGTAAGCTGGAAAGCGGAAGGTTCACGGAACAGGGCTAAGGATGCAGAAGAAGCAAGAGGTGGTGAGAGAGGAAAGGAAACGGGGTCAGCTGACCCCAGGGAGACTGAATAAGACCCTGACTTGGAAGACAGGACTTCAGCACTAATCTTCCTTTCTTATACAGGTTTCCTTTCAACTCCTGCCTGAATCTCATCTTTATATGTTGGCTTCACCGTTCTCTCTTGTGAGCTAACCATCCTGGTTTGACTCATGTAGAAAACCTGGGGTAGTGAGGGGGAAAGATGAGGTAAAACCAGACTTGCTCTCAAGCCATTTTATAGGAGAATCAGGCCTCCTTTATATATGTATTTCATATTACTTTATTTTTCATTTTATTTTTTGTCCTGCTGCCTTGCAGCATTTGGGGTCTTAGTTCCCTAACCAGGGATCTAACCCATGCCCCCTGCATTGAGAGTGCTGAGTCTTAACCAGGGGACCACCAGGGAAGTCCCAGTGTTTTAAAAAACATGACCAAGTTCCATCTGAATCACAAAGTTTTCTTCACAAGTTTACATTACAAGTCTGTTATGTATCTGATATACCCTGCCCTCCCCGTCCCCCTTTTTGAAGGGGTTTGAGGTCAGATTGGCTTAGTGTTGATGAGCGAACAGCTCAGGCTGTGAGGTCTTGTTTTGTGATAGGGAGTTCCGATGGGGGAGGGCACTTAGTTTTGTATTTTGCGCTTTCAGATACTAGGCCTCTTGTCAGTTGAGAAGCTCTGAGCGCTTTAGGCATAAAGGCTGATCATTACTAGGCTCTGCTGGTGCCCTGTTAAACCCACAGTGAAGTGTGTGTGCTGATAACCAGGACGAGGAGAAGCAGCTGTTACCCGGTCATAGTGTTGGGCACTCACTTAAGTGCTCATAATGGAAAAGCAAACCTTTTAAGCATGATTAGAAAGGGCTGGAATGAGTGCAATGAACCTGTCAGTGATTTGAGGGAGCTAAGTTTTTGTTTTTTCAGCCTCCTCTTAGGTCTTGGCATACCCTCATGCACTAGACCTATTTTTAACCTGGTGTTTCCAAGAGTGTAGGAGAGGAGATGGGCCACTAGGTGACTTTACGTGAAGCAGGTGAATCAAGGTGGTACATGGCCAAACATCAGATCACACAGTCTCGGGCTCAGGGCTCTTGTAAGTTGAGAAGAAACTCTCATCTGAGTGTTTGCTTGTCACTAAAACTCAGTGAAAGTGAAAGTTGCTCAGTCGTGTCCAACTCTTTGCGACCGCATGGACTATACAGTCTATGAAATGCTCTAGGCCAGAATTCTGGAGTGGTTTCTTAGTTCCCTTCTTCAGGGGATCTTTCCAACCCAGGAATCGAACTCAGGTCTCCCACATTGCAGGCAGATTCTTTATCAGCTGAGCCACCAGGGAAGCCCCTAAAACCTAGTAGCACTTGTTAATCTCGTTTTTAACATAACAAATAGGCCTCAGAAGCTTCCCCAGGTTTCACTGGCTGGCTGGAATTTATTAATGTGGTTTACTCTTATGTATATATTAAATGTAATTATTTTATAAGATTATTTACTTTCATGCAGTTTTTTTAGATATTTACAGTCATGTGATTATTTTATGTTTCATATAATTCTTTAAAATAATGTAATTAAATTAATTGTTTTAAATGTTATAAATGTTCTCTCATGATAGGAAACACTAGGGCTATAACTTTGCATTTTCAGGAAAAGCCTTTTCATTGTAAAAGAAAAATCAAATACAGATCACACAAATCAAGTGAGTCATTTTACTGTGTTACTCTAAAACAAACATCACTGTAACCTTGTCTTACGTCAGGAATTAGAATTTTGCCACCTGCCATAGCAACCCCAACCATGTGCCACATCCTGATCACCACCTGCTCTGTCCCTGAAGTAGCCACTATCTTGCTTTTTTTTAAAAGAGTTTTGTTGTTGTTGTTGTTGTTTGTTTGTTGTTG
>NW_011494766.1:1280925-1291978 GCF_000754665.1 Bison bison bison | reverse complement strand
TTGGCTGCACCATGCAGCAGGTGGGATCTTAGTTCTGTGACCAGGGATTGAACCTGTGTCCCCTGCATTGGAAGCCTGGAGTACTGACCACTGCACCACCAAGGAAGTCCCTATCTTGCTTTTTAAGATACTTCTTGATACTTTAAGATACTTTTTAGATACTTCTTTGCATTTCTTTATAGTATTATCAGCAGGCATGTATCCCCAAGACTGCCAATGTTTAGTCCTGCCCATTTAAAGCAAATTTGTGTCTTTTAAGATTTTTTTTTGGCTTAGTTAAGACTGTTATAATCTGACCAACCTAGATAGCATATTGAAAAGCAGAGACATTACTTCGCCAACAATGGTCCATCTAGTCAAGGCTATGGTTTTTCCGTGGTCATGTATGGATGTGAGAGTTGGACTGTGAAGAAGGCTGAGCGCCGAAGAATTGATGCTTTTGAACTGTGGTGTTGGAGAAGACTCTTGCGAGTCCATTGGACTGCAAGGAGATCCAATCAGTCCATTCTAAAGGAGATCAGCCCTGGGTGTTCTTTGGAAAGAACGATGCTAAAGCTGAAACTCCAGTACTTTGGCCACCTCATGCGAAGAGTTGACTCATTGGAAAAGACTCTGATGCTGGGAGGAATTGGGGGCAGGAGGAGAAGGGGACGACAGAAGATGAGATGGCTGGATGGCATCACTAACTCGATGGACATGAGTTTGAGTGAACTCCGGGAGTTGGTGATGGACAGGGAGGCCTGGCGTGCTGCAATTCATGGGGTCGCAAAGAGTCGGACACAACTGAGCGACTGAACTGAACTGAACTGATCCTGCTCCTTCCCAGCCCCTGGCCCTGTCTGCCGCTCCCCCCCACCCCCAACAATTTATCTGTGAAAGAATCCAGGGTTTTTTTCTGGATTGCCCTTTCATGTTGCACCTCAACTCTTCTTCCTGTCCTGTGCATTCCCTGCCAGTGGTGTCTGGATCCATAGACATGATCAGACTTACATCTGGACCCCATTGCAAGACCTCAGATAGTGACACGTTCTTACACCACAAGGCACATAATATCTTTCTCTCTCTCTTTATAATGTTACCTGCTGTTAATCCTGTTAATGTTAGTGTTTAGATCCACGAGTTCATTGGGGGTTGAAAGATGTTGAGAATATAATAGTTTTTTGTTTAATTAATTGAGACTTTATGAAGAAGTGGTTCCCTCATCTACTATTTTCTTAACCATTGATACTGTTCATACAAGAAAGAGAGTAAATGCTTGATTCTTTACTAGGTTTTAAAATAAAGAAGTGATCCCCTACTACTCTCTAGAAATAACCGATTTGATTTTTTTTGTAATTAAACATTTAAAGAATATTGTAAATTTACATGCGGTTGTAAGAAATAATACAGATATCCCATACACCCTTCCCCTGGATTCCTCCAGTGCTAGCATCTTACGTAACCGTAGAACAGTTTCACAAGCAGGAAGTTGACAATTGACACAACCCACTTACCTTCATCTGGTTTTATCAGTTTTATATGTACTCATTGGTATGTGTGTATTTAGTTCTATATCGTTTTATCACAAATGTAGATTTGTATAATCACCAGATTTAAAAAAAAATGTCATGAACCTATGGATTTAAACATTCTTAAACATTCTTTGTTTTCTTCTTTAGGAACTCTTAATATATCTATAGGATTCATTTTCAGAGTTTATCACTTGTTTTGAATTGTTTCTTTTTTTTTTTAATTAAAATTTTTTATTCCTTTACATCTTCTTTGTCTCTTAAGTATTCTTGTGTTCATTTCTGAAGTGGCCTTTTCTTTTGATTTAGTTATTTCTTGATTTATCTGCTCATCTGAGTTTGCTGATCCTGTTCTATTCTCTCATGAGTCATTTTCTTAGTGCCCTTGACCTCATTTTGACATGGCGTTCTGAGCATTCCTTACCCTTTAGAAGGAGGCGTGGTCCAGGGTAGCTTCTGTCTCTTGAAGAACTCTTTATCTTCAGTTGTGCTCACATGGGCCTCAAACATATGATCTCCTGTTCCTTCAGAATTTCCTGCATCTCTTCCCTTCCATTCCTTCTCCTCCTTTACTCTCTTGTCCCTTGTTTCCTAGAGTTTGATTTTATTCTCTCAGCTTTCTCCTTGGTGAGGGACTCTGTTCTGGATGGGAACCCTAGCAGGTCAGTGTCAAGAATTCTTGGGGCAAGACTGTTCAATGGCCTTTGTACTTTCTCACCACGGGTCCCTAGCGCGCACTAGCTACCACAGTGGGCAGAAGCCATCCCCGTTTTCACTGCTTCCTCACACTGTAATTCTCTGCTTTCCGGGGATGTCCACTGGCTGCTTTGGGATTTTCCTCGTCACAGCTCTGATGACTTGTTGCTTTCTTCTCTTTTCTCCATACAGCTGTAACAACCACGCAGGTTGTGTGGCTGTTGGCGGTTTCCCTTTGCCTGTTTGTATCCTGGTTTGGTAAAGGTACCTTCACATAGATTGGCTGTGCATGTGTGCTTAGGATTTTGGGGTTTTATCTAGTGGTTATCTAATTGCTGTGTCTGGTTCTACACATCGACTTGGAGAGATTAAAAAACTGCTGATGCTGCTGTCCTCTTGGGTTTGTTTATTTTTTAATATGTAACGTTTAGAGGCAAAGCATCCATCTAGCTCTCAGGGTTTTCTTGTAGAGATAAATGGTAAATTTAATGGTGAGAAACAGAGTATATGTGTGTGTAGAAATTTACCTACTTGTGATTATTACTTGGATGTTTCATTTAAAACAGTGTCTTAAAAACTATAGATATCAAATCCTAGAAGGGATTAAGGCTAGCTTTTGTTGTTGTTTTTGTTTTTTAACTCTAGATAACTTAAACTACCTTAAAAGGATGGTATTTAAAATATATAATTTCTAAAGAGTATGTTTCATTTTTATACTTGTGTCATTAATGTATCTCCTAAATCTTGGTCAGAGGAATAGCAGTGAGATGGGAAAAAACAATTCCTCTTGGTGGGAACCTGAGAAATAATGATCATCTATTTGTTTGTGGTTTAATACTTTCAAAATTGTTAACAGTTTAAGGAAACAAATTGCTGAGTAAGTGTCCTTGAAAAAGGAGGATGAGAAGCTATTTTGAGACTGTCTTTTCAACTGAAAGCCAATTTCATTAAGGATTCAGAATTACGAAGAGTGCTTCTCCTTTTTCTTCTTTTTTCAAATAAAAAAAAAATGTCTCTTCTGCCTAAAGGAGACCTTTTGGTAAATGTTTTTTTTTTTTATTAATTGTGTTCAAATATATTTTGCTTCATTACTGAAAGATGGAAATGGCAACCCACTCCAGTATCCTTGCCTGGAAAATCTCATGGACAGAGGAGCCTGGTGGCTGCAGTCCATGGGGTCGCAAAGAGTCGGGCATGACTGAGCGACTAACACTTACAACTGAAAGATAATTTAACTAAGTAAAAATTTACAGTTGGCAGTTATTTCCTCCTAGTACACTGTAGGGTTTAATTCACTGTCTTCTCATTTTTGTCATTGCTGTTAAAACATCCGCCATCAGGAACTTCTATGGCTATTCTTCTGTAGGTCATCGAGTTGGGCCCACTTTTAAAACGATCTCCTGTCTTTGCTATTCTGCAGTTTCACTGTGATATGCCTAGGTGTTGGTTTCTTTCCATTTCTCTGCTTCAGTTTCATTGAATTTCCTGAATCTGAGGACAAGTGTTTTTAAATCATATCTGGATTATTCTTAACCATGATCTTTTTGAATATTGCCTGTTTTTCCATTCTTTCCTCTGGGACTCCAGTTAGATGTTGGTTAGACTTTGTCACTCAGTCTTCCATGTCTCTTAACTTCACTTTTGAGTAAATGTATGTATGTGTGTATATTTATACTATATATACTTAATAGAGTTATTTTTAAATATATGTATATGTTTTATACTGTATACATTAGTATGTATATTTCATTTTAATTTCTGTTAGCTTTTGGCTATATCTTTGGTGTTATTTTTTTAGTCTTCAAATATATTTTGCTTCATTACTGAAAGATAATTTAAGTATCTTTAAGTATAAAATTAAAGTTTAATTTTTAAGTATGAAATTAAAGTTGCTCTAAGAATTAGAATATACACACCTAACTCTTCACAGTCTACTACAGAGTTAACATTTTAAGACTTACTATAGAAGCCTTATTACCATGTAGGTTCTTTTACCTGACTCCCTGTATTATAGTTGTTATATATAGTAAGTACGTCTTCATAAAGGGGAAAGAACCCCCAAATTTTGCTTGTAATGCTCATACATATGTTTTTATAATTTAAAGAAGAAAATAATCTATTCTATTTACCCAAACTATTTTTGTAGTTCTTCCTTTATTCCTAAAGTTCCAGATTTCCCTTCAGCTGAAAAAACTTCCTTTAGCATTTCTTTTAGAGCAAGTCTTATGGTGATGAATTCTCTTACTTTTTGTTCATCTGCAATGTGTTTATTTTACCTTTATTCTTGAAGGATGTTTTCACTGGATACAAAGTCCTGGGTTGACACTTCTTTGCTTTTGTGACTTTAAAATATTGTCTCACTCTTTTCTGTAGATGTGGTTTCTAATAATAGACATTTGAATCACTAATCTCTCATATGTATTGTGGCGTTTGTTTTACTGACTTCTTTCAAGATATTTCAAAAATCTTTTATCTTTAGCAGTTTGATTATAATGCTTTTGGACATTGTTTTATTAGAGATTATCCTGTTTGGGGTTTGTTGAGATTCTTGTGTCTGTAAATTTATGTCTTTAACCATATTTTGTGGAGTGTCCAGCCATTATTCCAAATATTTTTTCAACACCAATTTCTCCTCTCATTTTGGCATACCGACACTTTAGTTAGACTTTTTATTACTGATGAGGTTCCTTAGATTTTGTTCATTAAAAAAATTTTTTTTCTCTGTTTTTAGACAGTATACTAGTGATACAATCTAGTATTCTAGTGATATGTCTTCAAGCTTCCTGTTTTCTCTGTAATTTTCATCCTGCTTTTGAGCCTATCCAGTTAATTTCAGATACTGTATTTTGCAATTCTAAAGTTTCCTTTTTAAAAAATAGCTCCTGTTTCTCTGCTGAGAAAGAATGCCTAGCTTTTTTATTCATTTCAAGAGCATTCACCTTCACGTCATAGCTGATAGTTATAATAGCTGTTTTGTTCTTTGTCCAGTAATTCCAACATCTGGGTCATCTTGGGGTTTGCACCTGTTCATTTTCTTTTCCCTTCACTTTTGGTTCTCTGGGTCCTGTTATAATACTCTGGAGAATGTTGACTCTTTTTTTTGAGGCAGTTAACCTAGTAACCTGGTTAAGTACAAATCAGAAGTTTTTGCCTTGTCTACTGCTAGTAGTGATTTTGTAGCTCTGTTTGTTCATCCTTTTCATGTTAGTGTAGCGCCTTAATTATTTTTTCTTCATCCTAACTAGAATTTTAGTTTTTTAAAAATTATAGTTATTTACAATCTTGTGTTAATTTCTGCTGTAAAGTGATTCAGATATGTGTATACAATATTTTTTAAAATATCCTTTTTCAGTATGGTTTATCTCATTTTACTTGTTTAATCAATTTCTTATAGGGATATTAATGCCTACCTAGTTGTTGTCATCAGTCGCTAAGTCATGTCTGACTCTTTGTGAGCCCATGGACTGCAGCATGCCAGGCTTCCCTGTCCTTCACTAAACTCATGTCCACTGAGCCTACCTCGTAGAGTATTGTAAAGATCAAATGAAGTAATGTTCATAGAACTACCTAGTAGTACAATGTCTGGCACATAAAGAGCCTTTTAGTAAATGTTGCTCTGGTTTCTTCAGATTCTCTTTGCCTGGCCTAATTGAAAATTTAGTTAAATTTCCTTTGCTTTACTTTGGCTCATTCTTAAGAATTGGCATTGCCACATATAGCATTGTACAAAATTACAGTGATATTTTCAAAGGATTTGCTGTCATGGGATAAATCTTCTTGGGTTATCTTAGAGGCCTTGGCTAGAGGAATATACAAGTGATACATCTTTTTTGGTAGGAAAGTGAGATAAAATATACGTAACATAAAATTCACCATTTAAACTATTTTTAAATGGATAATTCATTAAAGTTATGTACATCCCTAATGTTGTGCAACCCTCACCACCACTATGCACTTAAAGGACTTGTTTGCCATCCCAAACAGAAACTCTGTACCATTAAACAATAATTTCCTATTTCCCCCTCCCCTAGCCCCTGGCAAACCTTGATTCTACTTTGTGCCTGTGTCAGTTAGTCTGTTCTAAGTGCCTCATAGAAGGAATTTTACAATATTTGTCTTTTTATGACTGGCTTATTTCACTTAGCATAACGTGTTCAAGCTTCATTCATGTTGTACCATGTATCAGAATTTCAATCCTGGATAAACAACAAAGGCCTACTGTATAGCACAGGGAACTATATTCAGTATTCAGGGATAAACCATAATGGAAAAGAGTATTTTTTAAAAATTATTTATATGTACAACTGAATCACTTTGTTGTACAGCAGAAATTAATACAACATTGTAATCAATGAAAAAAGAATTCTATTCCCTTTTTAAAACTGAATAATATTCCACTGTTTCCGTATACCACATTTTGTTTATTTTATATGTCAGTCGACATTTGGTTTGTTTTCAGCTTTTGGCTATTACGAATAACGCTACCATGAATGTTGGTGTACAAGTGTCTGACTTTGTCAGTGCTTTCAGTTCTTTTGGGTGTATATAGTGACATTTATTTAAATTCGTGCCTCCTTGGTTGTCTGCCATCCATCAGTGGGGTCTGTTTTTTGACTTATAGAAGAAATGAGCTTAGCTCCCTCTGTTTGAAGATTTCCTTTCTGGATTTATATGTAGCCTGTTTGTTTAGCAAGCCATCGGAAATGTGCTGCTGTCTCCTAGGTACTGTACTCTTCCTGGGAATACTAAGATGGAAGATATCTTCCCTGTCTTTTAACTGCTCAAAGTCTAAGGAATGCAGTAACATTGAATTCAAACCAATATTGGGTGATTTTTTTTCTGAATTGTGACTTTTTAGTATGAAATATATTAGAGAAACAAGAATGAAAACACATATATCATCTGTTTAAAATTTATCAAAAAGAGTAAGAGTATGTGAAGTCCATCCCATCCTGAAGTGGAAGTACCTCAGCAGTGCTGTGATGAAGAGAAGTGGTAAGGAGTGGGGAGAGATGCCTGCAAAGTTGAATTTATTAGGTTGATCAGGGAATGCCTGTGTGAGGAAAAGGCATTTTAGGGAAGCCTTTCAGGTGAGGAAGAACTTGTCTTGGGATCAACTAGGACAGAGCTCTGGTGGAGTGCCTACCATGTCCTGCTGCTTTGACAATCCATATTCAGCTTTGCATGGTCAGGTTTCAGCTAAACTTACTCTGGGCAGTCCATTTGAAATGCCTGGCTGTTGTCCAACATTGCAGATTGAGATGCTTCCATTTATTTGTTCTTACGGCTTCTTATGCCTTCGTTTCACATTATTTATCTCACTCATCATTATTTGTGTAGGTATTTATTGAATGCCCTTTTCTTTACCCGAACCGTCCTGCGATGGCAGGTAAAGCTGTTTCCGAATTATTCACCATCCCCCGAGCATAATACCTGTCACTTAATAAGGACTTAATAAATATTTGCCAAAAAAGGAAAGAATGCCATTTGAGTATCCTTTACAAGAGCATTCATTTTTGAGAGCTGTGGGGCTCAGACCTGGTATGACCTGTCTCATGTTGGAAAGGCAGGTTTTTCTTGGCAGGAGAATGCTGATTTGATCAATAGGGTGAAGGTGAGTTCACAGAAACTGAGTTTTTCAGGAAGTGCGATCCAGGGTTGGCTGATTGGATAAGAAGAGAACATGGTCAGACAACTGTGTTCTATGTCTGGTTTTGAAAAGGCTGGTTGTCTGCCTGTCCTGGGAGTCAGTGTGTGGTGTAGACTCAGGAAGCAATTGATAACCCTGGAAGGTGAGAATCCAATAAAGTAGGATAACAGGGCACAGTATTTTATTCCAACCAGTTCTAAAACAAGGCCCCTGATCAGAATGAGTGTTAGTGAGGCATGGTGGGCTCCCAAAGGCTCAGATTTCAAATCTGTTTAAGAGGTTCTTAAGTGTCTTTTCAAGTCATGGGTCTTTTGAGGTCTGACTTGGATTAGGAAATAAAGATGATTCTCTCATCTCCTACCTCCCAGGTGTTGGCATTTGTGCTGTAAACCTCTGCAGTGAGACAAAGACTGTCAGGTAGGGAGTTCTGCCCAGGGGATATGCAGCTTTAGGAAAGACTTACGCAAAAAAAGAGGATTTAGAATGGATGAAACTTTCAGAATCATCTGGTGAAAAACTTTCCTCTTCTAGATGAGGCAACCATGGCCCAGGAGGGGAAATAGCTTGTCTCAGTTCTTGGAAATGTTTAAGGGGGGCACCTAGGAGTACCTGTGTGTGTGTGTGTGCACGCACGCTCTTAGTCACTCAGTTGTGTGTGACTCTTCGCGACTCCCCAGACTTAGCCCACCAGGCTCCTCTGTCCATGGAATTTTGCAGGCAAGAATACTGGAGTGGGTTGCCATTTCCTGTTCCTGGGGATCTTCCTGACCCAGGGATTGAACCCACATCTCCTGTGTCTCCTGCATTGGCAGGTGGGTCCTTTACCACTAGCGCTACCTGAGGACCAGCCTAGAACCTTTCCTGTCAGGGACCCTTTTGAAAAACCCCTAAGATGAGGGCTGATTCTCCCTCTCTATAAAAGTATGTCCTGTTGAAACACTGAATTTTTAATCGATATTTATCCAGAAGAGGGTCACCTGTGGTGGGGAGGGGTTTGGAAACCATGGAAGCCTCAGGAACAGATGAACTTATTTGTTAAATAAATGTTTATCCCATATATACTGTGTACCAGGCAGTGTTCCAAGTACTGTGGATATAAATCCTCACTCTCCTGGGAGTTATAGCTCCAGGGAAAAACACACTCTACACAAGTGAACTTTTAACTGACTTATGCTAATGGCCTGTGAATAAAATAAAACAGAGTAATGGGGGAGAGAGCGGTTGCGTATTATACGATTAGGCTCCTTGGGCTCTTTTATGTGTGGGGTGTGGGATGGCCTCTCTAAGGAAGTGACACCTGAGCTGAAACCTGCCTGGTGAGTAGAATCCAGCATGACCAGTACTGAGGGAGTCATGAACGGGGGAACTGGGATAGGAGCTAGGCTTAGGTTGGAGAAATAGCAGCAGTGGATGACCTAGACTTTGTGAGCCTCAGAGAAGTTTGGGTTTCTTCTTTAGTGCAGCTGGAAGCCACTGGATCTAGTTAACATTTTTTTAAAAATTTATTTTATTTTGGCCATGCTGGGTGTTTGTTGCAGCACATGGGCTTTCTGTAGTTGCCCTGCGGCATGTAGGATCTTCGTTCCCCGATCAGGGGTCAAACCTGTGTCCCCTGCAGTGGAAGGTGGATTATTAACTACCAGACCACTGAGGAAGTCCCCTCTAGTTAATATTTTAAAGAGAGCACTTTGGCTTCTGTGTGTGTTTTGTCGTGTGCCAGGTGTGACATGATGTGGCTGTGGAGCAGGCTGGCAGGAGGAGAGATGCTGAGAAGGGTCTGGTGTTGGATATCTGAGAGCAGAGGGGGCAAAGTAGAACTCCTGGGTACTGGCCTGAGCAACTAGGGAGGCTGTGATTCCCTTCACTTGAGACGGTAGAGCCTGGGGAAGGGTGAATACGTGATTGAACCTAGAGAAGACTAAGAGGTGAAAGAATTATGATTATTCTACACATGTCTGCAAGGTGATCCAAAGGGAATTTAACTTGTTCCACGTGATCCTTGGAGCTTGATCAGTGCCAGCAGACGAAAGGGCTCTGGGAGGCATTTCTCTTGCACTGTTGATGAAGAGCTCTGTTTGTTAGAATGATCTGAGCTTGAGTGTGTACCTGCAGGGAGGTGATGTCTGTCCCCTAAATTGTTGAAGCTAAGATGGGGGATCATCTACGAGTAGAGTGACCATTATAATTTATGGTCCACATTGGGATATTTTTGAGAATAAAATGGGTTGCTCTAAGTATGCCAGAATAACAAGTGTACGTCTGGACTGTCCTGGTTAAACCAGGGCCGTGTTCATCCTGTCTTACATATTCATCCTAGGGATACTGTAGAGGGGATGTCTTTGGTTGGGTATGGGTTGAAAGCAGGTGTCCTCTGGGCTTCTTTCCAAGTCTAAGATTCTGAATATCTTTGGTGTATTTTATTTCACAGAAAAAGTTGATGTTTGTCTTTTTTGGATTAAGTGAAGTACTCTTAAAATACAGGGAGATCAAGTGAAGTGGACATGTAATAAGAGCAGCTTCTCCTGTGGAACATCCTTCTCACACCCATCCTACCTCACTTGCTCCTCCTTCTCCCCTCCTGTGGGACACATTTGCAGGGTGACACCCCCTGACTTCAGTCGGGTGCCCATCCTTGGGCTCCCATAGCTCATCAAGCCCCTCTTGGCCACAGTACTTAATACAGCCTTGAATGAATCTGCTTATTTGTCTGTCTTCACCCCTAGATTGTGGATGTGGCTTCTCACCCCTCAGGCCTCTCACAGGGCTGCACAGGGCAGGCACTCATCAAATGTTTGATGAATGTATAAATGAGTGAATGAATGAATAGCATTGTAAATGAGTTCTTGAGCTCTCTTGTACCAATACTTATACATGCTTGTCTTCTGAATGCTTATGCTAAATCCACACTGTAGTAAGCCTGTTAGATACGTTCTCTTCAGTTCAGTTCAGTCGCTCAGTCATGTCTGACTCTTTGCAACCCCATGAATCGCAGCACGCCAGGCTTCCCTGTCCATCACCAACTCCCGGAGTTCACCCAGACACACTTCCATCAAGTCAGTGATGCCATCCACCCATCTCATCCTCTGGTGTCCCCTTCTCCTCCTGCCCCCAATCCCTCCCAGCATCAGAGTCTTTTCCAATGAGTCAACTCTTCGCGTGAGGTGGCCAAAGTACTGGAGTTGCAGCTTTAGCATCATTC
>NW_011494766.1:1273579-1280724 GCF_000754665.1 Bison bison bison | reverse complement strand
TAATGTCTCTGCTTTTGAATATGCTATCTAGATTGGTCATAACTTTCCTTCCAAGGAATAAGTGTCTTTTAATTTCATGGCTGCAGTCACCATCTGCAGTGATTTTGGAGCCCAGAAAAATAAAGTCTGACACTGTTTCCCCATCTATTTCCCATGAAGTGATGGGACCGGATGCCATGATCTTCGTTTTCTGAATGTTGAGCTTTAAGCCAACTTTTTCACTCTCCACTTTCACTTTCATCAAGAGGCTTTTGAGTTCCTCTTCACTTTCTGCCATAAGGGTGGTGTCATCTGCATATCTGAGGTTATTGATATTTCTCCCGGCAATCTTGATTCCAGCTTGTGCTTCTTCGTTTCTCATGATGTACTCTGCATATGAGTTAAATAAGCAGGGTGACAATATACAGCCTTGATGTACTCCTTTTCCTATTTGGAACCAGTCTGTTGTTCTCTTACTAGGCTGATTTTGCTGATTGAGAAAACCAAACTCAGAGAGGTTTAGTAACTTGCCCACTGTCACAGAGCTAGTAAGTAGTCAATAGTCAGGATTGGAACCTACCAAGCCCTTGGCTCAAAGACCATCTCCCGTTACTCAGAACTTAACCATGACTGTTAATGTAAGCAGTTCAAAGATTTTGAGGAGTTCTGCAATTAAAAAAAACTAGTTTAACTTGATTACCTGAGTGCTTTCCTGGCTAGATGGACTGCTTTGATTGTGGAACTTCCTTCCACCCGCCCCATACCGCCCTGCCCCCTCCTCCCCTCCATAGCTATTAACGTCTTGTGGAAGACTCTGGAAACAGCTTTTGGAAAAGCCTGGGTAGTAGAACAGACTTATAAATTGAATATCTGTGGCTGTGGGTTCCTTCCCTAGCCCTACCACTACCTGCCACATTTCAGGGCTCATTTTTCCATCCTTAAAATGAGGGAATTTAAACAGTTGGCCTCCCTATCCTCTCACCTTTAAAACCTGGCAGCATTGTAAGCCTGCTTGTGTTAAGCAGGCAGCCAGGCTGGGAGAGCTTCTTAGGTGCCTTTTCTATTTTCTGTCTTCTGTTTGACCTTTTTTCTCAGAAGCCTCAGAACTTGTAAGCCACGAAAACAAAGTACAGAACCAATCAAATGTCATTCATATGTTCTGTAATTTCCCTGTTTTAGACATTGAGAAAGGCTCGTAGGTAAGCCAGTAGCAATTTAAGGAGCTTAAATGAAGCCTTTTTGTAAAGAGTTGTAATAAAAGCTTCTTTGCCTAAAGAAATAAAAGACTTACTTAAAAAAATAAAAAATTATTTCTCTTGTTTTCAGAATTTTTTTTTTAGAAAGCCTCAGATCCCAGACCTAGAGAGCATTATACTAAGTTAAATAAGTCAGACATAGAAAGACAAATACTGTATGTTATCACTTATATGTAGAATCTAAAAAATGAAACAAACAGATACATATAACAAAACAGAAACAAACTCACCTATGTAGAAAACGATCTAGTGATCCTGGGGAGACAAAAGGGAGGAGAGGCGACATAGGGGTAGGAGATTAAAAGATACAAACTCCTGGAAACTAAATAGATAAGGAACAAGGATATGTCATATAGCACAGTGAAATATAGCCATTGTTCTGTAGTAATCTTAAGTGGAGTATATATTATACACCTGAAATGAATACAATATTGTAAATAAACTATACTTCAATAAACATTTTTTAATAAAAAGCCCCAAATCTACTTTCCCCATATTTCTGCAGGTCTCAATGGAGAATGAGTCAACTACCTCACTTTTAAAGGGTTCTTGGATGCTAACGATCCTTTTTGCAGTTTTTATACATTGTCTTTAACAAGTGACACTCTAGGATTTCTGCTCCTCTCTTAAGGACATGTAATAAATGTTTAGAGTGTACAAACTGGTATTTCAGGAAGGCAGTGAATTCTATAATGAGGAATTTCATTAAGAACTGGAGCAAAAATGTTGAACATTTTCAGATTGGCCTTAAGTTTCATAAATGTTTGTACTCTATGAAAAAGCATGCATTTTTCTCTCTCACATATTCTATTACGTAGTCAAGGTACCTGATTTAGGATTTAATTTGAAATAAGCTGTCAGACCTGACTACCTATCTATTTTCATGATGAATTTGTTTTTACTCTTTATTCAAGCCTACTTCTCAATTTTCTACATTTGTATTGTAGAAAATACAAATTGTATTGGGTGCTGAAGAAGAGATTTTACTCATTGTGTGCTTCCTATTCCACTTGATTCCTTCAGTTGTATTTGATTCTCACCCAGTTTTATTTATACTTCATGAATTTGAACAGATCTGCGATTTCTTATTGTTCGCTGGTGCCAGTTGAAAAATTCTCCCAGGCTGTTTTTATAGGGGTAACTGTCATGTTTATACTGCGTTTCAAAAAACATCCATCTTTTTAATTTGCTTGTCTAAATGTATTGAATTTTTAAGAGAACAGTTGTAAAGTTGTGAACTTGACATTTTTACACTTGAATGTGCATATTAACACAGTGCTTTGTCTTTTTCCTGTGCCGACTTTATTCTGGGCTATGTGTGTATAAGAAGCATAATTTACCACTTCTGGCAAAAATAAAGGCACCTTCGCTGTCTTCCTCCTTTTCTTTTCTTTAAGCTGTTACTACACGTCTGTCTATGTCCCTAGGGAGAGGTGGGAAACGATGTCTTTGCCCTCTGAAGTCCATGTCTCAAGGGGACGTCAGTACTCACACGGATCCTATTTACATTGTAATTGATTGCTGGCTGTCTGGTACAGCTGTTTCAACTTAAACCCAAGACAGTTGCTATGGAGATGGTTTGACTAGAAATAGGTCAAGTAAAGTCCTTTTCTCCCTGGATGTAAGGGAGTGCTGTAACTCAACTAGAAGTGTCTTAGTTGAACAGAAAATACGTAGATGGGCAACCACATCCACCGCCCCCTACAGTTTCTCTTTTTAGGATGAAGCTTATCACAGGTGCCAAACCACTCATGTTGTTGCTGTGACTCTGGAATGAATGCATATGAAGACTCTTTCTGTTAAAAGGAATCATAGGTGTTATAATTTGCTGTGTAACCTTGTTTAACTGGCTTATGTATGACTCTCAAAAGTTGCTTATTTCATAAATTACTAAACATAGTAGAAGAGCATTTATTTTGAAAATATGACCAGGAGTTCAAGAACAAGTCTTAAAATGTGGAGTTAACAGTGATATTTGAGAGAAGTTATCTGGTGACATCAGATGGGATTTGTTGTATGCTTGTCTAGAAAAGATGGCTTTCCCAGTACAACTTGGCTAAGAAGAATGATGTCCTGTCTGTAAGCTAAGTCCTCTGTGTGGGTGACTCTGATTGCTTATCTTTCCTTCTTCATGTGTCTGGTGCGGAAGTGGTTCCTGACTCTGTGTCTGACCATTGTGATGTAGAGTTACAGTCTTTCTCATAGGCGCGGGTGTCCTACGGTCCTCTCATAGGCCCCCAAGCTTTGTCTCGTTTGGGGCTTCATGAATGTGGAGACAATTTTTTTATTTGTTTTATCTCTTTTTAAAATTTATTTGTTTTTTAATTGGAGGATAATTGCTTTACAATATTTTGTTGGTTTCTGTCATATATCAACATAAGTCAGCCATACATACATACGGCCCCTCCCTCTTGAAACTCCCTCCCACCTCCCACTCCACCCCCACCTCTAGGTTGTCTCAGAGCACCAGGTTTGAGCTCCCTGAGTCGTACAGCTGTCTGTTTTACATATGGTAATGTATATGTTTCCATGCCACTCTCTCTACTCGTCCCACTCTCTCTTTCCCCCTACTGTGTCTACAGTCTGTTCTCTCTGTCTGTGTCTCTACTGCTGCCCTGTAAATAGGTTCATAAGTACCATCCTTTTAGATTCCATATATATGTGTTAATATACGATGTTTGTTTTTCCCTTTCTGACTTACTTCACTCTGTATAACAGGCTCTAGGTTCAGCCACCTCATTAGAAGTGACTCAAAATATGTTTTATGGCTGAGTCGTAATTTGGTTCTCACAGTTGAGTGGGGAGTAGGATGCTATTGGCATCTAGTGGGGAGAGGTCTGGGATGCTGCAGGGCTTCCTACAGTGTACGGAACAGCCCCCTCCATCAAGGAATTGTGTGGCCCAATAAATCAGTAGTGCTGAGATGGTCTGTATTGGATGGGTTATTAAGAAATGTAAAAGCTTTCAGGAGAGAACGATAGTAAGAGAACTGGAAAGCAGATATGTAAAATGAGAAAGTGTGTGTATATGATGGGAAAGAAATTGAGTAGGAACTATAGCACTGATGTGTGTACCTGGACTCACCAATCTGAGTTTTACAGATATTTTTGGAAGAAGATAAAGTGAGTAGTTAACCATGTACGATAAATATTAATATGTACAATAAATAATTGAGAAACTCTCAATATACCAAAAGTCTTAAGTCATACTCTCAGGATTCTGGGAGTTGAAGATTTCCTTTAGGAATGAGGTTCCTAAAAAGGGAACCTGGCAGATGGTAGGTGCTCAATAAATATGTGTGACCAGAGTGAGTTGAGGGGAAGCAGAGAGGAAAAGAGAATGGACTCAGAGGCCACAGGGGCAGCTGCCCCGGGTCTTCCCCACACAAGCCAACTCTGTGGAATTTTCCCATTGAAGAAGGTTGGGAACCTTGGAGGACTTCTGCCATTAAGGCTTGTGTTTGGTTGTCTTTACTAACGCTGTGCATGTGTGGACCCTGGGATCCAGCCATTCCACTCCACAGCGTGCACTCAGCAGGAATGCTTCTGCATATTTCCTGAGTCATGAGCTACCAAGAATGTTCACAGAAGTAGCACCATTCACAGTAGCTCAAACTGGAAACTGCCCAAATGCCCATCGCAGTAGAAGAGATAAGTAAATCCATTTAAAAAGTTGCTAATGATGGAATATTTCAAAACATAATAGGGTATAAGAAAAATAGGCATTCTAGTTTCCACCACCCAGATTTAACAAAAGCTAGCATTTGCCATATCTGCCTTTTAAAAATTCTTTTTTTTTTTTTTTTTTAAAATTTGAGAAATAGAAACTTCTGGTGACCTTAGTGTTGGGAATGGGTTAGAATTGGGTGAGTAATCTGAAAATCTTGAAATGTTAAGAGTGGGATGACCTGGGCTTTCTCTGCACATCTTCCCTTGACGCGGAATGAATTACCTGTCGCTGGCACTTAAACGGGCTTCCCTGGTGGCAAATATCAAGCAGTGTAGTGAGCGAGAACACCACCCCCCCACCGCCCGCCCTGATTAAAGATTCCACAGTGCCACAGAAGAAAGAGGAAGAAGCCCTGCCTTTCACCTCTCCTGCTCTCTGAAAGAGAAAACACTCTGCAGTAGTGTCCTCAAAGGACATAATGCCTCTTTCATTGAGATATAAAAGAATTTGGCTTTTCCCATCAAATTGTGATTGGAATACCGTGAATGTTTTGATTGTGCTGATGTGAGAAAAAGAACAAGAACAGAGTTTGGTGTTCTTGGTGATTGCTGTAATTGTTAGCCGGGAACACATCCCCCATCTCTTCCACTCAGCCCGGCTCGTCAGGACGCAGAGGACTGAGAGCAGCATTGTCTTGGGGATAACTTGAGTCCGTTCCGGTTTACAGCAGAAGAATCATTTGCAAACTTCTGTTCTTTACTTAGTATTAGCATCACTGATGATGGTAATTTTTTTTTGGTAACTCTCTCCTTGATTGTCATGAGGTCCATGGTTGACTGCTTCCCTTTACTGAGTGCTTGCTAAGTGCTCGGCATAGTCTTAAGCTCTGGATGTATGTTTGGTTTCCTTGTAATAATCTCTGAATAGGCATTGTTACTGCCTTCATCTTACAGTTGAGAAAACAGATGTAGGGACCTCAGTAGGGAGGTTGCCAAGGGTTACCCTCTGCATGGCAGAGTCGTAATTCAAATCTCATTTTGACTGACTCCAAAATCAAGTTTTTAACCAATCTCTAAACAATCCCAGGTGGCGCAATGGTAAAGAATCTGCCTGCCTGTGCAGGAGATGCAAGAGATGTGGGTTTGATCCCTGGGTCGGGAGGAGGAAATAGCAACCCACTCCAGTATTCTTGCCTGGAAAATTCCATGGACAGAGGAGCCTGGCGGGCTATAGTCCATGGGATTGCAAAGAGTCAGACACAACAGAGAAAGCACAAATGAATGAAAAGGAACAAAACAAGGGCCACTTGATATTGGTATATGGGTTGACAGAGCTGTAAAGTAGCAGTTAAGGTCCTGGGAACAGGATGTGGGCTGAGCACTTCCCAATCCTTTTAGATTCACCCTGCTCTGAGTCTGAGGTGGGCAACTGGGAGGCTGCTCTCATTTCACAGATGAGGACTTTGGGGCCAGACAAGCAATGAATTTGCCCAGAGCCACACACCTCATGTTGGGCTGGATATTAACCAGGGTCTTTTGTGAACACACTGCAGCTCTGTATTCGGTGCTTCAGCTTGGTCTCCCACCATCTTGGTTGACCTTCAGCCTGGCACCAAGTTGTAAGATTAATGCTGTTTCCTCATCTTTTACATCAGAGTGGTACCAGTTGTCCCAGTTGTTCGAGCTTATAGAGGATTAGCTAGCAGTGTCTTTTTCAGATTCTTGAAAGATACATCATTTAGATACATATTTATTTAATCACTGTGGGGCTTTATGATGCGAGATAATACCTTTTTAAAAAAACTTTTTATGTTGTATTGGGGTATAGCTGATTAACAATGTTGTAGTAGTTTAAAGTGAACAGTGAACGGACTCAACCTTACATATAAATGTATGCATTCTCCCCCAAAGCCCCTTCCCATCTAACCTGCCACATAACACTGTGCCTTTTTGTTTGTTTGTTTTGGGTGCATGTGTGGCTTTCTGGATCTTAGTTCCCCAACTCAGGATTGAACCTGGAGCACAGCAGTGAAACGAGTCCTCACTACTGGACCACCAGGGAATTCAAGAGATAATGTCTTTTTTTTGTTGTTAGATTTCAGTTCAGTTCAGTTCATTCACTCAGTCATGTCCGACTCTTTGCGACCCCATGAATCGCAGCACGCCAGACCTCCCTGTCCATCACCATCTCCCGGAGTTCACTCAAACTCACGTCCATCGAATCGGTGATGCCATCCAGCCA
>NW_011494766.1:1261529-1273479 GCF_000754665.1 Bison bison bison | reverse complement strand
TCCGATCTCACTCAAACTCACGTCCATCGAATCGGTGATGCCATCCAGCCATCTCATCCTCTGTCGTCCCCTTTTCCTCCTGCCCCCAATCCCTCCCAGCATCAGTGTCTTTTCCAATGAGTCAACTCTTCGCATGAGGTGGCCAAAGAACTGGAGTTTCAGCTTTAGCATCATTCCTTCCAAAGAACTCCCAGGGCTGATCTCCTTCAGAATGGACTGGTTGGATCTCCTTGCAGTCCAAGGGACCCTCAAGAGCCTTCTCCAACACCACAGTTCAAAAGCATCAATTCTTCGGCACTCAGCTTTCTTCACAGTCCAACTCTCACATCCATACATGACCACTGGAAAAACCACAGACCTTCATTGGCAAAGTAATGTCTCTGCTTTTCAATATGCTCTCTAGGTTGGTCATAACTTTCCTTCCAAGGAGTAAGTGTCTTTTAATTTCATGGCTGCAGTCACTATCTGCAGTGATTTTGGAGCCCAAAAAGATAAAGTCTGACACTGTTGTTAGATTTAATTACATATAAATATTTTTGATATTCTGGAAAAATGATTTGGTAATTCCATGGAAGTTGAAGACCTTAAGTGAGATTGTTTTTTTTTTTTCCTGCATTGACTGAGTCAGTGTTTTTTTAGAGCTAACCTCAGCTTATCCTGTGTTTCTCTGAGGTTGCAGCTGCTCCGTGGTGGTTACCTGTGAAAGGTGCTAACTGGAGACACCCAGAAGGGCCCGACTCTACTGTCCTACACAGGTGAGACTGGTGGGTCTTAGACTAGATGATACTTTCATTTCAAAATCAGTTCCTATGATGTTGAAGAGAAACTCAATGTCCATTGTCTATAAAAAAGTATGATGAACTCTAATCGGTTGGAAGATGTGGACCATTTTTAAAGTCTTTATTGAATTTGTTACAGTATTGCTTCTGTTTTATATTGTGGTCTTTTGGCTGCCAGGCATGTGGATCTTAGCTCCCTGACCAGGGATTGAACCCACACCTCCTATATTGGAAGGACCACTGGACCACCAGGGAAGTCTCTGGAAGGCTCATAATAAGTGGCCTCTTGCCATCCTCATTTGGCCTTTTAGAGGGTTCCCTCCTGTCATTCTTTCCCCATTTGATAGACCTATTACAAATGTCATGACATGTAACCTTTACAGATTGTTTGTTCTTCCTCATGAGTAGGCCATCATGAGGACGGAGACTGCCTCACAGAGAAGCGGTGGTGTCTTGCCAATTGGCCACTGTTGAACAGCTAGGCCTTGGGTCCAGGACTCATGTTCTCTGCAGTCCTGGACTGACATACTTTGAAGCCACCATCTGACTGAAAAACCACAGAGCTGCAAGTCGGTCAGCAAGTCTCCAGGGTGGCAAAGAAATAATTATCTCAAGCAAAAATAGAGTAGCACTTTAAGCCCTGGAGGCAGAGAAAGGTTTGGGTCAGACTCAGCGTCTCAACAGCCCAAGAAAACTGTTCTCCTAACCTAGTTTTTCAGATGGGATTCTCGAGTCTCCGTTTTCAACATCGTTCCTGCTTACTGCCCTCAGTGTGGGGGAGCCGGAAATACATGAAGTTCAGCTCTAGGGATACAGCTCCTTGATAAATGTCATTCTTTCAAACTCTTGAGTTGGTAGGCCCCGGGGTAGAAATAGACTCTGAGGTAGAAAGTTGTAGGATTCTCAGATACCTCAGGTTGATGACCTTTTAGTTCCCAATATATAGCTTCTTTCTGAAGTATCATAGTAGAAGGAAAAGCTGAGGACAGAAGGAAGACCCAGAATGAAATGTATTCTATCCAATGAGTCCTTTTGAGAAAAGTGCATGTCTTAAAACATCAGTGCTGAAAACAGTGACTGGCACGTAAAGGTACTCAATAGACACTTTGGAAAGAATAAGTGAAAGTCATGGTGTAATTACGATAGGGGATTCAAAGATGCTTAAGAGGGACTTACCTGGTGGTCCAGTGGTTAAGAATCTGCCTGCCAATGCAGGGGATGTGGATTTGATCCCTGATCCCGGATCTACGATCCCACATGCCGCAGGGCAACTAGGGTCTCATGCTGCAACTACTGAAGCCAGTGCACCCTAGACACCATGCTTCCCAACAAGAGGAGCTTCACAGTGAGAAGCCCAGGCACCACCACAACTAGAGGAAGCAAAGGAGTTCTTGCACGGCAACAAAGATCCAGTGCCGCAAAAAGAAAAAAAAGAATAAAAAAGTTTAAGAAATGGGCCAGGAGTGTAGAGTCCGCTGGAGAAAGAGTGAGCAGGAATTAAAGTTATTGGTGCTGAATAAATATGTTTATCCCCTTATTCTCAAACTTCCCCCTAATCTTCCCTGCCCTGCTATACTGGTAGAAAAAATAGAGGCTTACTTGGGATATGCTGGAGTGAGGCAAATAGAGCAGAGTCATCTACAGCAGAAAGACAAGAGTTTAAAGCCAAGTATCACAGATTGGATTCTTCGGAAACAGATGCTGAGACAGAGCTTGGTGTGCAGACTATTTATTAGGGATCTGCACCTGTGGGAGGGACGGGGAGGAAGCAGGATTGGGCAGAGGGAGAAGCCAAGACTGCAAGGCAGGTCCAGGAAGTCCCAGCCAGTCCTCCGGGGGTGGGGTGGGGATGGGGCTCTGGGGTATAAATGACCCATAGGATCGAGCTATGGGTGAACCCACATGGCTGTGCCTTTATGCTCCTGCTGTGGTTGCTCGTTGGTGACTGTGAGGTGGTTCTTTGCAACTCTTCTGAAGGAGCTGAGCGCTGGAAGCTTCTGCTCATACCATGTCCAGCAGCTGCAAAATCGTTCTTTCCTCACAGAAGAAAGCATTGGTTGGTGCAGCTGGCTGGTGCATCTTCACACCCTGCTGCACCACGTGAGATTCTCTGGGGTTCAGGCCTGCCAGCAAACTGGAGTAATGTTTCGAGTCTTGTGCCAGGAGGGACCATAACCTATTTGGGAGCCTGGGATGTCAGAGACCCCTGGTGGAGGCTGACAGAAGTGCAGGGGGGCAGGGTTGGGGACGTTGACCTGGGGACCAGGCCCACCTCCGGGTCAGGGATTGAGGTGAAGGCGAAGATGGGCGGTTGGCTGGAGCCGGTCCCTGTTTCCAGTTCCGGTTCCGCCCTCCTCACTCTGCGCTCTCTGTTCCCCAGGCCGGACCACCCGGTTCTCCATGTCTCCTGGAACGACGCCGTCGCCTACTGCACGTGGGCGGGAAAGCGTTTGCCCACGGAGGCCGAGTGGGAGTACAGCTGTCGAGGAGGCCTGCAAAATAGGTACTTGGAGGGTCTCCCCTTGCTTAATAGTATGTGGATCCTCTTTCTAAATCCACAGGAACTTACTCTGGACAGTTGATTTAAAACCACAACCACCAGGGCAGCTCTTTCCTACTGGGCTTTCCTCACGTTGGTGAAGTTCCTTAGGAAACACCCAGGCAGAGGTGGGCGCATGGCTGGTGGGGTGGGCGCCGGCCACGCAGCCCCATCCCGGTGCCACGTGGTCCTCCTTCGAGCCCCTCTGGCAGGCTGCCTTCGCTTTTAGGGGTTTCTTATTTTAAGCGTCTCCTGAAACATCAGTATTTCTCTGCTTCCAGAGCCATGAGACAGAAAACTCACGATTGGGCCTCAGCTTCTAAAAAGGCTCCTTAAAATAGTGAAGGCTTTATTAAAAAGTGCGGTGTTATGGTGCCCCGTTATGCTTCCATATAAGTCCAGAATGATGGCTGCTCTCCCAGCCTCCTATAAGCCCGTCTTTTAGTGAGGTGATTTATATCAGGCCTCCTGAGGCCTCGGGAGAGACTGATGTTGTTGTGAGCTTGACATGATTTGGTTGTGTGGAAGTTAAAAAAATTCCTGATTAAAAGCTTTATGTATTAAAAAAATAAAATAACTCACTTGGAACAAGCGAGCAGTGTGCTCACTGCCTTCCTCTTCTTGACTTGTGGCCAGAAGCCTGTGCATGTTTGACAGGCTGATGCCTGTGTCTCTTCTGACAGACTTTTCCCCTGGGGCAACAAACTGCAGCCGAAAGGCCAGCATTATGCCAACATCTGGCAAGGCGAGTTTCCTGTGACCAACACCGGGGAGGACGGCTTCCGAGGGACCGCGCCTGTGAGTAGCGAGGTTCAGAGGGCTGCAGCCACAGCGCAGGGAGAAACCACTAGAAACCGCTAGACATGAGGGAGAGTGTTGCTCACTCACCGCTCTACGTCTTGTACCCTTTCTGCCTTCATCCACTACAGCACGAGGCAAATACTAAGACGTTCTTTTTCGTGACACCTTTTTCTTTCCGATTCTATAATACTATAGAAACTTTGAAAAAAACCAGAAGAGTTGCAAAGGAGAAAATTGAAAGAACCTGGAGGAATCTTATCTCAAGATAGATAACCCCTATTAGCGTTTTGGTGCAATTCCTCCCATTCATTTTCGGTGTTAATGGTACTAATAATTGCTAGGAGTTAATACTTGCAGTGTGCCAGGCATGATACTGAGGTATTTGCGTGAATTATCTCAGTTAATGTTCCACTCTGTGAGGTAGGTACTGTTATCCCCATTTTTCCAGGTGAGCATTCTGAGGCACAGAGAGGTTAACTGACTTGCCCAGGGTTACACAGCTGGAAAGCCACACATCTGGGATTTGAACCAGGTCGCTTTGTTTCAAAAGCCCATGCTCTTAACTACCATATAGGTGCCAGTATAAATATTTCTTGTGTTTGTGTGCGTATATATTTTTTACATATTGCTTTGGGGTCATACTATTATATTTAAAATCCTACTCTCCTTTCCCTGTGTAATACCAGGAACATTTTGTCTGGCATTAGCAGTTCTTCACAAATACATGTCTTTTAGCAGCTGGATAGCTTGTCATTTGAATTAACCCTAATTTATTTGCCCCTTAGTTTTGCAAAGTTACATATGTTTTTTTGCTGAAGAACAACATCTTGTGCATAAATATTAAATTGTATCTCTGATGATTTAAAAATAGTTTTTGAGGTATAGTTGATTTACAATGTTGTGTTAGTTTCTGCTATACAGCGAAGTGAATCAGCTACACATATGCATATATCTGCTCTGTTTTTAGATTCTTTTCCCATACAGATCAGTTCTGAGTATTGAGTAGAGTTCCCTGTGCAATACAGTAGACCCTTAATAGTGTGGTGGTTTTTTTAATAGGTAGATTCCTAGCAGTGAAATTAGTGAGTCAAACACTAGAAAACTTTCTTGGTAAGAGTTTCAAAAACATAACCAAACTTTTCTGGAACGCATGTAGCCTGTTTCTCTCCATGAGTATTCCTTTCTGTCTGTTTTTTTTTTTTTTTGTCAGCAGAACCATACACTAATGAAACAATGATAAAAGCATTTTGGTTTTTTTTTTGACACATTGAGCTAAGATGTCTTGTAGTGGGGAAATAGCACTTTACTGGGTTTGTTGTTACAGAAGATAATATTCTTTCAACAATCTTTCAAACAGTTGTCATTTAAAAAAAATTTGTGTTTTTAATATTTGTTCACACAAAAATAATTCTTCCAAAATTTATTTATAAACGTAACACACATATGTTATTTGGAGCATGACCAAATGATTCCAGAATTTCAACTGAAATAATAAACAAGTGAAAAAGACAGACAGTTTTTGGAAGAGATGAGGGATGAGAAGACACTTGACTTTTCAAAACTTCAAACATACTTTGAGCCATATAGTTAAAACATTACAGTTGTTTTTGCAGGGGTGCAGAAGTAATGTAAAAAAAAGTTACCTGAGAATATGTTGCCTTTAAATAGGCACAGGAACTCACATGTGTGTGCTTCTAAAATTTCATATGTATGAGTTAGGTATATGATAAAAGCACCAACACAAACAGTGGGAATTGGATGTATTTTTCACAAGAGGCAAAATTTATTTGCTACTATACAGCAAAGTGAAGTTAGTTCTTTTCAGGTTTCCTTCTGGATAGCTTGTACTCTCAGGGGCACATAGTTTTATTCAGTAAAATGAGTTATTAGAGACCTTGGGGTCTAAGAGATCTCAACCTTTTTCTCAAACTGTACATGGGTAAGAAGGGCAGCTGTTATCTCATGGGCCACTGTTGGCAGAACCTGCGCTGCAGGATGAACAAAATAAGGAGCCTGATGAAGATGCTTAGGAGACCCCAGGAAAGGTGACACGTAATGTAGAAGCAGGACACTTAGCCTTGAAGCATATATAGCATAGACTTCTGATAGACCAGGCAAATTACATAAGCACCTGTCAGTCAAAAGACCATGAGAATCTGTACTGGACAGTTACGAATATTTTATAGCACTTAATGGCTACAGAATTTCACATCACTATTTAGACAGATGAACCTCCAAGGAAAAAGTCATTTATTCTCAAGTCAGTGCATCTTCTCAGAAAATAACAATTTCCGTATGAAATAAAGATACTTTACAGATATTTAGAGTGGAGAAGGTGATGGCACTCCACTCCAGTACTCTTGCCTGGAAAATCCCATGGACGGAGCAGCCTGGTAGGCTGCAGTCCATGGGGTCGCTAAGAGTCAGACACGACTGATCGACTTCACTTTCACTTTTCACTTTCGTGCGTAGGAGGAGGAAATGGCAACCCACTCCAGTGTTCTTGCCCAGAAAATCCCAGGGACGGGGGAGCCTGGTGGGCTGCCGTCTATGGGGTTGCACAGAGTTGGACATGACTGGAGTGACTTAGCAGCAGCAGCAGCAGCAGAGTTGGAATATTTAACTGGGGATGTGTAGCAGATGTCTTCCTTGGAGGATATTCAACAGAACTTACCTGAAGAAGTTGCCATGGAAGTTCCTAAGACAAAATTAGAACATTTACCAGGAGCTGACATGAGAAATATGACCTGAAGAGGAAAAAAACCAGCACCTGTTTATCTCAGGTTCTCCTTAGCTTCCTTGTTGGGTCCACAGGCCTTGGTCCCTTGAGAGCAGGGATCGAACTTCCAATGCTGGGATGGACTACAGTGAAATATCTCCCTCATCTGCTGTTTTATTTTATTAGTTTCACTCTGGTTTTAAATTTAGTGAACTATTCTGACCGCAGTGAACCTAAAGAATTGGTTTTCTGTTTGATTGGGCCTCTGTTGTAAGTTATTAGTATGTTTTGGTTTTCATGCATATCTGCTCATTCACCTGAAAATAAACATGTTGGAAGTATTTCTTCTGAGCTTTCTGGAAGGAAGTTGGTTGGTGTGATTAACTGAACAAAGAGCAGTTCAAATTTTTATACTCTCATGTGGTAATTTTGGGAGTGGTGACCTCCAGATTTTACCTCACTTAAACATCCAGGTATTTACAGAAGGAAAACTCCTCAAACCTTTCAGTAGATGCTGTTATTAATGTTTCCTCATCTTAGGGTTTAACAGCACCTCGTAGGCTAACTTGCTTGCCCAGCATTTGTTGTGTGTTGTCATGTAATGAAGACCTTAGGCTGGCTGACCTCCATTAGTCTGCTCTCTAAGCCTGAGAAATGATTCCTCCCTCCACTTCTCCACTTCGTTCATTCCATCTTTCAGTTGCTCTCATACCCCTCGCTCCTTCCCATCTTTTCACTGAAACAAATTATTTTCTTCTTTTCCTTCCAACTATTTTTCTGTCTTATTCTTCCTCATTATCTCCAAATTCTTAAAAGAACAGTTTATGCCTCTGACCCCTTCTCCTTCACTGTCTCTCTGACCTTTGACCTCTGACCTTGATTCCCATAAGATGCTTCTACCTTTGTGGAGGAGGGTTCGTCTTCAGCTCGAAATCTCTCCCTCTAGGGAGTTTCTGCATATTTTCTTTCATTCTCTTACCCTACTAATCCCACCCTGCCTTTCTAGATTGGATATTTTTAATTTTTGGCATCATCATTTTTTCTCCCTCATTAAAACTCTTTCACGTCTATGTCATCAAACCCTTTCTGCCTTCAGTCGACATGCATGGAATTACTGAATGAAGCAGTGAATAGGTACTGCTGTTTCCATAATGAATGCTGAGTTTGGAAGCAGAATGGTAAAAATTTTCAGCTTTCCCCATCGTCTGGATTAATTTTTTTTCAGAGTAGCATCATAACTTTATTGAAGTGCCCTGGATTGCCCACATATCACATGGTTCCATATTTATGTGTAGATCTAAAACCTTCTGAAGCCAAGTAGGAAATTAATTTTATTCCTTTTAGTTCTACTTCATTAATTGAGAAAAAACATGAACTTACAAAAAGATTTTTTAAAAAGAATCTCAACGATAAATTAATATTTTTTTCACTTAAAAAATAAAAGTTTCCTTCATGTATGAGCATTTCTTGTAAAATATGTTAGGAAAAAGTTCTGAGTCCCTAAAATAGCAAAACTTGTTCTGTATGCATTTACTATTCAGTCAAAGGTTTTTCTCTGGTCCTCCTCCCCACCTTCCTTTGTACACAAGCTTTGCACTTTGGTATCATGTCTGTGACATAACTATGTGGCAGACTGTCTGATCTACCTTTGAACGTGATGTAATTGCTGGCTGAAGAGCCTATGCAGCTTAACTCATACTTGCAGGTCCCAGGGATTGCAAACTTTCTTTGTTTTATAGATAGCACTTGATAATGAATTCACAGTTTCTCTGTAATAAGAAGTCCCATCAGTGTTTTGACAATAATGACTCAGGCTTAAAGATAAGCTGGTGAGTTGGAGGGGGCTGGTGGAAAGGACAGAATTGGCTTGAAGTCTCTCTGTGCCTAAAGATGTTGTGGCCAGCAGAGCTCAGCTGTGATGACAAGACTGATACTGGGTATAATTCTGTTTCTCTTATGCTTCTGAAGGTCTGCAGATAATTTACTTGCCACTTCTCAATGAGATACAGATTTGACTTGTGATCAATACTAGTCTCTCTATTAAAAATTATTTCATTGACTTTCTTACCATGTAACATAAACTCTTCTTAGGTTTCTGAACTCCCTTTGAGAACTCAAAGCTGAAAAATATCTTCCTCTGTTTTTTTTATATTGGCCAGATTGTATTTTCACTGTTGGAATGAAAATTCATATTCATACTTTGAAGTAAGAGGTCTTTGTGCATTTTTATACTAAAGAGGCTTTCTAGACAAGGTGAGTAGATTGACAACATTTCCCCCTTTTTTTAATTTTCAGGTTGACGCCTTTCCTCCCAATGGTTATGGCTTATACAATATAGTAGGGAACGCCTGGGAGTGGACTTCAGACTGGTGGACTGTTCACCATTCTGCTGAAGAAACGATTAACCCAGTGAGTATTAGTCTCAGAATATGTATTATGAAAAGGTTACACCCATCCTTTGGGCAGATTATGGTAGGAATTTCGTGTGTTTTGGCTATTTATGTACTATTGAAATTAATCTTGGAATTTCCCCAAGGAATATTAAGCACATCTTTTTTTTTTTTTTTTCCCCAACCTTAAGGCATTGTGTAGAAATGTCCGTGGACATTTTGTATGCTGCTGGATCGTTTTGGTGATAATGATTTGAGGAAATCTGCCTATAACTTTAGAAATTATATTCAGCCTCATAAATGTGATCAAAGTAATGAGATATATAAATAACTAGGAAAATTCATTAATGTTTGTTAATAACTAGTGAGATCTGGTAGATGGTATTTATTGTGCTGCTAATTGCCTGAGTTTTCATTGGCTGAAATTTTGATTGAAGAACATTGTTTGGAGAAAATGAGAAGGATGTTTTCTGGGTGAATGCTGAATCAGGAAGTTGAGTCATTTGGTGATTATTTCCTGAACTCCACAGTATGTCAGTTCATAAACCTTGGGAATGTAGCAAAACTAAGTTAAATTTTACCTTCTCTGGCACGGGAGGACTATTGATTGCAGCTAGTGGGCTACTCTGCCTCTAAAGCCAAGCTCTCTCAGCGTATATAATGGTTTAGACACTATAAGAATTAGGTGTGCGAGTGGGAAGTACTTCCTTTAAAAAGAACATGTCTGAGTATTTCTTGTGTGAACAGATGGGGGGGGAAATGCCATTTAAAAATCCTATCTCTAGCAAACTAGACATTCATAAGTCAGATCCAGGAATATATATTTATACCCAAACTAGCTAGACTGGGAACTTAATAACCTTAACCTCTTGAAAACTTACAAAAGGTAGTGATAAAGACAATTAATTCTTTGATCTCTTCTCAGTGAAAGGTTAAACAGCTCAGAGTAGTTGAAGAAATTTTCAGACTCTGTGCCTCCGGCCTTCTTTTTTTTCAGAATTTAGGCATAAATTTATGTGATATGCTTGTTTTTTCTTCACAGAATAACACATGAGTTGCTCATGAATAATCTATAGACAGAAATCTCCTTTTTGGGGGGCAGATTAAAAAGCTGAGTTCTTCAGAAATGGTCATTTCCTCTTTGGTTTCCTTGGCAGGGCTGGTGGAATTAGTGGTCAAAGGCAACCCATCTCTCTAACGTGAGAGTAAGATTGTGAAATTTTCGGTGGGTTTGAGGTTGGGAGACGCCATTCTCTACTGGCACAATGTGACTTGGCGTTTGCTGTCAGAAGCAGAAATAGAATTTTTTTCTCCCCTTAGATGAAAGCATCTGCATGTTTGGAAAGGGTGCACAAGGCTTCAAAATTCTGGCAAGTTGTGAATGTATTTCTGTGACCATCTGTTGTCGAGCTGAGTGCTTATTAGCTTTCAGTTTTATAATTGCTTGTGTTGCTTCTAAGGATTTACAGAAAAATCCATATATTCTTGTTTTCACAGTCCCAGGCTCTGATCTTGGATGTTGTCTTTGCTCTATAAATCATTAGCCTTGTAGGTTTCTTTCACAGAGGCCTTATTTGCTTCCTGGTTTGACTGGGATTAAATTCACCAGTTTGGAGGACTGAACCCCAATTCCCTTGCAAACTCAGACTCTATCATTCAAATCTTGACAGCGCCACTGTTGCCTCTCTGTGTTACCACATCAGCCTCCCAGTTGGGCTCCCTGGCTTCATTCTTTCTGCTCTGTTGCAGCTGGAATGATCTTTATAGAGAATACGGTTAATGCTCTCACTCCTCTGTTTAAAGAATAAATGAAGTACAGACTCTTGAACATGACTTCTGAAGGCTAAAATAATTTAACTGTTGCTGATCACTCAGTGACCACAGCTTTTTCTTCCTTTCAACATTTCATTTTGAAACGTTACAAAAGTTCAGAAAATAGCATAACAGAGACCTATGTATCTGGCATTACGATTTAACATATACTGACAGCTTATTGTATTTAATGTATTTCTTTTAACCAAAGAGATAGAACAAAAACTACTCTATCAACACTTGATATTTGTCGGTATTTTTAATTTAAGCTCTTCTGGTCTGTGTATAGTGCTATCTCACTGTGGTTTTTTAGTCATTACGTATATATGTATTTTTTTCTTATTTTATTGAAGTAGAATTGATTTACAATATATTAATTTCCACTGTACAGCCTAGTGATTCAGTTTATGTATATATATACACATATATTCTTTTTATATATGTGTATATATGCATACTTTATATATATTCATATACACACATTCTTTTTCATATTCTTTTCCATTATGGTTATCACAGGATAGTGAATACAGTACCCTGTGCTATATTGTTGTTTATCCATTCTTTATATATGAGTTTATATTTAGTCATCATATATTGAAGTCTGTATCTGATAACTCTCATAGCATGCCACTCAGTTGACCAGCTTCTGTTGTGTGCCGTTCTTGGGTTTTGGTTACATCTTATTTTCTCATATGCTTCAGTATTTTTGATTGAGTACCAGACATTGTGTGAGATAAACTGTAGAGATTGTTTGAGATCTGGAGAGTGGAATCTCTCTCTAGAGCAGGCTTATCTTTGCTTCTGGAAACTTACATATCATCTTAGCTATTCTAGCCAGTAATTGAGGTGATTTGAAGCTCAGCTTCAGTCCTTGTGAGGGCTAGATGTATATAGCTCCTCAGGGTGC
>NW_011494766.1:1260244-1261429 GCF_000754665.1 Bison bison bison | reverse complement strand
CCTCAGGGTGCCAGCCAGTGGGCTAGGGGGTTTCCACGACTCTTCTTCCTTGGAGGGCCCTGTGAAAGTTGCTCAGTTGTGTCCGATTCTTTGCGACCCCATGGGCTGTATAGTCCATGAAATTCTCCAAGCCAAAATACTGGAGTGGGTAGCCTTTCCCTTCTCCAGGGGATCTTCCCAATCCAGGGATCAAACCCAGGTCTCCTGCATTGCAGGCAGATTCTTTACCAGCTGAGCCACCATGAAGGCCCTAAGCTCCAATTGTTTCCTTGGGGCCCATGAGTCTATGCAAAGTTCTGTTCAGCTTCTCAGTATTACACTTGCTGCAGCTGGAATCAGCTGACCTCTGGGAAAATAAGCTCACCTCTCTGGCCTTGTCTTCAGTCTGGGATTTGAGCTCAGCAGTTCCTCACAGCTCTTGATAGTTCTCACCTGAGCTGGTTTAAACTCCCATTTCTCTTCAAGGTCTTAATTTATCTGCCTTTCTTCCCTAAGGGCTGTGTGTCTCCAGCGCCTAGCAAAGAACCTGGTCCTGTAATAAAGCCAGTTCCAGATACCTAGAATCGAATCAAAGAGAGTTTGATCACTGTTCATACTGGAGGTGTTTCAAAAGCAAAAGCTAGTTAAAAACATATATTTTCAGGGTAAGTTTTGAACCAAAGTAAACATTTCAACCCAGAAACGGACCTCTTCAGTGTCATGTGTATATTTTAGCTCCAAGACTAACTCATAATGGCAAATACTTTTCAAGCTTCTTTGGGGAACTTGGGAACAGTCAGTGCTCTGTAGGCAGAGGCTATTCAGGGAATACCTTTTTCTTGTTCAGTGACTTCCAGGGAGCAAAAGTTAATCATTAGTGTTTATTTTATTGGCTAGTAACACCTTGTATGCTTTGTACACAAAATCCTAGGAGAGGCAGAGGTATTTGGCCATATGGAGTGAGGGTCAGTTTGGTCTTGCCTGGTAGAAGGTTCTGGGGAGTGTCCATGCATGCATGTGTGTAATTTTCGAAACTGCTTAGGTTGACAGCCTGTCTTTCTACACAGGTGCAATCCAGAGTGTGGCCGCTGATGCTACTTTTTTAACCCAATTAAGAAGTAATTTGTATGTGTGTGTGTGTGTGTGTTTTCCTTTGTAGTTACTTTACCTAGAAACCCAGATTAATCTCTGAAAGTGTGTGGTGGT
>NW_011494766.1:1245674-1260144 GCF_000754665.1 Bison bison bison | reverse complement strand
AGATTGTATGCTTAGTCGCTCAGTCTTGTCTGACTCTTTGTGACCCCATGAACTGTAGCCCTCCAGACTCCTCTGTCCATGGGATTTCCCAGGCAAGAATAGTGGAATGGGTTGCCATTTTCTCCTCCAGGGGATCTTCCTGACCCAGAGGTCGAGCTCACACATCTCGCACTGGCAAGCAGATTCTTTACCACTGAGCCACATGGCAATCCCCCAGAAGTGTGGTGCTTTCAGTCAAAGACTATATAGCACTTATCTAGCATCCTGATTTCCCACACCTACATCCTTACTTCACTACCCTAGTACCATACCCGGGGTACCATGGTACCCTGGTTCACTGGTGATACAAAAGGATAGAGTAATCTGTAATATCTTTGCCACTCTCACTTAAGGTACACAGTTTCATTTGGGCAGCTTTTTTTCTGTCCTAAGGGAAAGAAATATAGCCTTAGAATTAGTCAAAGTAATGTGGATTTTAGCTCTACCAATTGATATTAAAGGAATCTCTCTAAGGTTAGGACATACCTTAAGTTCCCTTATATACAAATTGGGAATAATTATACCTATCTCATGAAATTGTTGGCAAGTTAGATCTGATAATGTTGCATGTGAAAATATAACTTTAGACCCCAAAAGTACTATTGTGCTAGTGATTTACTTTTTCTTTTTCTTAATTATTTTTTGCTATGTAATTGGAAGATTATATGCTTCTTTTCGGGCTTCCCAGGTGGGTCAGTGGTAAAAAATCCAGCTGCCAGTGCAAAAGACGTGGGTTCTATCTCTGGGTTGGGCATATCCCCTAGAGGAGGAAATGGCAACCCACTCCAGTATTCTTGCCTGGAAAGTCCCATTGACAGAGGAGCCTGGTGGGCTGCAGTCCATGGGGTTGCAAAAGAGTTGAACACGACTGAAAAACTGCACACATACAAATACATGCTTCTATTCAGCAGAATTAACAAGAAATGTTGGCCTTTGGGAGCAGAGGAGGAGAAAATGATGTTTATAAATAATGAATGCCTAATATTCTTCCTATCCTTACCTTTTGTTAACATATCACGTAGTCATCCTTACAATGAAAATCTTTCTTTGTGGCTCATTAGAGTCCATTGGGAATAAAGTTTCCCAAAAAGTATTCCTCCTCTGAATGAATCCCTGATGCTTGTCAGACGCTATTAGCCAGAGATTCTGTTTGTTCTATTTTTGTCAATGTGGAGTTTGACTGTTCAGTTAGATCATATAGCTCTAGACATTTTGGGAAATGTGTTGTTTTGCAAGGCTGCGGTGTTGTGGTGTGGAACTGACCAGAGAAAACATAAGCCCTCCTGTTGTGCTGGCTGTGGTTTGGAGTTTGCACTCTGCATGTTTTGAAGAACACACCTCTGACCCTTGCCTGTCACACAGGACATGTGCCAACCTCTGACCCGAGGTCAAAATGGACCACATATTGGCAGGTGCCTCATGGTCAGTCCTGTTTTTGCCATTGGGTGATTGGACTTGGAACTTGGACTTGAATTTGTCCATCCTCTAAATTCTGCATTTATTTGTTCCTTGTCCCAATAATGCCTCCTCTGGCCACATACCACTATATGAATCAATGAATTTTGTGCATCAGAAATGTTAGACTCCTGCTTAGCCTGTTTCCCAGACCTCCTCTGCCTATGGCATGAGACTGGCCTTGTCTAAGCCTGGCAAGAGACAGTAAATATCACATCTTCCTGAGTTGAGACTGTCTCACCCATCAACTGCCCCCTTGGCAGCCTATTCAGCGCAGCTCACATTCCTGGAATTCCACTTCTAGGTAGTAGTGCACAGAGAAGTTGGTTAAGGATTTTTATCTCACATGAGACCCTTTATTCACGTATTTTCAATGAGGACAGTTTAGAATAAATCAGTTTGATGGAAAAGTAACCTGGTGTTCAAAATGAAAAAGACATGAAAATATTAAGGAAGTTGACTTAAACTTGATAATAAATTACTATGGTTGTAAATTATACTTAGTAAGTCCCAAAGGAAAAGCAGAGTGGTCAAACAACATCAATCCCTTGAGGCCATGTTTATGAAAAGAATTTCATCTTCTTCTCCCTAGTGGAAGATGGAAATTGTTCCAGAGGAACAGCTGATGTTGATCTATAGCCACTTTTTTTGTGGTTGTGGAGCAAGGTTGGTCATTCAACAACCACAAAAAGCTGTTGAGAAATAGAGGAAATAAGCTTGAGTATATATGGCTCAGATATTTAGATCCTGTAAACGAATTTTCAAACACAGTATCCAGACACATGCTTCTTGCTTGAAAAGAGTGAATGCTAATTCCAGTTGCTATTTCAAAGGTGGTAAAAATGCTGTGTTTGTTCATAATATTACCTCAAGTCTCATGTTATAACTCTTGACTCCTGAGCAGACAGAGCGGGACACCCAGATATATCGTGGCCCCCTCTCTTAGTTTGGAGGACCAGTGGATCTTGGTGGGAAATGAAAAACTCCAGCCCCTACCACTGTAGGACCCCTGTTTTGATCCTAGTGACACGTGTGGTCCTGCACCCTTGAGCTTCAAACGTCCTGGGCCCGAGAACGCTCTGATACCTAGGGCATCTAGTTGTCATCAGATGTGCCCACTGTTTGATGTTCTTCCATGGCCAACCGAATATTTTCGCCCCCAGAGCTTCAGCTCACTGGTCGTCATTGCACAGTTGGTGAGGACACAGAACATGGCTTCTGTCTTGTGCATGCAAGCTTTTCAGACCCCCAAAAACATTCACAGCCTGTGCCCCCTCATCTTTCTCTTTCTAGATGAACATCCCCATCCTTTCAATTGCACCTGGAATAACTTGGATTCTAATTCAGGGCAACTGGGGTTACAGTCCTCTGTATAATATGGGTGGGAAAAAAGTCCCCTTTTCTACATGAGCATCCAGAAATGTACACAGCATTCTATCTATATTCCCTGATAGATGCAAATGATAGTGCAGCAGTCCTTTTCCCTCCTTCTCTGTCATTGGGTCTCAGACTGTGGTAGCCATTAAAGGCTGTGCCAGTGGAATCCAGTCGAGGGTTTTTGAATTTTGTTCCTGTCACTGTGGTTAACATGTGACCCTGGGCAAGTCACTTAACTACTCCGGGACTCAGGTTTGCTTCTTCCATCAGTGGGGACAGAGTTGCTGTGATTGAGAGTGTTGGTAGCTACTTAGACCAACATTTGGCAAAGAGCAAGCATATGGTACATCCAGCTTTGGTTTTCAACGTTGCTGGTTCTGTCCCCCTTCTGCCACGTGGCCTCTCACTATCACGTGCAGTTGCAGCAGCGACAGGAAGAGCAGCATCTCACCGTTGACCTCTCATAAGCTTGCAGTAGCCAAAGAGTACTTCCTCTTTTTCTCCTGGCTTCCCTGGTAGCTCAGACGGTAAAGAATTTGCCTGCAGTGTGGGAGCTGCTGCTGCTGCTGCTAAGTCGCTTCAGTCGTGTCCAACTCTGTGCGACCCCATAGACGGCAGCCCACCAGGCTCCCCTGTCCCTGGGATTCTCCAGGCAAGAATACTGGAGTGGGTTGCCATCTCCTTCTCCAATGCATGAAAGTGAAAAGTGAAAGTGAAGTCGCTCAGTCGTGTCCCGACTCTTAGCGACCCCATGGACTGCAGCCCACCAGGCTCCTCCATCCATGGGATTTTCCAGGCAAGAGTACCAGAGTGGGGAGACCCCAATTCAATTCCTGGGTTGGGAAAACCCCATGGAGAAGGGATAGGCTACCCACTCCAGTATTCTTGGGCTTTCCTGGTAGCTCAGGTGGTAAAGAATCTGCCTGCAATCGGGGAGACCTGGGTTCAATTCCTGGGGTGGGAAGATCCCCTGGAGGAGGTCATGGTAACCCCCTCTAGTATTCTTGCCTGGAGAATTCATGGGACAGAGGAGCCTAGCGGGCAGCAGTCCATAGGGTCACAAAAGTCGGACACGACTGAGCGACTTAGCACACACACTTTGCCCCCCATGTTTATTGACTTTAGGCTGAGTCTCTTTAAATATTATTATTATACAGCTGTGTTTTATGCATTTATTTATAGGTAGTTTTTAAACTGTTTTGAATCTTATCTTAGTGGCCCTATTTTGAAATGTAATGAAGAGCCTATCTCTTCTTTCCATCAAATTCCATTTTTTTAAAAAAAATCAGTTTCAGCCTTGAGAGGCAGCTTACAGACTTCATTGTGACTATCAGTCCTGTCATTTATGGTAGTGGTTTTCCCTTACAACCTACTAGAATCAACCAGTTCAGCTGTTTTTTTTTTTTTGTTTGTTTGTTATCAATAGCTGCATAAATGAGACGAGGCTGATGGCAGAGCCCTACAGCCATGGGCTCAGCCCGCATTTCCTGAGAACTTACTGTGTTGTGGGGCTGTGTTGGCTCTCAGGGATTCAAAGATGCACGAGATAGCCTTGCTGTTAGGGAATGTCTAGTCTAGGGAGAGGTGGCGATCAGGTAAATCAAGATGTGCTGTGGTCACAGTTGCTGCTGGGACTTCCCTGGTGGTCCAGTGGTTAAAAATCTATCTTGCAGTGGATGAGACCCCCGTTTGATCTCAGGTCAAGAAAGATCCCACATACTGCAGAGCTACTAACCCTATGCACCACCATCACTGTGCCTATGCTCTAGAGCCTGCGTGTTGCAACTACTGAAGCCCAGGTGCCCTAGAGCCTGTGCTCTGCAACCAGAGAAGCCACTGCAATGAGAAGTCCATGTATTGCAAGTAGAGAGTAGCCCCCCCACCCACTTGCTACAACTAGAGAAAAACCCTCCCAGCAACAAAGACCCAGTGCAGTCAAAGCTAAATAAATAAATCTTCAGAAAAAGAGTTGCTGCTGATGTGGTTGTGATGGGGCCTCGTTGAGCTCTGTTCCCTGCTGGTTGGAGCTGAGAAGGCTTTTCTGAGGAGGTGGCCTTAGGAAGGGTGGCAGCAGCTGTGTGCCAGGTCCTTGGCATCCAAACACAGGAAGGCCGGGGTGTGGCCTCGTGAGGAATTCATGGTCAGCAGAGGAAGGATTTTCATCCTTTACCCTGCTGCTTTCGGATCCCTTGGAGAAGGGAATGGCAACCCACTCCAGTATTCTTGTCTGGGAAATCCCATGGACAGAGGAGCCTGGCAGGCTACAGTCCATGGGGTCACAAAGAGTCAGACACGACTTAGCAACTAAACAACAACAGCTTCAGTTTCTTGAAGTAAAGCCCCAAAGCCATACCTGCCCTCTGCTTGCCCTTCAGTCCCAGAGTGTCTTACCTTTTCATACTCACAGTAAAAGCAGTGAGGGGGTGTGTTTCTTTCTTCTGATTTTGCTGCAGTGTATTTTTCCCATCCTTATGGGCACAACTGAGCTGTGTAAAGAATTTCCGTTAGCTGACCAATTAGGGGCTTAGGAGAGTGACTGGTGAATCGTCTTCCTTCATTTGGCATGCTCAGTGAAAGGGCTTTAAGCACTTCTGGGAGGGGAGAGACATCTGCTCTAAGATAGGGGTAACAGAAGGGCAGCATCGCCGGTTGGGGTTATAACAGAAACATTACAGGCAGAGAGTTTGCTCATGTGCTTATGTGCCGTCCTCTGTCACA
The DNA here is from genome assembly GCF_000754665.1 of Bison bison bison. Classification (NCBI taxonomy): domain Eukaryota; kingdom Metazoa; phylum Chordata; class Mammalia; order Artiodactyla; family Bovidae; genus Bison; species Bison bison. The sequence continues at coordinate 1,254,555 of NW_011494766.1, read as the reverse complement.
TTCTTCCGGCTGTGCTGAATGACAGAACCATGGCTTGGTGATGAAAGCAGAGGTCAATAGCCTGGAATTTCACCTGAGATTTAGCTTGGAAATGTCCAGGGGCCTTGGGTGAGTCATCTTGCCCTTGTCTGGCTTCCTGCTTCATCTGTAAATGTTGCTAGGGATGTAGCAAGTCATTCCTAGGACAGTCAGTCTGGACAACAGCCCTGGGGTCTGGTGCTGGCTTGGGAAGTAGGATGAAGTGGGATGAAGTAGTAGGATGAAGAAGCTGTTGGAATGTGCTTAAGAGGACAGGTTTTAAAATGATTCACACTCCGTTGTTCCACATTCTAGTTCTGCCCTTTGATGGCAAGGTGGCCTTAGGAGAAAGGGGTGACATCTTTTGATTTTGTTTCTTTGTCTATAAAGTGGGAGTAACAGGAAAATTTAAGGACGTTGGGTTGTTCTGAGGATTCACAAGAAATTCAAGCATGTGGCCCTGTATCTGCCACACAGTAAAAGAGAGCTAATTACTTTCCAAGCACGTCTCAGTCAAAACATCCTTTTTGAAAATCCTTTCCCCTTCAGCATGCACTATTACTTGTTAGACCAAATTGTGTTCTTTTCTTCCATTTTATTTGTTAATAAGCATTTACTGAGCACTTGCTTGGAGAAGGCAGTGGCACCCCACTCCAGTACTTTTGCGTGGAAAATCCCATGGACGGAGGAGCCTGGGAGGCTGCAGTCCATGAGGTTGCTAGAGTCGGACACGACTGAGCGACTTCACTTTCACTTTCATGCATTGGAGAAGGAAATGGCAACCCACTCCAGTGTTCTTGCCTGGAGAATCCCAGGGACGGGGAAGCCTGGTGGGCTGCCGTCTCTGGGGTCGCACAGAGTCGGACACGACTGAAGTAACTTAGCAGCAGCAGCAGCAGAGCACTTGCTCTGGGCTGGGGCAGATATAAACATCACACCATCCTTGTCTACAAAGAGTTTGATTTTCAGAATCCCTAATTATGTTTCCTTCCATGGTGTGTGCATGCTAAGTCACTTCACTTGTGTCCGACTCTTTGCGGACCCATGGACTGTAGCCTGGCAGGCTCCTCTCTCCATGGGATTCTCCAGGCAAGAATACTGAAGTGGGTTGCCATGCCCTTCTCCAGGGGATCTTTCCAACCTAGGGATCAAACCCATGTCTCCTACATTGCAGGCAGACTCTTTACTGCTACGCTACCAGGGAAGCCCTCCTTCCATGGTACTAGGAAGCTTTTGCCTCACTGATGCTTAGGAAATCAGAACCAAAACCCAGGTTTTTTTGGCTTCCCTTCAGATTTGTTTATTCCTTCCCTGCACCTCTGTTTAACTGGAAGGGAACAGAGGGAAGGGAGGGTGGAGAGCTGACAGGGTCTCTGTCACTTGGTTCCCTTATTTATTTGGGTCTACAGTTGACAGGCCAGGTCTGAGCAGCGTTTCTGGTCAGAGGGGGTACTCACCAGATTTTAAGTGTTAGGAGGCCTCCATTACAGGTCAGTTGCCTAAGGTTTTTCTTCTCTGTTCCTGGTGTGGTTTGAAGTATGAATTGACAGCCAGAAGCTTAGGTGCTGTATGCAGAGCCAGATCCTCTCCATCGGGCTTGGCATCCCATCTTCCACCTCCGTGACCCTCCCTTCCCATGTTCTTCCTACTCTAGCCTCCCTGGACAGATTATTTTTTTATGTGAATCCCCCAGCACTCCCCCAGTATCACAGCCTCTAATTTATGCTTAACATTTTCAGCCAAGGCCTCTATCTCATCATGCTTGACAGTCAGCAAAGGTTAATATATGTGTATATTCCGGTACACAGAATAATTCTCTTCTTTACAATTTCTCATATACAGTAGCCTATAGTCATAAATACTTTGACCACAGCACTCCTAAACCAGAGATGGAATCATTACACATTGGGAAGAAAATGTGTGTTCCCTGTCAATCTGGAGCTGGTCCCCCAAGCCCTTCCCTACACTGGCTTTCTAGAGCCTTACAATGAAACATGTTTGGGTTACAGAAGAACAGGTGTGCCTCAGACCCTTGTCCACAGCATGACTTGTTCCCAAGGCCACCTAGTGCTTATGTGAGGAGCCAAGTCAAAGTCCTTATCCTTCACATTTATATTTGTTTTTTTTCTCCTCAGAGAGCTCAGAGTGCTGTCTCCCTTCCTCTTTCTCAGAGACCCTTCTATGTTTCTCATACCTGCAGAATATTGATGATTGTGCAAAAGGAGGCAGGTGGTCTTAGTGTCATTTCTTATGATAATTCATAGAGTGGAGAGAGGTTCTGGCTTTGCCCCAGATTTTGAATTTGGTTTGCAGAGTCAAGATGAAATCCCAGGTCTTCTGATCTTGAAGCTCGTACAGTCTTGGCTGGTGTCCAGATGTTATTTGAGATGCAGAACTTGAAGGGCTGCTTACTTCCTTGTAGTATTTTACCACAGACTGCACACGTTAAGTCAGGAATTTCAGGAAGTGTGGTAACTCTGAAAGATAATTTAAAGAGATATGAATTGCTGAGTCATACTTGTTTCGTACTTGAGTCATACTTGGCTTCTTCCAAAAACAAGTGAGAGGCAGTATGGTTTTTTATATGCCTATGGTTTTTTTATATCTTGAGATTTTAAATCAATTTCCTGGCCTTTTTACCTTCTTAATCTCTTATTTCCTTCCACTAAATTATTCTTAAAAATTATTGATTTGGCAAGTCAGTTTTTGCACTGAACATTTAGCCTCTTAATGAATTGTGAAGTAATTTGGTGTCATTTTCCCTTTCTATAGCTTCACCTTTCATGTCTTTCCCTATGCCGTAGTGTGACTCATTTGTTCTTTCCCTAAGGATCTGGAAATTAAACCATGTTATTGAGAAGAGAAGAAATAGAACAGTCTGATTATCTTTTACATCAGGTTATTCTGGGGAGGATTTTCATGTGGATATGTGAATATATTTATAATATAGGTATATTCCTATCCATATGTGTGATTTTTATATAAATATATGCTTTTATTCATTCAGCAAAGTTTATTGGCAATCTACTGAATGCCAGACTTATGAGCTGGGTTCTGGGAATCCCACAGACATTATCCCTTTGCCCTCTGGAGCCTGCAGATGTGAAGGAGTCAAGCAAATGCATGTAATTACATATATGTGGTCATGTCTTTAATTATATGTGAGGAGGAAGTTTAACATGATGGTTAACTTCAGGCAGTTTGGGAGTTGGACCTGAATTCCTATCTTAGTCACCTACCAGCTGATTAAGCTGGAGCAAGTCACTTAAATCCTCATTCAGCTTCCCCATCAGTAAGTGAGAAATAACAGTACCCCTTGTGGAGAGACTGAGAGATTTCAATGAGATACCACAAAGAAATTGTTTAGTGTAGTGAGTGGTATGTAGTAAACACTTGATAAATCTTAATCATGACTAGTTTTTAATATGCAATGAAAATTTCATTGAGCTATGAACTGACAGCTCACTCTGAAGTCTAATTCATGAAAGATACTTATTCTGGACCTTTTTAGGGATGTGGAAACAAGATAGGACATTCGGTAGCACACAACTGTACACTTCTTTCTGTGGACAGTTTCTGCTTTATACACACTAAAAAAAGTACACACCGCTTCTAATGAAGTGACAGAACTTACAGAATCGGGCACTTAGCACTTGTCTACTTTCACAGTACACGGAGTAAAATCATGGAAGTAAGCAAGTATTCTTTGCAGAAAATGTTTAACCAGAAATATGATTTGGTATAAACTAATTGCTTATACTTTCTCATAACTTGCTAATGAGTTGTCACTGAAGATTGTGAGTATAAGAGAATGTGATAAACAAAATCCTTATGAAGACTATAAACTGGTTTTCTCACTTCTCAAATGCTTTAGAGCCATATCTGTTTGCAGCCAGGACTGAACAGTTTCACAGAATCATTCGGAGAGAAGCAAGTGAGTGACTGTGGAGTAGACCTTTCAGCAGATGTAGTCTGTACCCTCTGATCTTGGGTACACTTTCACTGACCCAGAAGTCACCTTTCTTTAGGATGATGCTACTGTGTACTATAAGGGCTTCCCAAGTAACTCAGTGGTAAAGAATCTACCTGCCAGTGTAGGAGACGTGGGTTAAATCCCTGAGTCAAGAAGATCCTCTCGAGGAGGAAATGGCAACCTGCCCCAGTATTTGTGCCTGGGAAATCCCATGGACAGAGGAGCCTGGTGGGCTACAGTCTATAAGATCACAAAGGGTCGGAACACAACTTAGCAATTTAACAACAACATCTATATACTATGCCTTGTTTAGGATGAAATAAACTGATTTCTCTGTTCTTCAGAACCAACCTCTTCAGGATTGGATAGACTGTGCACGCTCTTTTGTGTAGTATGTTAGCATATTAAGCTTTCTGAAATTAAAGAACTACCTGCATTATTAGATGACAAATTCTGTTTAGCAATGTATACTATCAGCAGATGATGAGAAAGTTAGTTCTTGGTTGTGGAAATCCAGTGTGTTACTTATTTTCTCTTAATAGTTGCTTCCTCTGTGTTTAGGTTGATGAGTTTTTAGCATTTAGTTATTTTATGGCCTTGTGTTGAAAAACTACCATGGATTTTCACAATTTTTATGATCCATATCTCAAATAAAACATATGTATCTACCATTGTAGAAGTCATAGTGTTAACCATTTTCTTGGGACTTTGCTGCTTTTTCTCCTCTTTTTCATTCCTTGCGAAAAGTTGGATAGAGTGACTGTAGAAGCTGAGGTCCTTGGGCACCTCTTACCCACAAGGATGACTGCTATTAAAAAAAATGATGCAACTTCTTAGGAAAACAACATAGTGGTTCTTCAGAATGTTAAAAATAGAACCCTGTGATCCTACAATGCTACTTCTGGATATATGCCCCGCAGAAGTTTTTAACAAGTATTTCATTTTAGTTTTAAAAATTGAAATATAGTTGATTTACAATATTGTGTTAGTTTCATGTGTACAGCAAACTGATTCAGCTACATATATATATATATATTCTTTTTCAGATTCTTTCCCCTTATATAATAGATTATTATGAAATATTGAGTCTAGTTCTCTGTGCTATACAGTAGGTCCCTATTGATTTTCTGTTTTACATAGAGTAGTGTGTCTGTGTTAATTGTAAACTGTTCATTTATTCCTCCTCCTGCTTTCCACTTTGGTAACCATAAATTTGTTTTCTATGTCTGTGAGTCTGTTTCTGTTTTGTATATAAGTTCATTTGTATCTTTTTTTTTTTTTAAGATTCCACACAGAAATGATATCATTTGTCTTTCTCTGTTTGACTTACTTCACTTAGTATGATAATGTCTAGGTCTATTCATTGTGCTGCAAATGGCATTATTTAACTCTTTATTATGGCTGAGTAATACGTGTGTATGTATCACATCTTCTTTATCCATGCATCTGTTAATGGGCTTTTAGGTTCATTCCATATCTTGACTGTTGGAAATAGTGCTGTTATGAACATTGGGGTGTAATTTTTTTTTTTCTTTTTAAAAAAGTCTTCTGTAAATCCTGAAATCTTTAACTTGGCTTTATTTATTTATTTGCCACGCAGTTTGTGGGATCTTAGTTCCCCACCAGGAATTGAACCCAGACCCACAACAGTGAAAGCACAGAGTCCTAACCACTAGACCACCAGGGAATTCCCTGAGTGTATTTTTTCAAATTATAGTTTTCTCTAGATACATACCAGCGAGTATGTGTTGGATCATTGGGGTTGGTGAATCATATGATGGCTCTATTTTTAGTTTTTTAAGGAACCTCCACACTGTTCTCTGTAGTGGCTGCACTAATTTACATTTCCACCAACAATGTAGGAGGGTTCATTTTTCTCCACACCCTCTCCAGCATTTATTATTTGCAAACTTTCTGATGATGGCCATTCTGGATGGTGTGAGGCCATTCTACTGCATCATAGCTTTGGTTTGCATTTCTCTAATAATTAACAATGTTGAACATCTTTTCATATGTCTTTTACCATATATATATATCTCCTTTGGAGAAGTATCTGTTTAGATCTTCTACCCACTTTTTGGTTGGGTTCTTTTTTCTTTAAATATATTGAGCTGTATGAACTATTTGTATATTTTGGCAATTAATCCCTTGTCACTCACATCATTTGCATTGTTTTACACGTTAGCTGTCCGCCACTTATTGAAGAGATTGTCTTTTGTTCAATGTATTCTTGCCTTTGTCATAGATCAATTGCCTATGTAAGTGTGGTTGTATTTCTGGGTTCTCTGTCTTGTTCCATTGAACTGCATGTCTGTTTTTGTGCCAGCACCATACTGTTCTGATTACTGTAGCCTTGAAGTATAATCTAAAGTCAGGGAGCATGATTCCTCCAGCTCCCTTCTTCCTTTTCTAGATTGTTTTGGCTGTTCAGAGCCTTTGTGTTTCTGTATAAATTAAAAAGAAATTTATTTTAGTTCTGTGAAAAATGCCACAGCACTTCTGACACCAGATGTGTAACTTTTTTCCACGCCAACTCCCTGGACACCATCTGGATATCTTTTGTTCAGTTCAGTCTGACGCTAACCACCTGGAGTCAGCACAGACTCCAAGGTTTAAGGGCTCAGTCCCACAAGTCTGCCCCCACTTTAAGATGCCAGTCCGAGTACTGGGTGCTCTGGGTGCTTGCGCTTCTGTCTGAGGTGGCTGCTAAGTCAGGAGTTCCCACAGTGTCCTCCTTTCAAATTTGGTAATATGCTAGAACCATCCAGATCCCTTTACTTACTATCACGGGTTTATAATAAAGGATACCAGTGAACAGCCAGATGAAGAGATACACAGTGTGGGGTCCAGGAGAGTCCTACACACAGGAACTTCTATCCCTGTGAATGTGGGGTGTACCACCCTCCCAGTACATAGATGTGTCCACCAACTCAGGCTCTTCAGATCCCATTGTTTGGTTGTTTTATGGAGGTCTCGTTACGTAGGTATAATAGATTAAACCCTTGGCCATTGGTGGTTAGGTCCAATCACCAGAACCCCTACCCTCCCCGGAGATCTGTGAAAGAAAGTGAAAGTTGCTCAGTCATGTCTGACTCTTTGTGACCCCATGGATTATACAGTCCTTGGAATTCTTCAGGCCAGAATATGGGAGTGGGTAGCCTTTCCCTTCTCTGGGGGATCTTCCTGACTCAGGGATCGAACCCAGGTCTCCCACATTGCAGGCGGATTCTTTACCAGCTGAGACACAAGGGAAGCCCACAGAGATCAAGGGGTGGAGCTAAATGTTCCAACTTGATAATCATGCCTAGGTCTCTCTGCCTGACCAGGGCCCATCCAGAATTTACCTAGGGCTCCCCAGCTACCAGTCATCTTATCAGCACACAGTAGACACAAGTCACTCTGGAGAATCAGTACAAAGACCAAATATGTAATTTCCTATTGTATCACAGGGGTCTCTACCATCTTATTTTTCATTCTGACCTTTCCCCCCTTTTTTGTTGAGTCTCTACTTTTTGACCAAGAGCAATCATATAGAAACGTAAGCACAAGGCATACATCCACTGGTTCAAATAAATCGACATCTATAGTCTCAGCCACTGTTTAAGGCTCAAATGATAAAGCAGGGAATAGAGCAAAGTCTGTGGTGTCAAGGTGCCTGCCCTATTAGGAGAAGGAAAGCAATTTGTAATTTGTCACCAGTAGTAAGTGTTAGTGTATTTCATTTTTTCTTGTACCGTTTTGACACCACATGTGTGTGTTTTATCTGATACCAAATATGTAATTTATCTCTAACATGAGCTGGGTGTCCAGAGATTCAGTCCAGTTCTGATGCTTACTCCTGGAGTTATCACAGACACCACAGATTATGAACACAATCCTACAAGTCTTCCAGTACTTCATATACCAGCTGAAAATGGGGTACCCAGGCTCCCCACACTTCTGCCTGGCAGAATGCGAATTTGGCGGTTCAGATGATCCCTTTGCTCAGGCTTGGTAATTTACTAGGACAACTCACAAAACTTAGGAAAACACTTTACTTATGATTGCTGGGCTTAATTTAAAGTATACAACTCAGAAGAGGCAACGAAAGAAAGATTCTCGTCTTTCTCTTCCAAGGATCTCAGGAGCTCTGAGGCAGGAACTGGGGACAAAGACCAAATATTGGTGTTTTGCTACAACAGCAAGGAAGAAGGGGGACATATAGGGTAGGAGGAGAGACAGTGATGGAAGGTGGAGGAGGGGGGTGTGATCTTTCAGGCTGGCTGGGGGCTTGTCATTTGACAGAGCCACTAAATGGAGTGTGAAGGCTGAGGGAAGAGGCAGAAAGAACTGTAAGTGCAATGGACAGTGATGTCATGAGGGACTCAAGAAAAGGGATAATGGGAAATAGACCAATATCATGTTGCCTTAGGAAGCAAGACCAGGGGACTTGCCTGCTGGTCCAGTGGCTAACACTCTGCAGTCCCAATGCAGGGGGCCTGAGTTTGATCCCTGGTCAGGGAACTAGCTCCCACTTGCCACAGCTAAGAGTTTGCATGTCACAACAAAAAGATCCTACATGCCCCAACTACCAAGATTCCGCATGCTGCAACTAAGGCCCAGCATAGCCAAACAAATAAATAAATGACAAAATATTAGAAAAAAAGAAGCAAATCGACATGCTATTGTGTGTTTACATAAAGACACTTTCTATGCACCTGACATTGTGACTTGCTGAGATCTCATGGCACTTGTCATTTAGTCTGTAATGAAAGGAGGATGTTGGATTTCCTTGTTATCACTTTATTTCTGAGGCATGCTTTTCCCTTGGAGGTATTTGAAAACTTTTCTAGTAATACACAAGGGAAGATGAGACCTTACAAAGTAGGTCTATGAAATGAAACAGGTTTT
>NW_011494766.1:1237970-1245574 GCF_000754665.1 Bison bison bison | reverse complement strand
CAGGTTTTTCCATGGTATGAGGTTGAGATTGAGATCCCCAAACCCCAGGGGATTTGAGCCAGAGAAACTACTGAAGGCATCCTCTGTATGTGGATGTCTGTTTAGGTGGTAAGTGTTGCTACTTTAAATGTCTATTTATTCTTAAGTGAAAGAAGCAGATGCCCTGTGCTGAGAGAAGCACATTTGGAGAAGCCACATCTAATGGGGGCGTTATTTCAGCTCTACCCCGAAGCTGATGAATGTCTTTATTTTTTAAAAATATGAACTCTCAACTCAGTTTCCCTTGGGCCTAGGCATTTTCTTGCAGTGAACTTGTGAAATATGGAAGGGCTTATGCTGTTCAAACTGGAACAGTGGAATTATTTCTTTAAAAATATACCACATCAGCTCATAAGGGGCACATGGCTGAGTGGCTGAGTGGGAGCCTGGAACCAGATGGCCCGGCTTGAACCCTGGCTCCTCCCATTACTAGCTGTGTTACACAGGACAGGCAATTTAACCTTTCTGTTCTTTGAGTCTTCATCTGTAAGATGGCCCAGATGATGGGGTGTCCAACATCTCTAGCCTGTGCTCATGCCTGGCACAGTTGTTAATAGATGCCCTATTCATTCCCCAAGGTATCCTTATTTGGCCAATTGATTATATAGTTGCCCTCCCAATAATAGAACCTACATCAGAATATCATTTTAAAAATTCAAAACATTAAAACAATACCTGATTCTAATATGTGCTCAGTAAATATTAGCTGCTATTATTAGCTGTTACAGTTGGAATCAGTGTTTTAAATAACCAGTTTTATGTATTATCCCCCAAAGCAAGAACTGTTACTGTAGTCCCTGGGCTGTGAAAGGGACATATTTTTTTGGAAGATGGAGGACCACGGACACTGTGAGCAAGTTAATATCGTGTTGAGAATTCTCTTCCTTTTTAGCCGGGCGTGGGCGAAACAAGTAGCATGGAGGAAATGACTGTTTTCATTCATTTCTCTAACAGGGTAATCACCATACAGTGCATGCTGGTTTTACAGAGAAAATACTGCGGGGGTTGTTAATTTGGACTGTGTGTTTAGTGTGCTATTCTTTCCAATCTGATCTCTAGTTTCCTTTCTTTGACCTTTCTCCGGGTGTCACCCTCCTTTTCCTCTCCTCATGCAACATCTAAAGCTAATTGCAGTCCCTTATGTTGGTCCTTGTGCTGGGGGTTGAATAAAATTACACATAACTGAAACAGTTTTATTTGAAGTACTGGTTTCAGCCACCCACTCTTAAAATCCCTTGTCACATTTGACATCAGGTAACTGAAGTGAATTTTGGGTTTTTTTTTTTTTTTTTACTTTGTTTTTCACAAATGTGCCTTGGTCAGAGGTGCAGCTAGTCTGGAAGAGTCAAACTGAACAAGCACAGGGGTGGGATGAACCTCGACTTCTGGCTTTGTCACTTGCTACCTGTGTGAGCTGGATCTGTCCATTTATTCCATCTCTCTGAGCTTCACTGTTCTTCATCCCTGAAATGGAGATCATGATACTTTCTGCTTCCCAAGGCTTTTCTGAGCATCAAATGAGTGAAGAGATATTATGGTAGTATGCTCTAAGCAAATGTAGGCAGAGTTCCTTTTTAAAAAGTATTTGTGTATTTGACTGCATCAGGTCTTAGTTGAAGCCTGTGGGATCTTCCTTGCATCCTGCAGGCTCTTTAGTTGCTGCACACAGGCGCTCTAGTTGCTGCACGTGGGCTTAGCTGTCCTGCAGCTTGTGAGATCTTAGTCCCCCAACCAGGGATGGAACCCACGTCCCCTGCATTGCAAGGCTATTCTTACCTGCTGGACCACTAGGGAAGTCCCAGAGTTCGTTTCTTGAAAAATAGTTGAGGTGATTGGAAAGAAATTCCTTTTAGGAGACACACAAGCAGATGCTAGAAGAAAAAGGTTAAAAAAAATTGCTCCTGTTGGTGTGTTTCTGAGCTGCCTATTGCTTAGTACTGGGTGATTTAACAAGGGTGTTGCTTTAACATGCATGAAGTGCTTCAAATCGGCAATAAGATCATTTTTCTTTAATCCTGAACTTAAGAATGCCAAAATTAAGCCTATGGAAATCTGGATGATAAGATAGCTTAAAGGCTTGATGAGAAGTCAGGTGTGCAGAGAGCACAGCTTTTAGCCAGTCAGGGCGAGGATGACTTAGCTTTCAAGGGACGATGCATGCTTCTCAGGATCAGAAGGTGGAGAATGAAACCTGTCCTTTTAAACTCCAAACCCCCTATAAATAAACTTCTGAGGAAACTTTGGACTCCTAACATTTGGGGGCTCTGAAAGTTTTTCTTCTTTTAGCTTATAAATTGTTCTTATTATAGAAAATTTCAAACATGCAGAAGTTGAGAGAGTGGTGTATTAAATCCCCATGTCCTTCATACCCAGATTTAATAATTATCAGCTCATGGCTAATTTAATTTCATCTGTATTTCTGTCCACTCATGCCTGCTCTCCTTCTCCCCTGGATTATTTGAAATCGATTTCATATCTCATAGTTTATTTAAAATACCAGCATTTAAAAATTTGTTTATTTTCATTAAAATAGCTTTAATGTGATATAATTTGCATAAATTGTACATTTTTAAAGTGTACAGTTTGACCAGTTTATATATATAAATAATTATATGTGTGTGTGCCATGCACAGTCGTGTCTGACTCTTTGCGGTCCCATGAACTATAGCCTGCCAGGCCCTTCTGTCCATGGAATTTTCCCAGCATGTATACTGGAGTGGGTTGCCATATCCTTCTCCAGGGGGTCTTTTTGACCCAAGGATCGAACCTTTGTCTCTTGTAGCTCCTGTATTGGCAGGTGGATTCTTTACTGCTGTACCACCTGAGTATAACTGTATATACTGATCAAAAAATAAATATATATACACATGTATCCATGAAACCACCATAGTATAGGTAGTGAACATAACCATCACCCCAAAATTTTCTTACGCCCTTGGTAATGGCTCCACTTTGCCCTTTCTGCCTCTAATACTTGAGCAATTGCTGATCTGCTTTCTGTCATAGTAGATTAATTTGTATTTTGTATGTTTTAGAGTTCTAGATGAATGTACAGTGTGTACCTAATTTTTTTTTTGTCTAGCTTCTCTCACAGTGGCATAGTTTCTATTTATTTAACAGATATCATTGTGCTCCTATTGGGTACCATTTTGGAAGTTGCAAGACCTCTTAGGAGACAGTTGTAATAGTCCAGGTGGAACATGGAGCAGGTGGTTTGGAGCAGGGTGGTTACTATGGAGATGATAGCTGCCATCCATTTGAGATCTGCTTTGGAGGTAGAGCTCAGACCAGCTGGATGTGGGGTTGAGGGAGAGGGAGGAATCAAGAATTACTCCTCATGATTCTTGCTTGAGCAGATGGGTAGAATGTAGTGAAATGGAGGAAGACTTTGAGAAATAAGCCTGACTTTGTCCTAATTTCATCCTTTACTGGGTGTCCATTGCTTTTTCAAAGATATTATTATCATTGGTTGATCTGAGGCAGTATCAAATCTGCAGATGAAAACAGTATTTAGTGTTTAAGATATTCACTAAATTGCTAGGTTTTCTCACAAATGTTATTAAATACAGGCCAGCTGTCATTGTCAAATTGAAGATAGTGAAGTTCAGTTTTCTCCTTGGGTGTTTGTGATGTCATTTGTACCAGGAAAGGGGAACAGAGAGTAGTGCAAAGTCAAATAATATTTTCACTACATATGTGTATGTGTACGTGTATTAAGTAATCGAAATGTTTAGTTTTCACCTAAAAAGCAATAAATATGCAAACAGGAAACTGATCAATACCAGGGAAAAAGATTAAGTAGAAACTGAGTAAGCACAGATTTAACAAAGGCTTAAAAGCAGCTATTATATTTAAAGGACTAAGAGAAAATATATTCAAGAATTGGTAGAAAATACTATGTGAATCAATAAACAGAGACTCACAACAGACAAATAGAAAAGATAAAAGAAGAACCATGTGAAATTTCTAGAATTGAAAATATAATAACTGAAATGAAGAGTTAACATGTAGCAGATTAGAAATGGTGGGATGCCTCGATCAGTGACCTTGAAGGTAAGTCAAAAGAAAATTTCTAAACCAAACAACAGAGAGGGAAAAAAAAATTGGGACTGATCAGCAGAGGCCTGTGTGACGGTATCAAACATTTGAACATGATTTTAACACATGTATAATAGGAGTCCCAGGTAGAGATGGGAGCAAGAAAGGGATAAATCATTTTTGCCAAATTACCTAAATACCAAACTTGATGAAAATTATCTACAGATCCAAGAACTTTAGTGTGAACTTCAACCAGGATAAACATAAATGAGAAATATATCTAGACATGTCATAGTCACAGTGCTGAAAGACAAAATATTGAAAACAGCAAGATAGAAGTACCTTATCACATACAGGCCAACAATAGTGTGATTAGTGACTGTTTTCTCATCAGAAACCATGGAATTCAGAAAATGGTAGAGTGATATAGTCAAGAGGCTGGGGAAAAAGAAACAAACTAAGACTTCTATATCTAGCAAAACTATCCTTTAAAAAATGAATGTGAAGGAAGTCTGACTTTGGTTCTAGGAAAACGGAGTAGACATAGATTTCCTGTTCTTCCTACTAAATATGATTAAAACTCTGGACCCTATCTAGAAAAGGAGCATAAAAAGTCCCTGAAAGGTGTAAAGACGGCAGAGTAACTGCAGACCTTGGACCCTAGGAATGACATGGTGGTGAATTCCATAGATTTTTCTTTTTGCCCCATATATCCCAGACTTGGAGCTGAAGAAACCACCAACCTCCAGATGCCAAGAGGTGTAAACCAAGTCTCGAGAAAAGCCTACTCTCTCCAGCCAAAGGAGCAAGTAGGAAACAGTCTAAAAACACAGTAGACTTCTAGTTAAAGACTTACTAAACCACCCTACTCCATGTGGCACCATAGAAAAACAACTGTTCTTCTGTGCCTGCACAGGCCAAGAGGGACCTCATGCACCCTCATCAGGCTGGTTGAGGTGCCATAACCTACCTGTCAGGATGGTGTCAGAGAAGGCCAGGTAGGGTGCTAGGCCTTTCATCCTTGGCTGGCAGTAATGAGACCGACCCTCCCCATGGTGCAAGTGGATGTTGTATGGGGAGCAAACTCTCACCTCCTCCAGCAGTAAGTGAAGAGTGTCCCTTCTGAGGTGATAGTGGAGACCGAGTGGGGAGCCCGGACTTCTGCTTACACCTGGCGGTAATGAGATGGCTCTCTCCCTTTTCCTGTCAGCGTGGTGCCAAAGAAAGCCAACTGAAACAGAATGTTTGAGTAAGAGCCAGAGGGACTTTCTGGTGACACAGTGGATAAGAATCTTCTTGCCAGTGCAAGGGACGTGTATTTGATCTCTGGTCCAGGAGAATCCCACATGCCACAAAGCAACTAAACCTGTGTGCCACAGCCACTGAGCCCACACTCTAGAGCACGCAAGCCACAACTGCTGAAACCTGTGCGCCTAGAGTCCAGTGCTCCACAACAGGAGAAGCCACCGCAATGAGTGGAAGCCCATACAAAGCAGTGAAGACCCAGCACAGCCAAACACAAAAAAATAAATAACTTAAAACAGTAAAATGAAACTCAGTAGTACAATAATTTTGAAAAAAAAAGAGCCAGAGTCATGTAACATATAAACATTAGCCAGGTTTCAACTGAATAATGAATTGTCATACCAAGAACAGGGGAGATACCAAACTAGATGAAAGAAGGACAGTCAAGAGATACTAACATGTTTGAAACAAATGAAAAAAGAGAATAGAAACTTCAGAAAGGAAATAGAAAATATAAATGGGAACTAAAAGCAAATTTTAGAACTGAAAAACAGAATAACCAAAATAGAAGCTTTGTGAATGGGTTCAGCAGCAGAATGAAAGGGACAGAGGGGAAAAGAAATCAGTGAACTGGAAACAAAAACAAATTATTCAATATAAATATTGGAGAGAAAATACAAAATGAATAAATGGTGTCTCAGGGAACTTTGTGATTGTTAAAAAAGATCATCTAAAATTTTGTCTTGGGAGTCCCAGAGGATAGGGGAAAGAGCATGGGGTGAAAGGTTACCCAAAGAAATAATGGCTGAAAACTTCACAAATTTGGGAGGAGACTTAAATCTGTAGTCAAGAGGCTAAGTGAACATTAAATAGGATCATCCTGAAGAAATCCATACCAAGACATACCATAATTAAACGTCTGAAAACCAGAGACAGAAAATCTTAAAAAAGCCAAAGAAAATCAACACTTAACCTGTAGGGGATAAGCCAGTGTGAATGACACTGTATGGGTTTCTCGTCAGAAATCCTAATAAAGGGCAGAAGAAGTGACGCAATACTTCCCCCCTGTATTCCTTATGCTAAGTTGCTTCATTGTGTCTGACTCTTTGCGATGCAGTGGACTGCAGCCCACCAGTCTTCTCTGTCCATGGGATTCTCCGGGCAAGAATACTGGAGTGGGTTGCCACGCCCTGCTCCAGGGGATCTTCATGACCCAGGAATCGAACTCGGGTCTCCTGCATTGCAGGCAGATTCTTTACCCCAGAGCCACCAGGAAAGCCCCCATATTCCTTATGGGCATGATATTTTTTATGTATTCAGTTCAGTTCAGTTCACTTCAGTCTCTCAGTCGTGTCTGACTCTTTGCAACCCCATGAATTGCAGCACGCCAGGCCTCCCTGTCCATCACCAACTCCCAGAGTTCACTCAGACTCACATCCATCGAGTTGGTGATGCCATCCAGCCATCTCATCCTCTGTTGTTGCCTTTTCCTCCTGCCCCCAATCCCTCCCAGCATCAGAGTGTTTTCCAATGAGTCAACTCTTCGCATGTGGTGGCCAAAGTACTGGAGTTGCAGCTTTAGCATCATTCCTTCCAAAGAACACTCAGGGCTGATCTCCTTTAGAATGGACTGGTTGGATCTCCTTGCAGTCCAAGGGACTCGCAAGAGTCTTCTCCAACACCACAGTTCAAAAGCATCAATTCTTCGGCGCTCAGCTTTCTTCACAGTCCAACTCTCACATCCATACATGACCACTGGAAAAACCATAGCCTTGACTAGACAGACCTTTGTTGGCAAAGTAATGTCTCTGCTTTTGAATATGCTGTCTAGGTTGGTCATAACTTTCGTTCCAAGGAGTAAGCGTCTTTTAATTTCATGGCTGCAGTGACCATCTGCAGTGATTTTGGAGCCCAAAAAAATAAAGTCTGACACTGTTTCCACTGTTTCCCCATCTATTTGCCATGAAGTGATGGGACTGGATGCCATAATCTTCATTTTCTGAATGTTGAGCTTTAAGCCAACTTTTTCACTCTCTTCTTTCACTTTCATCAAGAGGCTTTTTAGTTCCTCTTCACTTTCTGCCATAAGGGTGGTGTCATCTGCATATCTGAGGTTATTGATATTTCTCCTGGCAATCTTGATTCCAGCTTGTGCTTCTTCCAGCCCAGCATTTCTCATGATGTATTTTGCATATAAATTAAATAAGCATGGTGACAATATACAGCCTTGACGTACTCCTTTTCCTATTTGGAACCAGTCTGTTGTTCCATGTGCAGTTCTA
>NW_011494766.1:1225089-1237870 GCF_000754665.1 Bison bison bison | reverse complement strand
TTCCTATTTGGAACCAGTCTGTTGTTCCATGTGCAGTTCTAACTGTTGCTTCCTGACCTGCATACAGATTTCTCAAGAGGCAGGTCAGGTGGTCTGCTATCTCCCATCTCTTTCAGAATTTTCCACAGTTTATTGTGATGCACACAGTCAAAGGCTTTGGCATAGTCAATAAAGCAGAAATAGATGTTTTTCTGGAACTGAAAACTGCCAACCCAGAATCCTTTATCTAATGAAATGTCTTTTAGGAATAAGAGAAAATCAAGACATTTTCAAATGAAGGAAAACTACAGAATCTGTCATCAGCAGACCTATCCTAAATGAATGTCTAAAGGAAGTTCCCTAAACAGAAAGGAAATGATTCAAGAAAGAACCTTTGAACATCAGGATGGGAGAAAGAACATAGTAGGAAAAATATGGGTACATATAGTAGGCTGTCCTCTCAAGATTTCCAAGTTTTGTTTGATAGTTGAAGCAGAAATTATGATGTTGATGTGTTTCTAAATATGTTTGGAAGAATTATTTAATGTAGTTATAAACGGGGGAAGCTAAAGAGATATAAAGGGAGGTAAATTTTCTGTACTTCACTGGAATTGGTAAAATAATACCAGTAGACTAATATTTTATATCTTATCAGTTTTATATATGTATAAATTAAGCATTATATATATTTAATACTTGTAATATGTACTATATAATATATATTTAAGTTATATGTTTAATGAATATACATATATTAAATATATATGTCAAACTGTAATTAAGCATTGTAAATGAATAAAAATGAATTTCTTTAGAGAAATCTTTCTGCCACAGGAATGCAGAAAAAATAAAACAAAAAATAGAGAACAGACAAAAGCAACAACAAAATGGCTGTCTTAAGTCCTAAAATATCAGGAATTTCATTGAAAGCACAATGGTCTAAATATTAAAAGGCACATTGGCAATGTGGATTAAAAAACATAACCTAACTAGATACAGTTCTACAAAAAACTCACTTCAAACAATGATATAATAGATTGAAAACAAAATGATGCGAAAAGATGTTTTATGTAAACATTAATCAGAAAACAGCAGGAATAGCTGTTTTAATGTTGTATAGAGTAGACTTCAAAGCAAAATTACCAGAGTCAGGGAAGGGCATTGTTTAATGATAAAACGATCAATCTACCAAGAGGATGTAATAATGCTAAATATGCATGCCCCAGAAAAGACCTGAAACCTATGAAGCAAGAACTGATAAAATTGAAAGGAAGAATAGTCTAACCTGCAGTTTTAAGTCTAGATGATAATGCTTGATTTTCAGCGATTGGTAGTATAACTAGGTAGAAAAATCAGCAAAGATATAGAAGAACTCAACACCATCATCAGCTTTCACATGGATTCTTATCTGTTTCTGAGCAAAATCTCTGTGTTCAGTGTGTATTTTTACTTTGATTCTTGAATACTGGTGGTCGAGGTCATTTGGGCACAGCAGCCTCTCTTCTTACCAGGGATATAGGCAGAAAGGTGAGGTATTCAGACACTACAGTCTGTAGCTCCTTTAAGTTGTTTTAACCTACTTCCCTGGTGACTCAGTGGTAAGAAATCCACCTTCAGTGCAGGAGACCCAGGTTCGATCCCTGGTCTGGGACAATTCCTTGGAGAAGGAAATGACAGCCCACTCCAGTATTCTTTCCTGGAGAATTCCATGGACAGAGGAGCCTGGCGGGCTACAGGGGTTGAGAGTCCAGGGGTTGAGAAAGAATCAGACACTACTTGGCGACTGAACAACAACAGACTTTACTGTGAGAGATGATGTTAATTTTGATTTATTGATCCTTTCTTCAGCAAAAAGAAATGGAGGCATTTCCCCCTTATATTAGTTTCCTAGGGCTGCTATAACAGATTACCACAAACTTGGTGGCTTGAAAAAACAAAAGTTTATTCTCTCACAATTTTGGCAGCTAGAAGTCTGAGACCAAGGTCCTGACAGGGCCATATTCCCTTCAGTCTCTGGAATCCTCCCTTGTCTCTTCCTAGCTTCTGGCAGTTCCCCAGAGCCCTTGGCATTCTTTGGCTTGTAGCTACATCAGCCCAGTCTCTGCCTCCATCTTCACATGACCTTCTCTGCGTCCTTTCCTCCTGTTACAAGAACACCAGTCGCTGGATTTAGAGCTCACCATAATCCAATATGACCTCACCTTAACTAACACAAAATTTACAAATGTGCACGCTCCCTATTTCCAAATTTGGTCATATGCTGAGGCTTTGGGTGACCATGAACTTGAGGGAGGGGGCACTATTCAACTCATTACGCACTGCTAGTAATTTTTCTGTTTTTTTGTTTGTTTTGCAAAGTGGTAAGCATTTCAAACAGATGTAGCTAATCCTGTAATCCTGCATCATATTTTCTGGCAAAAAGAGTTTTATTTATAAGGATCAGCTGAGCAGTTACCTAGAGGACTGTATTAACTGCTGTGGTCTTATCAGCCTGAGGTGACTCTCATTAGGACTTGTGTGTCACTTTGTTGAATGTCATTTTTATTGATTGAAGATTCAGTTCATATGAGATGGTGATGAGAGGGAACTATTTTGTTCTCGCTCCTTCCTGTTAGCAAATCAGCTCCTTCTTGTTCTTGGATCTAACTTGACAAAAGAATTGAATCTTGCATGCCAGCATATACTGTGAGCAACTTTAATCAGAATTTAGACTGCCATTTGGTACATCATAACCCAGCATGCAGAGAACCACCTGAAGCAGTGCAATGCAAGAATCCCCAAGCAAGAAATTTAATGTAGGAGAGAGTGGCCATTCTGTGGGATAACAGCACAGTTATAAATGCTTTCATCTCTGCTTTGGTGAATTCTGGGTGATTATGCTACTTTTATACAATAATAAACGCACCAAGCAGATTCTGTTGTAATGGCTGTCAGATTCCAGATAGTCCTGGAAAGGATGCTGTGGTATGAAGTCATTATTTTCAGATGTAGTTCTTCTCATTTATAGCTTGCCCATTTGTAATCAATAAGTTTAACAGTGTAACATAAAGCAGTTAAGGGTATGGAAATAACTTTGGCCTTGCAGTGGAATGAAGGATAGCCAGTGGCTTGGTCTTTGACAGTTTTTAAGTACATGAAAATGCTTTGAAGAAAACATGAAGTTCTGCTCACAAGTTGTTTTCTTGGAAAACAGTAACATACTGTTTTCCAGTCAGTGTGTTAACTATGCTTGAAGAAAACATGGTTCTTTTAGGTTCTGCCACTTAGATCTGGGCCTTTGACAAGGAAAAGGAAAACTCAGATTTCATGTTGGCTCACACAGTAAAGAATCCGCCTGCAATGCAGGAGACCTGGTTTCAATCCCTGGGTTGAGAAGATCCCCTGGAGAAGGGAATGGCATACCCACTCCTGTATTCTTGCCTAGAGAATCCCATAGGCAGAGGGCTACAGTCCATGAGAATGAAAAGAGTTGAACACATCTGAGCAACTCACACTTTGAAAGAAAAAAGAAAACTGAAATAAGAAGCACTGTTCAGTTCAGTTCAGTCACTCATTTGTGTCCGACTCTTTGCGACCCCATGAATTGCAGCACGCCAGGCCTCCCTGTCCATCACCAACTCCCAGAGTTCACCCAGACTCAGGTCCATCGAGTCGGTGATGCCATCCAGCCATCTCATCCTTTGTCATCCCCTTCTCCTCCTGCCCCCAATCCCTCCCAGCATCAGAGTCTTTTCCAATGAGTCAACTCTTCGCATGAGGTGGCCAAAGTACTGAAGTTTCAGCTTTAACATCAGTCCTTCCAATGAACACCCAGGACTGATCTCCTTTAGGATGGACTGGTTGGACCTCCTTGCAGTCCAAGGGACTCTCAAGAGTCTTCTCCAACACCACAGTTCAAAAGCATCAATTCTTTGGTGCTCAGCTTTCTTCACAGTCCAACTCTTACATGCATACATGACCAGTGGAAAAACCATAGCCTTGACTAGATGGACCTTTGTTGGCAAAGTAATGTCTCTGCTTTTCAATATGCTATCTAGGTTGGTCATAACTTTCCTTCCAAGGTGTAAGCGTCTTTTAATTTCATGGCTGCAATCACCATTTGCAGTGATTTTAGAGCCCTCCAAAATAAAGTCTGTCACTGTTTCCACTGTTTCCCCATCTATTTGCCATGAAGTGATGGAACTAGATGCCATGATCCTCGTTTTCTGAATGTTGAGCTTTAAGCCAACTTTTTCACTCTCCTCTTTCACTTTCATCAAGAGGCTTTTTAGTTCCCCTTCACTTTCTGCCATAAGGGTGGTGTCATCTGCATATCTGAGGTTATTGGTATTTCTCCCGGCAATCTTGATTCTAGCTTGTGCTTCTTCCAGCCCAGCGTTTCTCATGATGTACTCTGCATATGAGTTAAATAAGCACAGTAACAATATACAGCCTTGACATACTCCTTTTCCTATTAGGAACCAGTCTGTTGTTCCATGTCTGTTGTTCTAACTGTTGCTTCCTGACCTGCATATAGGTTTCTCAAGAGGCAGGTCAGGTGGTCTGGTATTCCCATTGCTTTCAGAATTTTCCACATCTGTATCATTAGTTGTTTTTGTGTAACAAAGGAAAAGCAAAAAACTCTTATTCCTCTCAGACTTCCCAGATGTGGTTCTGGTTTGTAGGAGTTTACTCGTAGCTCTCAGATACTCTTTGCATGGCTAACGTAATCATGAGGCTTTTGACCCTGGCAACTAAAACTTTACAGCATTCATTTCTATTGCAGTTTTTCCTAAGCCCTCCTTAGAAGAAATAGTCTTACATCTTGGCTTGCTCTTTCTGGCTTCAGTTCTCATTATAGTGGAAGCCCCCGTTCAGTTTCCTATACTCTTGGTCTCTAAGCTCTGGAACCAGGCTGTCTCAGGGTGAATCCTCATTCTGACATTTGCTTAATCTCAGAAGTTGTTATGGAAATCATGTGAGTTAATACTTGCAAAATACTTCGAGCCCTACTTGGTTCATAATAAAGTGAAAGTGAAAGTGAAGTTGCTCAGTCGTGTCCGACTCTTTGTGACCCCATAGACTGTAGCCTACCAGGCTCCTCTCTCCATGGGATTTTCCAGGCAGTAGTTCATAATAAGCACTATATAAATGTTTTTGAAAAAGATAAACTACATTCTTTGTCTTGATTGTGATGGTGGTTATATGATTATAGGACTTCCCTGGTGGCTCAGACGGTAAAATGTCTGTCTACAATGCAGGAGACCCGGGTTTGAAAACTCAAAACTCATTATAAGTGTGCATTTAAATGTTGTAGAAGTATAAATTTATATAAATTATACCTCAGTAAACCTGACCTAAAATTTTTTGGAGAGAAAAATTATATCTCTTTATTCAGCTAGGAAAGGGTGTATAAGGTGTTGCATAGTAGGATTTTAAAAACATAACTCAAAAAGGCTTGCCAGTCTAGGTCTGCAGGCCAGTTATAATGCAGGATAAATTTGCCTGTCAGCATGAGAAGCTGATGGAAGAGATGTTGCCAGGCAGCCTATTAGTCATCTAGGAAGAAAACCCTGTAGGGGTTTGGGTTGCTTAAGATAGTCACAGAGTTCACCGAAGAGTGGGAACTTGAGCTGGACCTCAGAGAATATAGGATTTGGAAGGCATTAGAGAAGGTGCTTGGGTGCAGATGCGAGACTCAGGGACAGAAAAGCATGTGCCCCATTTAGGCAACTATGAGAGAGCTGGCTGGATTAAAATAAATGCTCTGTGGATGGAGAAGGGAATGGCTACCCACTCCAGTATTCTTGCCTGGAGGATTCCCATGGACAGAGGACCCTGGTAGACTATAGTCCGTGGTGTTGCAAAAAGTCATACAAGATTGAGTGATTAACACATACTCTCTCTCTCTCTGACCTTGGAAGGGCAGTTGTACTATCTGAACTAATGAGTTCTCTTCTTTTCATCCACAGAAAGGCCCCCCTTCTGGGAAAGACCGGGTGAAGAAAGGTGGATCCTACATGTGCCATAAAGTAAGTCGAGTCACTAACCTCTGCTTTGGTGTTCTAACAGCAGGTGTATGGGTCCATTGTAATCATTAACCCCCAAATGTCCCATCCATGTCTATTAATACATCTCCATCAAAGCAAGAAAAAAGAGAAGTTTGGGCACAGGCATGCCAATAAGTGATTCAAGAAGCAGAGGTTATAAATGGTCTGTTGTCAACCATATTCCATCTGTTGTATTGTGACCCTTTGAGAGATCTTTGTTGTCCCACGAATCTGGGTGGACTGTATACCTTTTCCATCATGGAAGTCTGGAACCACACCCTTAATTTATTTGAGGCTCCAGATATTTTTTTGGCTTCTCTATTGCTATTAAGGTAAGGATTATAGATGGAGGGTAGATTGTGGTATGTCAAAATGGAAATATCCCAAGTGTTCTTTCTTGGGATATAGAATGTACATTGTAGAATAAAGATTAATCTCAGAGAATGCTTTTTCTCTTTGGGCTGTAATGTCAGTGTCAGAGACAGTTGTTCTTGGCTAGTAGAAGTGACTCAGTGTTCATGAGTAGCCTTTTTTAAGGAGTTCAGAAATTGAATAGCACGCCTCTCCCTTTTTTTCTTTAAATCATGTATTTTTAGTGTCTCCAGCACTTCAACTGCTGTCTTTCTATCCCTATGCAAAGATGGCATTTCGCAGATTGTTCCTCCAAGAAGCATCCTATGATAATTCAGTCAGTCTAGGCAGTTAGAGACTTAAAATACCCTGTAATGGCTCCAAATTAAGTTATTAATTTGATAATGGAGGCATTGTCAAACTTTGCCTTAAAATAATGGTTCTCAAACTTTATTGAACATTAGAATCATCTGGGATCTATAAAAGGTACTGACGCCTGTTTCCTCACTCACCTCATCCTGATTTGATTTTTCTGTATTATGACCTGGGCATCAGGATTTTAAAGCTCTTGAGGTGATCATAACATACATCAAAGCTTGGGAACCACTGGCCTAAAAAGACTCTCTTTAAATTATGTGTATGAGAGAGTTCATAGGTATGTGTGTCTTCTTCCTTTCTTAGAATTTTTAATATAATCATTTAGATGGAATTTCACCGAGTTGACTCAAACTATGCTTTACACCTACCTTTATAACAGGATGTAGACAAATTTATCTTTAAAATTCTAATTTTAATTTTAAATTAAAAGCATTGCCCTAGGCCATTCGAGTAGTTTAAAATGTTCATATACCCATCTGTCTGTAGCCCCAGATTTTTTTTTTCTCTGATTCAAGCTGTTACTGCAGGTGTATCTGAATCCTCTTGCTGGGGAACCAGACTTCCATGAAAAACAGGTGACTCTCTTTTTGGACAGCAGTAGTTCAAAACTCTAGTTGCCACCAGTTATGTCTCTGACATATGGCACTTTTCTTAATTGATAATCCATTTACTCTATAAGAATTGTGGACCAGAAGATTTTTTCTTCACAGATAAGTGGAGCAAATGAAACTTGTAAAGCACATTTCAAGTATGAACACCAAAATATTCCAGTGCCATACATATAAATGTGCCTACTTTACCATTTCATTTTGCTTGCTTATTTTAAATGCTTTAAATTTTTATAAGCATCTTAATTTATGCTTTTAAAATATCTTTTAACCTAATACATGTTTTTAATAAATACAGTTACATGGCAGAGTTGATTTTTGTATATTTGTGTTGTGTAACCTTGTTAAACTCATTTGTATTAGTAATGTTTTTGTAGATTCTATTGTATTTTCTACATAAGTGGTTATACCAATTGGGAGTATAGACAGTTTTACTTCTTCCTTTTTAATTTGGATATCTTTTATTACTTTCTCTTGCTGTATTTCTCTCTAGCTAGAACCTCCAGTATATTGTTGAATAGGAGTGATAAGTGCCAACAGTCTTACCTAATTTTTGATGTTAGAGGAAAGACATTCAGCTTTTCAGAATTAGCTATGATATAAGCTATAGTGTTTTCAAAGCTGCCCTTTACCAGCTTGAGCAACTTTCCTTCTAGTCTTGGATTTTTGAGAGTTTTTATCAGAAATGGATGTGGATTTTGCCAGATGTTTCTTTGAAGCTATTGAGATGTTTATGTGGTTTTTCTTTTTTAGTCTGTTAATATGGTGAATTTATTTGTTTGTTATTGATTAATCTTTGGGAGTTTGTGTCTTTCAAGGAATTTATCCATTTCATCTGAGTTAATGAATTTATTCACATAATCTTTGCATTTTCACTTGCTGTTTAGACCATTTACATTTAACATGATTATTGTTATGGTTGGGTTTAAATTTGCCATCTTGAGATTTATTTTTCTCTTTGTCTCATCTGTTCTTTTCCATTTGCTCTCTCTCTTGTTTTTTAAACTTTTTTGGATTAAGTTTTTTAATCACTTCATTGTCTCTTCTTTGGCTTATTAGCTTTCCCTTTTTGTTTTAAAATTTTTGTGGTTGATTTAGAGTTTATATTACACATCTGTAACTTTTCTTAGTCACCCTGAAGGATAAGTTTTAATTTAGTCAGGATCAGAGGGCTGGAGAGAGTGTTCCAGAAGAGAGAATAGCAGAGAATAGCAGAGAGAATAACTGAGTGGGAACCACAAGATTTTCCAGAGAGAAGTGGCACCTCTAGGATCTCAGTCAAATTAATTGTAAATGATGTAGGTATGTAACCTCAGTCTGGTTATTTTGGTGAGGTCAAGGAAATAGCGCAGTGTTGATTGTGAATTACTTTCAGAGTGCTTCTTCTTTCCACTAGATTAAGAGTGACAGCTTTAACTGCCACTAGGTATAGGAAGTGCATTAAACTGTGGAGTCTAGAATTAGATCTGGGTTGGAATTCTGTAACTTCTCTTTGCTAGTCTTTACCTGTAACTTTAGACAAATTACTTAACCTTTCTAAGTCTCAGTTTTCACATATGTAAAATGTGCATCATAATTGCAGCTACTGTAAGGTTTTTATGAGGAACAAATGTACCGAACAAATGTATACGCACACATGCCTAGCTCATGGTAAAGACTCAGTAAGTTAGTTGCTGCTAATACTATCATTCTTTGTTTATTTTTTTTTGTTTTGTTTGTTTGTTTTTTAAACAACAAAAATTTATGTTCTCACAGTTCTGGAGGCTAGAAGTCCAAGATTCAGGTGTTACCAGTCTGTTTTCTTGAGGTCTCACTCCTTGGTTCAAAGATGGCAGCCTTCTGTCTGTGTTCTTGCAAGGTCTCTCCTCCGTGCATGCAGGGCTCTTCTCTCCCAATCTCCTCTTCTTACAAGAATGCCACTCAGATTGAATGAAGGCCCATCCTAACAGCTTACTTTTAATGTAATTATCACCTTAAAGTCCCACTTCCAAACAGTCACATTCTGAGGTACCAGGGGTTAGGGCTTCATACATAAGAACTTGGAGGACATAATTCTTTCCAAACAGCGCCACCATTCTTAATCATCATCTTCATTAAGATTGTCTCCCCTCCATCTTCTCTTCTGAATAAAGAACCAGCAAAAGAACTACTAACTAGATAGGCAGAATCCTGGAAATAATTCTTATGGCAAAGGTGAAAATCAGTAAAAGAAAGAAAATCAATAAAAAGAAGAATGGTTAATTCATTTTGCAAAAAAATAACCTTAATTAGAAGGTGACTTATTTTTGATCATTATCAGGGGCAGTCTGCATGACTAAAGTAAGTCACTGATGATTATTTCTGATTTTTTGAGAGTCCGTCCAAAGTATGGCTTCAGTAAGGATAAGAGAGCACAGAAAGAACAACTGTGAGTCAACATGGTGTTAAGAGCACAGATTCTAGAATGGGAATGAAAAAGCTATAATCCTAGATTCATGATTATAAGCCATGTGATCTTAGGAACACCATTGCCATACTTGTGCCTCATTTTTTCCTTGTATATATGATGCATGTATAATAATACCTACCTCAGGGTTATTAGGGAGAAGGCAATGGCAACCCACTCCAGTACTCTTGCCTGGAAAATCCCGTGGGTGGCAGAGCCTGGTAGGCTGCAGTCCATGGGGTCGCTAAGAGTCGGACACGGCTGAGCGACTTCACTTTCACTTTTCACTTTCATGCATTGGAGAAGAAAATGGCAGCCCACTCCAGTACTCTTGCCTGGAGAATCCCAGGGATGGGGGAGCCTGGTTGGCTTCCATCTATGGAATCGCACAGAGTTGGACACGACTGAAGCGCCTTAGCAGCAGCAGCAGCAGCAGCAGGGTTATTAGAAGGATTAAGTCACTTGATACATGTGAAGATTTTAGAACAGTTCACATAGTAAGTACTCAAGAAATATTAGTTGTTTTTGAAGTTGTTAGATTAATTCCCGTGAGATCTTTAGCCCAACCCACAGCATTGAGGAAATTCTTACTTGTTGCTCCCACAACCCCACCATTTTACACCAAGATTACTAGCAAAAGGAGTTGATCAAGTGTATTGACAAGGGCAGTGGATGGGAAATTGAGAGACCTGGGTTCTACTGTGTCATTTTTCTATAAGCATTTTGTTCCTAATGAGCTACAGATACCTCAAAACTATTCTTTATACCTAAACCTCTTCCTCTCATGAAAGCCATATTGCCATCCCACTTGACTCCAGTGCCCCAAGGCTATTAAGCCATTATCTTAAATGGATTGTTCTTGAATCCAGGCTCACGTGCTGAGTGCAGCTATCCAGATCAATTCCACACAGTAATTAGCTATTTTGATGAAATGGGGCTAAAACAGGTCCTCACCACTACCTCTGTTCTTAATTAATAAAATGACCTATATTTTAGCCACTCAAAGTCCTAACATCATTAATAACCATTTTTGGTGCTAAAAGTAGAGTTGGAAAAAAAGAAAGAGCAATGAGGACATATGAAATCAGGCCATTTTCCTCTTTAATTATGTATTTCATTAGTTGTCCATTATTGGAATTTAAAATGAAGTACTTATATTAATAAGTGTTTGCTGAGTGAATGAGTACATTTAAAATGCAATGATAATGTGAATTGACTGTTGTCTCATGTGATCGTCCTGACCTTTTCAACAGTAACTTGTAGTGAGACTTGCTTTTTAGGGTTTAGTTCGTTATCATTTAGGTAAATGGAAGAGTTTAGGTATTGCTGTGATCCAGTGAAAGAGTAGCTCTTTTTATCACTTATTTTAAGCTTTTGTTGTTATGTAAGCAAAACGTTTTCTTTCCATAAAAATTAGAAAATAAATAATAAACATAAAAATGAAAAAATAATTTACCTTGCTTTCTAAAGAATATATTGATAGTATTCTACTCAACTTTTTGGTGCAGTTTTAATTTTTCTTCCCCAAATGGAATTATGCTGTATGTACCAGGGTCTTCAAGCATGGCTATAAGCAAAATCTCTTATACATCATAAGTGTCTTTTCTGACCACAGTGTTCCAGGCAGGCGCACTTTGTTACAGTTGCTACAGCCTGTATTTTGTGGCATATGAATACCTAATTTTAAAATAATTTGTCATATAATCTGAGAAATAAGTTACATATAGAACTGTGCCATTCAACAAAGACCTAACCCTAACCCTAATGCTTGTCACCAGAGATAGTGCCTCACCTTTCCCATTTATATAGCAAATGATTTTCCTATTTATGTAGCAAATGCATGCATGCTACATGCTGCAGTCATGTCCAATTCTTTGGAACCCTATGGATTGTAGCCCACCAGGTTCCTTGGTCCAAGGGATTCTCCAAGCAAGAATACTGGTGTGGATTGCCATGCCCTTCTCCAGGGCATCTTCCCAACCCAGGGATTTAACCCATGTCTCCTGTGCCTCCTGCATTGCAGGTGGCTTCTTTACTGCTGAGTCACTGGAGGACCCCAAAAAGTAAAGTAGAAGTCGCTTAGTCCGACTTCTTGTGACCTCATGGACTGTGGCCTGCCAGTTCCTCTGTTCATGGAATTTTCCAAGCAGGAATACTGGAGTGCGTTTCCATTCCCTTCTCCAGGGGGTCTTCCCGACCCAGGAGTTGAATCCGAGTCTCTTGCATTGCAGGCAGATTCTTTACCATTTGAGCTACCAGGGAAGCCCAGCAAATGCAGATGCTGGCAAGAGAATTATCATCTTTACAACATAAGATATCTAAGGCCTACAGGAAAGCTAATGAGCGCTTTTGTTTTAGTTAGGAAGTGGGTTAACCCAAAGAAGTCAGATAAGACAGGCAAAGTGAGTTCCTTTAATTAACAGCATTGGGTTCATTATAAAGTAACAGTTAAAATAATCTCCACGTCTACCACTTAACTTTTTCATGTAAAGATAAGATGAAGCATTTTGACATTATCCCATTAGTAGACCCATTTTGGAGAAGGCAATGGCAACCCACTCCAGTACTCTTGCCTAGAAAATCCCATGGGCAGAGGAGCCTGGTAGGCTGCAGTCCATGGGGTCACTAAGAGTCGGGCACAACTGAGCGACTTCACTTTCACTTTTCCCTTTCATGCATTGGAGAAGGAAATGGCAACCCACTCCAGTGTTCTTGCCTGGAGAATCCCAGGGACGGGGGGGCCTGGTGGGCTTCTGTCTGTGGGGTCGCACAGAGTTGGACACGACTGAAGCGACTTGCAGCAGCAGCAGCAGACCCATTTTATCAATGGAGAAGATTTAGAAAAGCTTTGCCTAAGGTTAAATAGCTAATGAGTCTTGAATTTTGCCTTTTTGAGCGGGTAAATCAGCAAAATGTCATAGTTCTCATCTGTGTCAAGCCCAACCTCTTTCTGGTTAGAAGACTGCCTTTAAAGTAACTCCATCCTATTTATCCACCCGTGCTTCCTGCTT
>NW_011494766.1:1222569-1224676 GCF_000754665.1 Bison bison bison | reverse complement strand
TCCAAAATCACTGCAGATGGTGACTGCAACCATGAAATTAAAAGACGCTTACTCCTTGGAAGGAAAGTTATGACCAACCTAGACAGCATATTCAAAAGCAGAGACATTACTTTGCCAACAAAGGTCTGTCTAGTCAAGGCTATGGTTTTTCCTGTGGTCATGTATGGATGTGAGAGTTGGACTGTGAAGAAGGTTGAGTGCCAAAGAATTGATGCTTTTGAACTGTGGTGTTGGAGGAGACTCTTGAGAGTCCCTTGGACTGCAAGGAGATCCAACCAGTCCATTCTGAAGGAGATCAGCCCTGGGATTTCTTTGGAAGGAATGATGCTAAAGCTGAAACTCCAGTACTTTGGCCACCTCATGCGAAGAGTTGACTCATTGGAAAAGACTCTGATGCTGGGAGGGATTGGGGGCAGGAGGAGAAGGGGATGACAGAAGATGAGATGGCTGGATGGCATCCCTGACTCGATGGACATGAGTCTGAGTGAACTCCGGGAGTTGGTGATGGACAGGGAGGCCTAGTGTGCTGCGATTCATGGGGTCGCAGAGTCGGACACGACTGAGCGACTGAACTGAACTGAACTGAATATAAGTCAGCTTCATGATAACAGGTACATTATCAACAGAAAATTGGAGTAAAGATTTACTGAACATGGCCCCGCCCATCAGAACAAGGCCTGGTATCCCCCTCAGTCAGTCTATCCCATCAGGAAGTTTCCATAATAAGCCTCTATCCTTCTCCATCAGAGGGCAGACAGACTGAAAACCACAGTTACAGAAAACTAACCAATCTAATCACATGGACCACAGCCTTGTCTAACTCAGTGAAACTATGGGCCATGCCGTGTAGGGCCACCCAAGATGGATGGGTCATGATGGAGAGTGCTGACAAAATGTGGTCTACTGTAGAAGGAAATGGCAAACCACTTCAGTATTCCTGCCTTGAGAACCCCATGAACAGTATGAAAAGGCAAAAAGATAGGACACAGAAAGATAAACTCCCCAGGTCAGGAGGTGCCCAATATGCTACTGGAGATGAATGAAGAAATAACTCCAGAAAGAATGAAGGGATGGAGCCAAAGCAAAAACAACACCCAGTTGTGGATGTGACTCGTGATGGAAGCAAGGTCTGATGCTATGAAGAGCAATATTGCATAGGAACCTGGAATGCTAGGTCCATGAATCAAGGCAAATTGGAAATGATCAAACAGGAGATGGCAAGAGTGAACGTCAACATTTTAGGAATCAGCAAACTAAAATGGACTGGAATGGGTGAATTTAACTCAGATGACCATTATATCTACTACTGTGGGCAAGAATACCTTAGAAGAAATGGTATAGCCCTCATAGTAAACAAAAGAGTCTGAAATGCAATACTTGGATGGAGTCTCAAAAACGACAGAATGATCTCTGTTTGTTTAAAAGGACAACCATTCAGTATTAATGGTAATCCAAGTCAGTGCCCCGACCAGTAATGCTGAAGAAGCCGAAGATGTCCTTTTCATTATAGGGGACTGGAATGCAAAAGTAGGAAGACCTACCTGGAGTAACAGGCAAATTTGGCCTTGGAGTACAGAATGAAGCAGGGCAAAGGCTAACAGAGTTCTGCCAAGAGAATGCACTGGTCATAGCAAACACCCTCTTCCAACAACACAAGAGAAGACTCAACACATGGACATCACCAGATGATCAATACCAAAATCAAATTGATTATAATCTTTGCAGCCAAAGATGGAGAAGCTCTCTACAGTCAGCAAAAAGAAGACCGGCAGCTGACTTGGCTGAGACTTCGTGGCTCAGATCATGAACTCCTTATTGCCAAATTCAGACTTAAATTGAAGAAAGTAGGGAAAACCACTAGACCATTCAGGTATGACCTAAATCATATCCCTAACAATTATACAGTGGAAGTGAGAAATAGATTCAAGGGACTAGATCTGATAGACAGAGTGCCTGAAGAACAATGGACAGAGATTCATGACATTGTACAGGAGACAGGGAGCAAGACCATCCCCAAGAAAAAGAAATGCAAAAAAGCAAAATGGTTGTCTGAAGAGGCCTTACAAATAGCTGTGAAAAGAAGAGAAGCCAAAGCAAAGGAGAAAAG
>NW_011494766.1:1179527-1222469 GCF_000754665.1 Bison bison bison | reverse complement strand
AGGACAGAAATGGTAGGGACCTAACAGAAGCAGAAGATATTAAGAAGAGGTGGCAAGAATACACAGAAAAACTATACAAAAAAGATCTTCATGACCCAGATAACCACAATGGTATGATCATTCACCTAGAGCCAGACATCCTGGAATGTGAAGTCAAGTAGGCCTTAGGAAGCATCACTATGAACAAAGTGGAGGTGATGGAATTCCAGTTGAGCTATTTCAGATCCTAAAAGATGATGCTGTGAAAGTGTTGCCCTCAATATGCCAGCAAATCTGGAAAACTCAGCATGGCCACAGGACTAGAAAAGGTCAGTTTTCATTCCAGTCCCTAAGAAAGGCAATGCCAAAGAATGCTCAAACTACCACACAATTGCACTCATCTCACACGCTAACAAAGTAATACTCAAAATTCTCCAAGCGAGGCTTCAACATACTGAGAACTTCCAGGTGTCCAAGCTGGATTTAGAAAAAGCAGAGGAACCAGAGATCAAATTGCCAACATCTGCTGGATCATCAAAAAAGCAGGAGAGTTCCAGAAAACATCTATTTCTGCTTTATTGACTATGCCAAAGCCTTTGACTATGTGGATCACAATCAACTGTGAAAAATTCTAAGAGAGATGGGAATACCAGACCACCTGACCTGCCTCTTGAGAAACCAGTATGCAGGTCAGGAAGCAACAGTTAGAACTGGACATGGAACAACAGACTGGTTCCAAATAGGAAAAGGGATACTTCAAGGCTGTTTATTGTCACTGTGCTTATCTAACATATATGCAGAGTACATTGTGAGAAACGCTGGGCTGGATGAAGCACAAGCTGTAATCAAGATTGCTGGGAGAAATATCAATAACCTCAGATATGCAGATGATACCATCCTTATGGCAGAAAGTGAAGAAGAACTAAAGAGCCTCTTGATGAAAGTGAAAGAGGAAAGTGAAAAAGTTGGCCTAACCTCAACATTCAGAAAACTAAGATTGTGGAATCTGGTCCCATCACTTCATGGCAGATAGATGGGGAAACAGTGGCAAACTTTTTTGGGGGCTCCAAAATTACCGCAGATGGTGACTGCAGCCATGAGATTAAAAGACGCTTACTCCTTGGAAGGAAAGTTTTGACCAACCTAGACAGCATATTAAAAAGCAGAGACATTACTTTGCCTACAAATGTCCGTCTAGTCAAGGCTATGGTTTTTCCAGTAGTCATGTACAGATGTGAGAGTTGGACTAGAATGAGTACCAAAGAATTGATGCTTTTGAACTGTGGTGTTGGAGAAAACTCTTGAGAGTCCCTTGGACTGCAAGGAGATCCAACCAGTCCATCCTAAAAGAGATCAGTCCTTAGTGTTCATTGGAAGGACTGATGTTAAAGCTGAAACTCCAATACTTTGGCCACCTGATGCAAAGAGCTAACTCATTTGAAAAGACCCTGATGCTGGGAAAGATTGAAGGCAGGAGGGGAAGGGGACAACAGGGGATGAGATGGTTGTATGGCATCACCAACTTGATAGACATGAGTTTAAGTAAACTCCAGGAGTTGGTGATGAACAGGGAAGCCTGGCGTCCTGTAGTCCATGAGGTTTTAAAGAGTCAGACAACAACTGAGCGACTGAACTGAACTGAACTGTCTTGTTTTGCATTGTATCCCTCTTGCCTATAATAGCATCTAGCATGTGGTAAACTGTCAAATATTTAATGAATAAATAAACTGTGCTCTGATGCCATCAGCCTATGGCTTTGCTGTTCTCTTCACTTACCTGAATTTTTCCATTTTCATGCCTCTGACATCATTGTTTTCTCCACTTAACATACCTTCTTTCCTCCTTTCTAAGTCCTATAAATCAGTGCTACTTAATCTGTAGCTCATGGGCCGATAGGATGAACAGCACCTACAGGCTGGTTAGAAATGCAGATTCCTGGACCCCAGACCAGTCTTACTGAATTGGAATCTCTGTGTTTGTGACCTGGAAACAGATATTTAAATGAGTTCTCCAGGTATTCTTCTATATCCTCAAGTCAGAAGTTGTTATTATTTAGTCACTAAGTCGTGTCCAACTCTTTTGCAACCCATGGACTATAGCCTGCCAGGCTCCTCTGTCCATGGGATTTATAAGGCAAGAATACTGGAGTGAATTGCCATTTCCTTCTCCAAGGGATCTTCCTGACTCAGGGATCGAACCTGCCTCTCCTGCATTGGCAGGCAGGTCCTTTATCACTGAGCCACTTGGGAAGCCCAGGTCAGAAGACCTCAGATAAGTCCCACTCTGACCGAGTTCTACCTTCCAAAAATCATTCCTAAAAACATAGACATCCACAAGCGACCATTTCTTCCCCTGAGTTAGTAATAGCCCCAGATTCTTTTAACCCCAGCCTGTTTTGTCTTTTTGATGTGTAATCATTGTTTCCTCAACCAGCTTGTGAGCTCCAGCCAGACAGTGTATGCTGAAGGCTCAGGAGACACTTGACTGGTTTTTTTTTGTCATGTGTGGTACAGTTTTGGAACATGACTGCCTCCCCCTGAACTGCATTCTTGCTTCAGTATGGAATCCACCACAGACAGTGGTAGCATGGGGCCCTGCATTATCCATAGGATCTTGATTCTAGAAATCCCAAAGCTTTTACTTCACAGCAGCCCAAAGAGTAAGCCCTGCATATACCAGAGCTTCTGCTGTGTCTTCCTGCATGGTCACCTCTAGTCAATTTGGAGCCTCCATTGCATCCCAGTCACAGGTCGTAACAGATGCCATCAATTTTTTCATTATTTCAAGCATACTTTTTATTCATTGTCCTTCTGCCTGCCTGAATATTGATAATAGTGTTATATTCCTCGCTGGTGGTGGGGAAAATGAGAAAATTGGTTGCTATTGTTTCACTATCTATAAAAGAAAAGCATGTCTTTTTTTTTTTCTTTCTTTCTATGGTAGAAGTGCTCCAGAGAAGTGCTCCAATTTCTTTGTCAGCTTTTAGAGATAATTTTTATGAAGATTAGAAACATTCAACTTTTGTGAGAGAAATGAGAATAATAAGAATTAAGGAGGGGGAACCACTTCTGTCATGCTGACCTATTTTCCCCTCCACAAATTATCTCTCCTTCATGAGTTCCAGAGTATACACTAAATGATTCTTTGCTCAGTTTCTTTAACCAGCAGCAGGGACTTTAATTTCACAGGGTTCACTCAGAGTTGATGCTTTTCAAACATTGGGTACCTAGTTTATTTTCATTCTCTGTTATTTTGGATTAAAGCATAATCTTCGGACCTAAGAGTTCCTTGCATGGTTATTTTTGGAAGATGGAAGCTTTTGAAGTGTTTAAATCAACTCATCTTGTGGTTATTCACTGAATATCTAATAGGTGGCCAGGAATATGTTAGGCTTTCTTATTTGTGAGTATGTGTGCACATGCAGGAGAATTTATCAGGGGTGGGAAAGAAGCATGAGATGTGATACATTTCCATCTTGCTAGGGAAGCAAGTACACCACAGTTAGATCTGGGTTTGAATTCTACTTCTTTGAACAAATGTGTCATCTAGGGTAACTCATTTAGTTCCTCTGTGCTATTATAATCAAATGTGAATTAAAGATATGTGATGAAGGTACCTTGAACTGTGCTTGGAGAACTTGATGTCTGTATGTGTGTGTGTGTGTGTATATATATATATATATATATCATAGTCTGCGCTTATAAAACAATACAAAACAAATCCCCCACACAAAAATATATAGCTTTATGAGTTATTGTGATTTAAACACCAAAAGCAATGTATTAAGAAAAAAGTTTTTCACAGCGTTTCCTACTCTTCTTGATTGGCCTGGGTTTGCAATTTAATTTTTGCCAACTTGCTGTATATTAAGTAGTATCTTAATGTTGTTCTTAATATTGTCTCAATTGCCATTTAGCTTTATTACTTGGTTTCATGGCAAATATTATTCTAAATGTAAAGATAACTTTTCAAATTATAAAAGTAATACTTATTATCAGAAATTTAAAACTCCACTGCCTGAGGGCTTCCCTCATTGCTCAGTCAGTAAAGAACCTGCCTGCAAGGCAGGAGACCCCGGTTCAATTTCTGGGTTGAGAAGAACCCCTGAAGAAGGAAATGATAACCCACTCCAGTATTCTTGCCTAGAGAATCCCATGGACAGAGAAGCCTGGCAGGCTACAGTCCACAGAGTCTCACAGAGTCAGACACGACTGAGTGACTCACACAGACACCATTCAGATTCTGGTGCATTTTGAATCTTTCAGTCTGTTTTTCTTTGGCATACATGATGATCTAGATTGAGATCACACTACATACAAGGTTTCATATCCTAACTTTTTCATGTAACATTGTATCCTGAGACGTTCCTGTGTCATTAAGTGTTCCATGCAAACATGCCTTTGAGTGGCTACTTACTAGTCCAACTTCTGGATGTGCCACAACTTAAGTAACCAGTACTTGTTTCATGGTTTTTGACTATTCTAAGTAATGTTGACAGCAACATCTTTGTATTATATTTGTGTCAAGTTTATAATGTAAAGGATGTTGGTGAGCTCTAAATGTGGTACCTTTTTTGAAACCTACATATTCCATGTGCATGGGGTGGGTGCCTATAGGGGAGGCACTGTTTACAAGTTGGCATAACTCTCCATAGCTGGTACTTGGTTACCACATGAATCTGACAGTTGAGAGCCCTCAATCGAGAGTCCAAGAGCACTCACCTGTCTGGTTCTCTCTGCAAAGTCCTATTGCTACAGGTATCGCTGTGCTGCTCGAAGCCAGAACACACCCGACAGCTCTGCTTCGAATCTGGGATTCCGTTGTGCAGCTGACCACCTGCCCACCACAGGCTAAGAGCCAAAAAGAGCCTTCCCAAACCGAAGAAGTCGTGTCTACTCTGCACGCGGCTTCCCTCAGAAGGCTGAACAACCTGCTGTGAAGAATTCCCACCCCAAGGTGGGTTACATACCTGCCCAGTGGCCAAAGGAACCATATGGCAAGACCAAATCGCTGAGCTGCATCAGCATGTGCGCTTTATTGTGTGATGTGTTTCATGTTTTACTTTTCAGAGTGTTTTAAAGAGGAAGGAGGTGGTGGGCATCCTGAGCTAGGCTTCAGGAGGCCTGTGTTCTACCTAGGGTCTGCCCATTTGGATAGACCCCAGGGTCCCACTCTTGACCTTCCTGGGCCTCAGTGAGTTCATCTGTCCAGTGAGGGGATGCACAGCGTGATGTCTGAGGCTCACTGTCGACTTGCAGATCCTCTGGATATATCAGATTCTATTGTGATTTCATAGTGAGAATTTATGACAGATGATTTTTTAGCTATATTTTCCCCATGTGTGAACCTTGGGTGATACTAATCATGTAAAATAGTTGTTCTCTTATGTATTATTTTCAGAAAAGAATGGGGTGGGGTGGTGGGGATGAGTCTTTATATTCATACTGCACTTTGCTTTTTCAAGGAAATCAGTGTCTTTACATTGTTATGACGAATCCCACTTGGGCCAGCGATGGCACACTCAAGTTCAGCCATCGGAACACGCAAGAATGTCTGTGGGGTGACTCTACTGTGCTTTATCTTTTAACATTAAGTGCCTTTGGTTTGGGGGGCAGCTGTAAGCCCTATTTTCCCCCTCTCCCCAAAGCCTTCGGTGAATGTGAACTGTGTGCCACACAGAGAAACTTGTTTAATTCTAGATGTAGGAGAAAAGGAGCAGGAGCCTTGAATCAACTATATTCAAGGTATCCAGTATTTTGTAATAGGGAAGTAGGAAATCCTGTTGTCTGTGGAGTATCCCATGCTTTGGATCATGCACTATGTCGAATAAACTGGTATCTGCTAAATCAGCCTTCCCTCTCATTGGTTCTTTTTCTATTTCACTCTATTAATGTCTTCTTTTTAAAAAATGACTGTGCTATGTGAGATGTACATGTTTTTTATGTAAAAAGTTTTCTAGATATACATGTGTTTTGTTTGCTAGAAAACTTTCACATCGATTAGCTGCTTGGTAACTTTGATATGGGAATAATTTGTGGGAGTGTTTATTCCAAAACACAAGGCTGCATTCTGCCAGGAACCTCATTATGCCCTTGCTTCTTCATCCTCAGTGGTTGAGACAAAGTCAAGTGACTTTGACTCCAAAGTACAGTGATTCCATCCTGTAAAAACTGACAGGTGCTTCACAGGCAGGGAAAGCACCATGTTTCACAGTGATGGCTTCCAACCAGAGATCTCTGTCATCAGGATCCCAGCCTGATGCCCCATTCTTTGAAGACCTCAAATTCATTTCTAGTCTATCGTTTGAAAGGAAAGGCTCATCTTGAGGTTGGTTATTGAAAAACTAAGTCAAATAACATTCTGAAGGGTTCAGCCAACTCTTGACTCCAACTTCTGTGCCTAGCCTCTTAATGTTAAAACGTTTATCTTGAAAAATAGTCATGTTGCTGGGATGTTTGTCCACATTTGTTAATCTGTCGCTTTGTGGATATAAAATGTTTCTTTACAGACTTTCATCAAGTGATGATTAATTCAGGCAAAACAAACAAAAAGCATTTGCTTCATTAAAAAAGCTAATAGAGGAAATAAGGTATTTTATTCTTGAAGTCACCACTAGTCAAGCACAGTTTTTGTTTTTGCTTATTACCTCCCACCTGCTTGGATTTTTCACATGGTTGTACTTTTAGTGTGTATATTTTAGATTCTTCTCTTGGTAATTAATGTTATATGGCATAAATATTTTGAGGTGTGTTTTGGCTTAGTCTTTAGAATTGCATTTTTAGCAGTAGCAGAATGTTAAAAAGCATTAAAACAAAATCCTAACAAATCCTTCATTTAAGAACCACACTTCCAAGTTACTAGGGCTTCCCTGATAGCTCAGTTGGTAAAGAATCCACCTGCAATGCAGAAGACCCCAGTTTGATTCCTGGGTCTGGAAGGTCCCCTTGAGAAGGGACAGGCTATCCACTCCCACATTCTGACTTTCACTCACTGACTCCAAGTTACCAGCTACAGAGTGCACCAGACTACAGACAGCCATGGCCACTGTGCTTTATAAAATTGCATGTTGATTTATGAACAGACCAAGATTGTAGTATAATAACTGCAGCTTTAATTCCATATATGCGTTCCTGAAATGCCTCACCTTCTGCAAAATCACATTTGAAAAATAGGGAGTGAAAGGGAAAAATAAAGGTGGGGCAGACGACTCTAATCTTAAGGAACCTTGTAACCAGAGCACTAACAGAAATAGTAACTATCCTGTAACTATCAGTTAAACTTGCACTCACATTTGTAGGCAGCATCACAACCCGTCAGTCCTCTGCTGCCTTAAGCCATGGGGTTCCTCCATCTTTCTTCTCCAAGATGTAAATTTTTAACCACATTTACTTTAAAAAATTATTATCATTTATTTTTATTTTTTACTGCACTGGGTCTTCATTGCTATACTTGGTTTTTCTCTAGCTGCGGTGAGTGGAGCCTGCTCTTTGTTGTGGTGGGCGGGGCTTCTCATCGCAGGGGCTTCTCTGGTTGCTAGAGCACAGGCTCTACTGCCCATCCAGCAGTTGCGGCTCATGGACTCAGCAGTTGTGGTGAACTGGCTCAGCTGCCCCTGGGCATATGGACTCCAGCATTGGCAGGTGGACTCTCAACCACTGGACGACGGGGGACGTCTGGCATTTGCTCTTTAACAGACCACTTAGGTCAGAAGTAAAGATCTGATTGTGGTTTAGACTTCTGCATCAGTCTCTTTAAGATTGGTGGGAGTGTGGGAAGCAGTATTTTTGTAGTATCTTCATTTGAACTCTCAGATTTTCAGAGTTTAATTAACGTAGGGCAAATTTTAGCAATTTTGAAGCCACTAAATAAATCACTTTTTATGCTTCCGTTGGATTAAAAAATTATTTTTTGTTTGAGATCTTCACATACTGCTTTAGTTTTGTATTAAATTGCAAGAAAGTTTACCCCAATTGTTTCAAAACACATTTCAAATAACACACACCCCAACATGACTTTTATAGTCTACCATCTTCCAATTTCTGTTTACTAATCACTTACAAGCTATCTCTGCTTCTAAGAAATATTCATCGTTACAGAGCAGACTGCTTGGCTGACGTGTCAATACCAGTATTAAAAATTCTGTTTTTGTTGTTGTTTTTGTTTTTTTTCCTCAGGAGTTCATATATTGGGTCTATGTTTCTAGTTCAGTTTTTTGCTCCTTTGAAGCATAGAGGAATTTTAAGATTTGTTCTCAAATCTGCTTTGGTCCTGAATTCTGCTGCTGCTGCTGCTAAGTCGCTTCAGTCGTGTCCAACTCTGTGCGACCCCATAGACTGCAGCCCACCAGGCTCCCTCGTCCCTGGGATTCTCCAGGCAAGAACACTGGAGTGGGTTGCCATTTCCTTGTCCAGTGCATGAAAGTAAAAAGTGAAAGTGAAGTCGCTCAGTCGTGTCCGACTCTTAGCGACCCCATGGACTGCAGCCCACCAGGTTCCTCCGTCCACGGGATTCTCCAGGCAAGAGTACTGGAGTGGAGTGCCATTGCCTTCTCCAACCTAAATTTGTTTTCAGGGATATACATGACGGATTGAGTTAGGAGCAAGTCTTATCTTCTTTTTAAAGCTTTGTAAACATGTTTAGAAGGTGGTAGGTGAAGGGGAGCTATGGTTCTCGTGATCAAGAGTGGCATTTCTTTATTGGAAAACATCAAATTACATGGAAGCCTCAAACTCTGTGTGGTTCAGCCTACAACTTAAAGTGAAATACAGACCTGCATCAATGTAGACACTGTGTTTTCTTCATTTACCCCTCCCTGCCCACATTTTTTTTTTTTTGGACAAAGTATCCCTATTGTCCACATGATCCTTTAGGAAAAGAAGAAATCAAAGATTCAGAGACGCTATATGCTTTAGTAAGTGTTGATTTGGGCTGGAATGGTGTGGGGTAGTAGCTCCAAGCTAATGTGTTGGTTAATTCTGTTTTCCACTGGATTCTAGGCCCGTTGCTGATCAGCTTTTCAAAACAGATCATGTTGTCAAGCTACAGATAGAATTGTTGTATGTGGTAAAGTCTGTAGATGACTTAATGAAAGGAGTATTTTTGGGGGAGAAAACAACATGGAAATATGGTGTTTTCTGTTCTGAGACTTCAGGAATTTCATACAAGAGACTAGGATGGGATTTATTTTTTCTTTATAAAATGATATTTTGCTTGCATTTCTTCCTCCTCCTCTCTAACAAATACTTACCTTACTGTTGGCAATATTTCTCATCAGGGAGTTAACTTGCAGCCTGGCTATTAGGCAGTCACAGGAGGTGCAGAGTCTGGCTCTTGTGGGAACAGGGGCCAGGTGAGAAGCAGGCCGAGCGGTGCCCATTCTTAATGTGCTGTCACCGCTCTGCCCTCCTGTGACTGCCATACAGAAACGTGAGCCCAAATTTGCTGGATTGTCCAGTTTCTGAGGGTACCTGACTATGTGCATTTTCATGTGAAGTCTGAGTTTTTAACATTGGCAACTAAATTCAGATTTTTAAAAAAATAAATACTGTAGGACCTAATAAATTACTTCTGTGCCCAGATTCAGCCTGTGGGGTGCCACTTGTCAACTGAAATTACGAAAAGTTGATTCATTTCATGCAGCAAAAAAATCTCATATATTTCTTTCTGAAAAAAGACTGATCAAGCAAATAAGTAACAT
The DNA here is from genome assembly GCF_000754665.1 of Bison bison bison. Classification (NCBI taxonomy): domain Eukaryota; kingdom Metazoa; phylum Chordata; class Mammalia; order Artiodactyla; family Bovidae; genus Bison; species Bison bison. The sequence continues at coordinate 1,212,793 of NW_011494766.1, read as the reverse complement.
ACCAGTTAGAAATGTCCAAGTGTGAGAAAGGGCAGTGGTTTGCCCCAGGTCATCATCTTATCTAGAAATGCCTTAGGACAGTGGTCCCAAACCTTTTTGGCAACAGGGACCAGTTTTGAGGAAGACAGTTTTTCCCCAGATGGAAGTGAGGGGGCAGAGATGGTTTTGGAATGATTTAAATACATTACATTTATTACGCTGCTGCTGATCTGACAGGAGGTAGAGCTCAGGCAGTAATGCAAGCAATGGGGAACAGCTGTAAATAGAGATGAAACTTTGCTTACTGAGCCGCTTATCACCTCTTATTGTGTGGCCCAGTTCCTAACAGATCTGTGGCCCCAAGGTTGGGGACCCCTGCCTTAGGAAACTCCTCCTCTCCATCTCCACCCCACCCCACCTAAAATCACCTAACAGCCACAGACAATCTCAGCAGTGCTATCAACAATTCATTTTCATTAACTTTGGCACTTATTAATAAGTGTTCAGACTAATATCAGAGAATAGAAGAAATGTCAGTTTCTTAACTATTGATTTCATGTATTAAAATTTAATTGTCTGTAAAATAAACTACCCCAGAGTAGGCCTTGTTTTTATAGGTTTTGTCAGAATCAGTCATACTTATAGTGAAAAGCTGGCCTTGGTTGTTTCATGTGCTTGAAACACCGTGGAAATTATTAACTCCAGGAGCCTCAGATGGAGCACTGGCCGCAGGCCAGAACTCCTTCCTTCCTCTGACTCTTGTGTTTAGACCATTAAGCAGGAGTTTAATTAATTTTTTGATAAAGCAGAATCATTACAGATAATATTCAGGTAGACTGTAAAATGAGAAAGGCCCTTTTCTGAAGCTTGTCCTATTTAGGATTGGAAAGTTGGAGGGATTAGCACCAAGGGGGTGGAATTTTTCAACTTCAGATCAGATTCTAATCTGCCCCCAAATGGTAATTGACCCCGCAGTCACCATTATGAGAAAGCTGGTTGGACCTTTGGAATTAGTCACCATTGTCAGAAAAAAAGGCGATTCCATTTCAGGGTCATTGAAGGTCGGGTAGGGTTCTGTCCCACGCCTGGGTCTGGGCCATGCTTGACAAACTCCTTGTTTTCTTTGCTGAGGAAATGGAAGGCCGATCAGAGTAACCCTTTTCCAGCATGTCAATTTGGCACCTCATCGGGGTAACATTAGTAGCTCTGAATCAACAGTTACGGGGAAAGTGAAACCAGCTGACAATCAATCAGGGGACCAGAGATAAGCTTTCCTTGTCAGGTGGTGCTGATCAAAGGTTCACCTGCGTTTAGTCTGGTGCCTGTGAAGAGGGGCCTTTTGTGATTGCTTTTCTGAAAGCCACAGTTTTTCTCTGCTCCAGACAGAGGACTTGTCAAATGAAATTTAATTTCTTTACTTTTAAATGACATGGAAGGATGCCCTTTTCCTCTCCTCCATTATCATCTTTAAAAGGCAATTTAGGGACTTCCCTGGCAGTCCAGTGGTTAAGACTTTGCCTTCCAATACAGGGGCTGCAGGTTCAATCTCTGGCTGGGGAGCTGAGATCCCACATGCCTCATGGCCAAAAAAAAAAAAAAAAAAATCCCAGAAACAATATTGTAACAAATTCAAGAAATACTTTAAAATGGTCCACATCAAAATAAGTCTTTAAAAAAATAAAAATAAAAAGCCCTTAGCATTGTGTGGAGAGAGCACCAAAATCAGATTATCTGGGATCATTTCCTTGCTCCTCCACCTACTCACCTTGCCACCTTCAGGCAGGTAACATCTTCTCAGGTGAAATGGGGATGGTAATAGCACCTGCCTCTTGGGGTTGTGAGGAGAGATGAAATAATGCAAAAATAAAGTGTTTAGTAGAAATTACTTGGGTAAGTGCTTGCTTGGTACTTGTTTCTTTTTTTCAGACTTTAAACTTTTAATTTTGTAGTGGAGTACGGTGGTTTCAGGTGAACGGTGAAGGGACTCGGCCATACATACACACATATCCGTTCTCCTTCAAACACCCCTCCCATCCAGGCTGACACAGAACACTGAGTAAAGTTCCCTGTGCTATTCGGTGAGTCCTTGTTGGGTATCCATTTGGAATATAGCTGTGTGTACATGTCCATCCCAAACTCCCTGGCTATTGGTACTTGTTTCTAGTGAGTATGATTGTTAGGATCAGAGGAGCAGGAAGGTACCGCCAGACCGTCCTGGTCAGTTCTGGGTTTCAGCTTAGAACAGAGAGCAAAGTTGAGAGAGCAAAACAGAGGGCCAAGAAGGAGAAAACAAAGAGGCTGAATTTAAAAGCAGAACTTGACCTCTATCTCAAATATTAAAACACAGGGGAAAAAACTGACATGAATGACCCCCAAACTTCTGTTAATTCTAGGTTGGCTAAAAAAAGTTTGTTGAGGTTTTTCAGTATGATATTATGGAAACACTGGAATGAAGTTTTTGGCCAACCCAATACTTGAATTTGAAAATATTCTGATAGTGTGTGGTCCATCTGTTCCCCAAAGTTCTCTTTAAAGGAAAAATATTAGATCTGCTTATTGCTACATAGATTGTATAATTATGAAGTTTTTCCTCTTCAAGCCAGCTCACAAAGAACCTCTGGCAGGTTTAATACCAATGAAAATGTCATTTGTTAGCCTAGCAATAATTAGAAAGAAAACAGAAAAGGGAGGGCAGTCTGTTGGCTCATAATATTCTGGTCAGCCTGTTAATGTTTTCTGTGGTATCTTTAATGTTAATTTACATGCCAGTTTTAGAGAATAGTTGTTTAGGTAATTCTACTAAGTCATTTAAATTATTTCTTCTTGCTTAATTCTTTTCTGAAATTATTGGTCCAGGATGTAGATTCTAACTTTATAAATTACCACATTTAAAACTCAAAACCACACTCAAAGAACAGTTTAGGGTTTCACAGTGTTTATAGGAATCGGTGTTACAGGTTTTGAGAACAGCAACTCTTAAAACACAGCCTCTGGACCCCTTTCAGGGAGTTGAATCAAATCTATCTTCATAATAATACAAAGATGTGATTTGCCTTTTTTATTCTCATTGTCTCATGAGTGTACAGGGGGATTTTCCAGAGACTTAAGGATGTACAGCCTAATGGCTCATAGAATACAAGCTTGTGTAGTTTTATGTTTAAAAATGTTTCCAGTCTTAATTTTTAATGTACTAAATGTTAGCTCTGACCCAAATAGCAAAAACTCTTTGCAGTCTTCAGTCATAGGCATGTGAGGGATCCTGGGGCTTCCCAGATAGTGCTAGTGGTAAAGAACCCACCTGCCAATGCAGGAAACATGAGATCCAAGTTCCATCCCTGGGTCAGGAAGATCCCCTGGAGGAGGGCATGGCAACCCACTCCAGTATTCTTGCCTGGAGAATCCCCATGGACAGAGGAGCCTGGTGAGCTATGTTCCATAAGGTCACAAAGAGTAGGACATGACTCAAGTGACTTTGCACATGAAGGGGTCCCGAGAGCAAAAGATTTAAAGACTGCTGATCCAGGAGAAAAGTGAGGTCTGATGGTGACCGAGTCTGTCTTGGGAATAATGAGCAGCCCTTCTCCATCTCTTCAGAGGACAATCCAGAAGAACTGAGTGTAAATGGTCGATGCTGCTGCTGCTAAGTTGCTTCAGTCGTGTCTGACTCTGTGTGATCCCACAGACGGCAGCCCTCCAGGCTCCCCCGTCCCTGGGATTCTCCAGGCAAGAACACTGGAGTGGGTTGCCATTTTCTTCTCCAATGCATGAAAGTGAAAAGTGAAAGTGAAGTCACTCAGTCGTGTCCGACTCTTAGCGACCCCATGGACTGCAGCCCACCAAGCTCCTCCGTCCATGGGATTTTCCAGGCAAGAGTACTGGAGTGGGGTGCCATTGCCTTCTCCGGTAAATGGCCGCAGGAGAAAGTAAAACAATCTGTTAAGAAGCACTTCCTTCCTCTTCATTCCGGGATACCTAGTAAATGCATTGGAGAATACCTGGTTCTATGAAGACCCACCAGTGATTTAGTTGAAGCAGTTACCTGGAAGGGTCAGAAAGAGGAAACTTTGGGGAGGAGCACAGGCAGGCAGCCCCACCACAGGTTGTCACATTTCCACAGAGATGCTGATAATGGAGTTGGCTCCTGAGAGACAGTTCTGCGTGGATGGCCCTGTACCATCCTGTAGTCAGAATCACTCTGATATATCAATAGGACTCCTCAGATGGGCTTTGGAATATCAGGTATACACAGTGTAAGCTCCCCCACTGTTGCAGCCTCTGCTTAAGGTGATGTGGTCTTGGGACCCTGCCTGTCAACTGCCTGCCGCCTCCGATGGTGGTGGTTTCATAAGCAATTGAGGAAGGTCTCAGTGTTCCTTTTGTGAAGTAGCTGACTTTCTCCTGGTGGAATTCATCTTCGTTGTGCTGTAAATTGTGATGGTTCTACCTTCTTGCCTGGTTTGTTTTCCAGTCGATAGTTTTAGGCACGCCTTATCCAGATACTATGCCAGTTGTTTTATGTACATGATCTAATTTGATCTGCAGATGATCTTGGGAAGAAGCAATTTTGGCTATTTTTGGTTAGTATTCCCACTGTGCACTTAGGAAGCTAGGACTCGGTGTTTGCGAGGCATCCAGGTGACATAGCTGAATGAAGCAGGACCAGGACTCACACCGTTTTTGTGACTTCAGTTCTCTCTACCACATCACTAGATCCGTGGTTTTAAATTAAGTGTGGGGTGGGGAAGGGTGGATTGAGGAGGAGAGATCACTGGGGCGAAAGGTAGCCTCAAGGAGAAAAAAAGGCAAAGATCGAGGAAGGGAATGGCTTAGTAGTTAAAAATGACAGTAGTTAGGAATGACCCTGGAGCCAGACTGTCTCAGTTTAAATTGTTCCCCTACTGGTTGCTTGATATGAGTTCCTTAACCAGTTTTTCAGATTTTGAAAATTAAATGGAAATACTTTTAGAAAAGGTAGAATTAAGGCAGGAGTGTTAAAACCATCAGTATAGGGTGCTGTGCTGTGCTTAGGCACGTCGGACTCTGCAACCCCATAGACTGTAGCCTGCCAGGCTCCTCTCTGCATGGGGATTCTCCAGGCAAGAATATTGAAGTGGGTTGCTTTGCCCTCTTCCAGGGGATCTTTCCAACCTAGAGATCAAACCCAGGTCTCCCACATTGCAGGTGGATTCTTTACCAGCTGAGCTACCAGGAAAGCCCCAGTATAGGGTGATCTGCTTGCAAATCTTTATTGGCTTTACATCATTTTCAATACAGCAATGAGACTTCCAAGGTTAGGACTACATGTTTTTCTTAACATCCTTTTCTTTCCTAAAGTGTGTTGCTTGTTTTTACAAAGTGATTATCTTTCCATAAAGAAGCGAATTTTTAGGGGTAAGGTAGGAGAAGGCTGAGTATGGGAAACATTCTTCTGCTGGAAATAATGAAGATCAAAGGGTGCATTATCAGCTCATTCATACCAAGCTCAAATTTATGAAAAAATTACAGCTGATAAGACGACTGAGATCATGTGTGAAGAGCAAAAGGAAAAGGGTCCTGCACCGTGCTTGTTAAATAGCGCTCTGAAAAAGCATATGGGAGGACTTCCTTGATAAGAGTCAATTCCCTGGTCTTTGTGACAAGTTTCTTACTCTCTACCCCTAACTCTGCCAAGGGACTGAAAACTGGGTATTGTTTCTTAAGACGTGGTTTCAGGACAGCTCCAAACTTAGCATTTTCTTCTGTTCCAGAACATTTGTAAATATTCAGTTTGGTGGGGAGGAAAAAAAAAAAAAAACCTCATTAATGTGGAAACCACATTCACATTTGTAGTTTTGTATTTATTAACAAACTCTTGCTCCAGGATATATTAGGCAAGCCAAGGGGTGAATCATGTTGATTACTGCTTCTGGGCTGTTAGCGTTGGTCTCTTTTGGAGCCAGCCCTGGTACCTCCATCCATGGCAACTTGAACTGGTTTTATATGTAATGTTCCCCCTCTAGTGGCCACATTGGTTTTGGGTTTTGCTGTTTTTGTACAAATGATCCCTAAAGTTGGAGAACCTTTCATTGAGGGGTACTGTGGATTTGGGGAGGCAAGTGGGAAAAGACAAAGAAGAATGTGCAAATATTTATTCCATAGGAAAAATTTATCGGAAATATTTGTCCTCTCCAGTCTCATGCTTTTTAAAGAGCTCGTGGAGACGAGAACCTTTGGAAGGGAGGAGGGGTTTTAGAATGATCTCTCATCTTATTACTCTGATTAGTTTCCGAATTTCTACTGCCTTTATTAGTAAGTATCTTATTAATAAGTCCATCAAGTTCCATTAGAAAAACCTTTTTTTTTAAAAAATTATAACAGCAATAAAATGCATCGGGTAAAACTAGAGACTCTGAAAAACATGCAGTGTCCTTCATTCTGTGAATTCTGGTCTTCTCTCAAATCTGTGCTAGGAGGTAACTATTATGAACAGTAAGTGTATCTTTCCAGACTTTTTGTATGCATTTACAAACACATATTATACATATGTCTGTTGGTAGACATTGAGTACAGATGATCATCAATATGTATTAGGTTGGCCAAAAAGTTTAGTCAGGTTTTTGAAAATACCCAACCAAACTTTTTGGCCAACCCGGTACATAGAGGCACACAGAAATCATACAAAATGTATTCAACTTATATTTGGTTTTTATGAAACAAAATGGAGTCATATTATAATGCTATTCATTTTACATGTTTTGCATGCCCCATGAAAGTACTATATAGGTCTAGCTCTTTTTAAATAGCTGACTTTATTTAAGCATTCCCTTATTGATGAATATTTGGATTATTTTCAGTTTCTATTGTTAAAAAATGTTCCAATAAAACTATTTGTGCCTACTTATCTCTCTGCCAGTTTGTGCAGATAGATTCTGTAGGATAATTTCCTAGGAGTCTTAACTCCTGTATCAGAGCTTATGGTTATTTTAAATTCTGATGGATATTGACAGCCCTCCAAAAGGCTGTCCCAATCTGTGTTCTCACACACAGTAAAGCTGCAGCTTTTCAGTACTATTTTTTTTTTTTTTTTTTAGTCCTACAACGAATCTGAGAACAACCAAGGTAGCTCAGTGTAGGAAAATTCTCCTGTAGGAGTCAGACCTAGTTGTCAGAGGGTGATGAATGAAATCAAACTGAGGTCTTCATCTGGCCTCACCACTGCAGCATTCCTCACTCTCTGTGGCTGAAATATAACCCCGGGTTATGTGATGGGTCCAATTTTGATTGCAAATGAGTCCAGTCTGCAAAAGTGATTCACTGTTAATGAAATCAGTATTGAGGAGTAAATTGTTTCCACTCCCTACCCCTGCCCACAATCCACAGTGACCTCTTTACTGCCTGTAATTACTATGTTATTTTCCTCCTTGTGGTTTGGTGATCTGGACCCTGTCTCTGAGTTATTAATTCTGACCTTTCCTACATATGGCTTGGTTGGGATGCTTCAGACCTTAGGGGCCCCTGAAAGTTTAAAATTTAACTCATAGTCTGAAGGTCAGAAACTTTGCCTGTTATTGAGTCTCAGCAGCTTTGTATTCCCCATCTCCCTACTCCATCTGATGTCCTCAGACCTGTCCCTATGCCACGTCTAGCTTGTTGTGTTAGCAGTACTCCCGGGAGTTGTCACAAATGCACTTTCCTGAGCCCTTGTCCCAGAAGACTGAGTGAATAGGGCTCCAGTGAGGCCTGGGATTACTTACTTTTTCAAATCCCCATTCTCACCTCTGGGGCTGCTTACCCCCAGAGGTAAGCTTTAGTTGCATTATCTGTAAGATGAAGGCTTGAAGTATATCAGATTCTCCTGTAGGGAAAAGGAGTAGCGAAGGTTGTCGGAAATTCTGCCTGAGACTGTAGATGAGGAGCATTGCTCCAAGGAGTCACTCGTGTGTCCATCTTGGTGGAAACATTGGCAGCTGATAACTGCTTCTGCTTTAGGCTCTGTTTTTTGGCTTCCTTCTGAATGACACAGACCAGTTGGGAGGAAACGTGTGCACCTGCCTTGGCACAGACCTATAGCAGACCCCTCATTTCACAAGGAGGGACCCTTCCCTCTGGAATTCTGTGACTGGGGTCCCTGGTGAAGTAAACACAGAGGCGAAGCCAGGGAAACAAAACTAAGCAGTAGCTTTTGCTTTTAAAAACAGTAACAACAGAAGGCTTTCCATAGTACTGAAGCACCAAAACGATAGCTGGTATGTAGTAAGTGTTTTTATAAATGTTCATAAATGTAGAAAGAGCCAAATGACCTCAGTTTTTGAAATTCGCATTGAGGACCTGAAGTTGGCCTGCTAGCAGCTCCTTGTTGGTTTGTGTCTTTTTGGTTACCCTTGGCATGTGCTTTCTCTCTTGGGGCCTGTGGATTTTGCAATATGAACGTGGAGGTTTGGAGTTTTTATGTCCCATAATGTCTGTAAGATTCTAATAATCAAATTGGCTTTGTGATAAGGGATAAATGATTACTTACTGCTTTGTATGTCCTCAGAGTGGCACTGTTTATAAACAAATAAGCTGAAACCGCAATTGGAGAATTCTAACTGAATTTCTTCTTAATTAAAAAAAAAAGTGTGAATAACATTTATTATCACCATAGATGCTTTATGGCAGTGATGGAGCAGGTGGACAAGGTGTCTAACCAGCTGTGAAAGTATAGGTGTATTAGTAAAAAAAAAAAAGTTTTTTTAAAGAGGGAAAAAAATGTGACTTCTCTGGATTGCTGTCCAGTAACGAATGCCTAATGAATGCTTGTTATACTTTAAACCATTTCAAATGATAGGTGCCAAAAAGTCTCCCTTGCCTTTAGCCTTATAAGTTTCCTAAATTATAGAAAACCTATTTCTGTCTGGTATCATAATGAGAAATTGATACAAATGTCAAATTTGCACACACACACACACACATCAAATTAAAGTGTTTTGAAGACCTATGAAGTATAGACATAATATGTAGATCTTTCAGTTGAGACCTTCTCACTCTTATTTTGTTCTCTTATTGGACTGTACATGCTTTGAGAATGAAGATTGCTTTTGGTCTCTATTTCTCCAAAATGTAGCATAGTAGGTGCTTGGAAACTTTTGCTGAGTTAAATATGAGTTCAGGGACTTGACTTCACGCCACCCAGCACGTACTAGATAACTTGATTTCTGAGGAATCAATGAATGAATGAATAACAGAATTCTTTAGGTGACTGGGTGGATCAGCCAGAACTACTTCCCAAGTACTCGTCTTGGGGAAGAAAAGTAAGGACCAAGTGTCAGGTTGTTTATAAAGCTACACTGATATCATTTTAATAACTGCTGAGATATTTTAAGAGATTATATGTGCTCCTCCCCACATTCCCTGCACCTTCTCTTTCAGAAAAGGTGGTGGTAGTAAATATTAGTTGATTGTAAAATCCTCTAACTAAACCAAAAAAATCAACAATTTAGTAACCAGAATGGTTGTAAACTAGTCAAAAATTTGGGAGCAATTTCTGCAGAGAAAGGTAGGGTACTGGGAGGGTCTGGGGTTTGCCAAAGATCAAAGATTAGTCTCTGAACCATCCTTAATTTCCACACTTGATGGAGTTGAGAATGCATTTCAGTGAGTGTACAGTTGGTGGAGTGGGAAAGAGGTAGACTGGTTACTGGAAAGGAAAGGAGAAAGAAGTTATTTTTAAGAGTTGGGGAAGACAGGAGAAACAGGAGACAGACACTTCCAAAATAAACGACAAAAACCCCCACTTTGCTGTGAGGGTAAATGGAAGTTCTAATTGAGGGGATTCAGTTCAGTTCAGTCTCTCAGTCGTGTTTGACTCTTTGCGAGCCCATGAATCACAGCACACCAGGCCTCCCTGTCTATCACCAACTCCCGGAGTTCACCCAAACTCATGTCCATCGAGTCAGTGATGCCATCCAGCCATCTCATCCTCTGTTGTCCCCTTCTCCTCCTGCCACCAATCCCTCCCAGCATCAGAGTCTTTTCCAGTGAGTCAACTCTTCGCATGAGGTGGCCAAAGTATTGGAGTTTCAGCTTTAAAATCAGTCCTTCCAATGAACACCTAGGACTGATCTCCTTTAGGATGGACTGGTTGGATCTCCTTGAAGTCCAAGGGACTCTCAAGAGTCTTCTCCAACACCACAGTTCAAAAGCATCAGTTCTTTGGCGCTCAGCTTTCTTCACAGTCCAACTCTCACATCTGTACATGACCACAGGAAAAACCATAGCCTTGACTACACAGACCTTTGTTGGCAACATAATGTCTCTGCTTTTAAATTATGTTTAATATAGGCTAGGCAAATACATTTCACATTTGTTTGGAAGCACTTTTCTGTATCTACCTACTCTGCACAAATGCCTAGAGGTAGTGGTAGATTAGAAAAAGACAGAGTGGTCTGGGGGTGGAGGGTGGGGGGAGGGTGGTCTGGTCGGAGGGGCACGTGGTGAGCAGAGGCCATGGGCCATGCGGGGTTGGAGTTAGTGGCTTCAGCCCTTTTTAATTGGCTGCCCTTGTAAACAGGGAGCATTGAATATGTCTAAACCAGAAGACTAATCGAAGTACACAGCAGGGATAGTATTGAGGTACATCAGATGATTTATATTTTCCCAGTTCAACCATGGAGACTTGGCAGTGAGGACAAGGCTGGGCAGGTGGTTGGAGGAAGATGAACGACAAGGAGACAGCAGGCTGATGGAAGTGATGGCTAGCCACAGACCGAAACAGGAGTAGGAGGGAAGGAAGGAAGAAGAGACAGGGAAATAGAACTTCTGGCTCTCTTGTTACTTTAGCTGCCTGGGAGCCTTGTAAACAGGTAGCCTGGGAGATGGAGTATAAGAATACCAACAGTATCCAAAAAGACAATCCAGAGTATTTTGCAAAAAAAGGCAAGGGTAAGAACAATTTAAAGTAAAATCATACACACACACACACCCTTCCAATGCCCTCTGAAGGTAAGAACAACTTAAAGTAAAATCACACACACACACCTTCTAGTGCCCTCTGAAGGTAAAGTTAAGCAACCTGCTTCTTTAAGCTTCTTCCAGAAGGGAAGGGGAAGACAAGAGAGAGCATGGCTTTTCAAGTTGGACCTCAGAGAAAGATGAGTGAGAGATGAGGTGGAGACGGAGGCAGGGGCCATCTGGTCACTTTGAGCACTTTGGGCTCTATCCTGAGTGTGATAAGAAGTCATCGAAGGGTTTGAAGGCAGAGGATGCCCTGTGGGGATGGTGAGGCTGTGGCTGAGAAGAAATGATGGATGCCTGGAATGCAACAGTAATGGGGCAAAGCAATAGATTTGAGAGATGCGTAGGGCAGGGAATGTATAGCACTTGGTGACTGATTATTTAGGGGGAAGAGAAGGAAGAGTCACAGATGACTTGTAGTTTTGGGCAGTGAGGCAAAAAGTAATGCCATTAACTGAGTAACAATATATACAAAGATCGCAAGGCTTTTTATCATCCCAGGGAAATTCCAAATAATTATAAAGTAAAAGGGATGATGAACTAGAGGGGTGGAATGGAGTGGGGATGGAGTTTCAAGAGGAAGGCGATATCTATGTATGATTATGACTGATTCACGTTGATGTATGGCAGAGACCACCTCGACATTGTAAAGCAATTATCCTCAAAGTAAAAGTAAACTCCAAGGATGTTCTTCACATACTCTTCATAATTTGGCTATAATTAAATGATCAAAGACAAGTGTTCTTTTAATTAATTGATTAACAGACCTCCTTTGGGAACTTACACTTCCACATTTACCACCAAGAGAGACTTACCATTATATGGAATCTAAATGAATCTTGACTGTGATAATATAATTGCTTGTGTTTGGTTCTGTGTAGCACAGTGTAAACCCAGAAATATGCCTGTAATGATAACCAAATTTATATGATACTTTACAGCCTATATAAATCCACTATTTTCTGTGAGTCCCATAACAACCTAGCCAGGGGAGCCAATTCCTTCCCTCCTTTATAAGCATCAAGGCCAGGACAGCTTGTGGAAGAACCATAGGCAATATGTCGAAATATTTAAAATTTATAAGTCCAGTTTGACAAAAATGTCTTCATAACCACAAAAATAGACATCATGTATAAAGTTACGGATTTTTATATGACTGAAGTTGGCAAAATATAATATATGATGAAATTTAATTATCCTTGGGCTTCACTTGTGGCTCAGCTGGTAAAGAATCTGTCTGCAATGTGGGAGACCTGGGTTCCATCCCTGGGTTGGGAAGATCCCCTGGAGAAGGGAAAGGCTACCCACTGCAGTATTCTGGCCTGGAGAATTCCATGGACTATATGGGGTCGCAAAGAGTCGGACACAACTGAGTGACTTTCACTTTCACTTTCACTTATCCTTGTTCATTCCTGGCATCAAGTTGAGTTGGCAATGCTTGGATGGATAATAAAATAATGACCTGTGTGATTCATAATTTTTTACATAATTATTCTAAAGGATCGATTTTTCTTATCTTCCTTTCAGTAAAATCATAAATTGTGCTATTATAAACCGGATTTTCACATGGTTGATGTCCTGTTAACAGTGATGCCAAATGAGACACATCTTTTTTGAGTCAGTGTAGCTGTTCAATAGTCTTTTTAAAATTAAGTTTGAGAAAACTTCACTGTGCTGAAACAGAGTTGAAAATAAATTATGAAATTTACTTATCACGTCCATTTAATGATATTATTTCTGATGAATTATCATTGTAGAAAAAGATGTTAACTTCGTCACATAAACTGCTATCACTTGTCATTTTAATTATCTCTTTAATGAAAAAAATGAGAACCATGTAATGTGAAGAACCAATATCAAACTTCTAGACACACACATCTGCAAATTTAAAAGTAGTATTAATTACAAAATATTTGCCTCCGTGTGCAACTGTAATGCATACTGTGCTAATTTGTAAGAAACCACACAAACCACTGGAACGACAACTCAAACAGAAAGAAAAACAAGAAGACTGATATGCAGTACTACAAGGAACCCTACTTTGTTATTTAAGAATGGCATTCATGTTGAGAGGAAGGATCTGACTAATTAATCAATCTATCCATGTTCTTACCAAACTAAGTACTTCTACTGTTTAAAATCTTGCTGCCTTGTGAGCAGAGTCTATCTCTGATGGTGATGGCCACAAAAAAATCACATTAGAGGTAGTATAATGTAATCACATTGGATGTTTTGTTTTGAGGACATGAATAAAGCAAGTGGAGAAGCATTTCCCTGGGTTCTGAGAGTGCTTATTCCTGAGAGTTCAGAGTTACAGCTTACCAGTTTCCATGTGACAGGCACCCATATCGTCTTTCTTTTTCTTATGACAGCTTTTTTTTGGGGGTGGGGGGAATATAAATTTATTTAATTGGAGGCTAATTACTTTACAATATTGTATTGGTTTTGCCATACATCAACATGAATCCGCCACGGGTGTTTGAAAGTGTTAAGTCGCTCTGTCGTGTCCGACTCTTCGACCCCATGGACTGTAGCCTGCCAGGTTGCTCTGTCCATGGAATTTCCCAGGCAAGAATACTGGAATGGGTTGCCATGCCCTTCTCCAGGCGATCTTCCCGACCCAGAGATCAAACCTGTGTCTCCTGCATTGCAGGCAGATTCTTTACCATCTGAGCCACTAGGAGATAGAATTCACATAACATGATACTCACCCCTTGCAAGTGGTTTTTCATATATTCACCCTAAAAGTAAACTCTGAACCCATTACCAGTCACCTCCTGTACCTCTCTCTCCACCAGCCCCTGGCAAAAATTAATCTACTTAACGTGTCTATGGAATTATTCTGGACATCTCATATAAATAGGATCATATAATTTGTGGCTGTTTGTGTCTGGCTTCTTTCATTTAACATATTTTCAGCATTTAACTGTGTTGTGGCATTGTCAGCACTTCATTGCTTTTTATAGCTGAATACTCTGTGATATGGATATCACATTTTGTTTATTCATTTATGAGTCAGTGGACATTCGGGTTTGTGTACTATTTGACTATTACAAATAATGCCATTGTGAAGGTTTGCATACAAGTTTTTGTGGGACATGTTTTCATTTCTCTTGGGTCCACACCTAGGATTGGAGTTACTAGGACATGCGGTTACTCTATGCACAGTGTTTTAAGGAACTAATCAAATGACTTTACAAAGTAGTTGTGCAATTTTACAACTCTACCAGCAAAATAGGAAAGTTCTAATTTCTCCACATGCTTGTCAACACGTGTAGTTGCCTTTTTCATTATAGCTGTTAGTGCTGCATTATCGTTTAAACCCTTTACAAGTGTTAACTTATTTGTCCTCTCAATAGTGCTATATCCAGAAAAGGGAATTCAGAGGTTCAGTAACTTGCTGAACACTCAGGCACTAGAGAGTGGCGGAGCTGTAACAAGCAGTATGTTACACAAAGAAAACTCTGGGCACTCAAGGGAATGATAAAAATTTGGGGAGACTTTCACCTCTTTTAAATGAGATCTTCCTGAATTTAAGATAAAACTATTCTATGTAAGATAGGCTCCTGTTGATGTATACTTAATCCACTTCTGACTTATGTTTCAGAGTTAGGCTGTATTGGGGCTCAATACTGAAAACAAAAGGGAGTAAAATAATCTCTGAATATTCATTTCAATTAAGGCAAAATTTTCCATTTAGTCAAGAATAAAATATACTAGCCACTGATATTAATATTTCATGATTATTAATTTGAAATTTTAAAAAGACTTCAAAAGTTGTGTTCTCCAAGTATGTTCTTTATTATTCTTGGGCAAAAACAATTTCTGAAGTACATATTTGCATATTCTTAATGAATTCAGTGGAAATTGACATAAGAGCCATTTTTATGTTTTAATTACATGAATACACGTAACACCTTTTAAAATTCTAATTTTATAATAATTTATATTGTAAAAAGAGACATGATTGACTTTCATTTTATATATTTTTATAATAATCAAACAGAAGTATATCTTTTAATATTTGCTCTCAAAAGTATAAATGTCAGCTTTTTTAGGAACATAGCAATTAAGTAAATACAATTAATTCAGTGCCTATAAAAGATGTGGAAGAGTCTTCAACTGTTACTTTGGGAATCTGATTTCCAGGTGCATGTGTGCTCAGTCATATACTGTAGCCCACCAGGCTCTTCCATCCATGGGATTCTCCAGGCAAGAATACTGGAGTGGGTTGCCCTGCCGTCCTCCAGGAGATCTTCCTGATCCAGGGATGTGAACCTCTGACTCGTAATGTCTACCTGAATTGGCAGGTAGATTCTTTCCCACTAGCGCCACCTGATTTCCAGGACTGTGTGCTGTTTAAGAATACACTTGTGTATGAGTACAAAAAACTCCAAGGCTGAGTTGTCTTTGGAAGAGACATCAGGATGGAAGATACTGCTCATTTCCTAACTGCTTACAGAGACAGTGATATTCAGTAGATAAGGAGCAGAGGGAAGAAGGAAAAGGTATTTGTAGAATCAGTGACCCACTCACGTTCCTTCTGACCATTTCCTTATTCTTTTTATGTTGTTAAATTTTATCTTTACTTTTTTTTGACCACGGCACATAGCACGCAGGATCTTAGTTCGCTGACCAGAGATCAAACCCGCATTCCCTGCAGTGGAAGCATGGAATCTTAACCTGGACAACCAGGGAAGTCTCTCCTTATTGCTTCTTAAGTACCTCATTTACTTGAAGCACTTGAAAGGCCATTTTAAAGTTCAGGTTACAGGTTGCCTTACAAAAAGCAGGACTGCTTCAGAGGAAACAGAGTTACAGAGGAAGGTTGGTAGGAAGAAATGATTAGTTTGGAGGAAAAAACCTGTTCTCTTTTAGAACAGATTTGTATGTTTGTAGTTTGGGGCATTTTATGTGTATATAGTGTCATTTGTTCATAGGGAATCATTCCTGATGATGTTGTATGGATATGTACACTGTAACATAGTTATTACTTTTAACAGTTTCATTCAGATATAATTCACATACCATACATTCCGTTCACTTAAATGTACAATCCTTTTTATGATATATAGGAGTACAATGTTATATATAATATGGGACCCTATGATATACCTTTTAAAGCTCAGTCTCTTGGTGGTAGAGTTTAAAAGTTTAAAGTACAAGAAAAATTATAGGGCTCAAGTAATTATTTTGGCTTTCAAAAAGTCTAATAAACCTCCACAGTAGCTTTGTTTTTGCTTTAAGGAAGCAAACACTTTTTGCTTTAAGGAAGGAAGTTAGAGATGTTTGCCTCTCCAGAAGTTTAAATGCAATTATAAAATTTCTATCACCTTCAGTGGTGTGGACAGTGTTATTTTCATGTTGTTAAAACACGGAGTGAAACTGTTTGAAGTTCTGAAGCATAACTTCACAAATTTTCCAGTATAGCCATGGTATATAGCAAAAATTTTACAGTTTGTTTCCTTTTATGACTTTTGGTTATACACATGGAAGTCATTCTCATGGTTATAGTTTTCACTGTCGGTGGTGATCATTAGGGTTTTAGTAGGTGATAATCAATCATGTCCTTTTCCTTGATTTATTCAGCAACAAATGAGAAATAAAATGCAGGAGTCAGACAGAAATGAAAATATCAGCTTTATTGCTGATAAAATGGATTGTAAAGCAAGGCTTGGGTATATAGCTGTAAAGGCTTCCTTGGATCATTGATTAGGTTCGGTGCTAGTACTGGAAAATTCAAAATAACAGTGGCATCAATGATGGAAAGACTGTTTCGCACCTAAAAGTCCAGAGGGGTCAGATCAAGACTGGTACAGAGCATTGCCCAATATACCATCCCCAGACTCCTTCCAGTGTTGCTGCTTTGCTGTGTGTGGTTTCCTTTTCATTTAGGGGACTAGGATGCATGCTCCAGCTCCAGTTATCATGTATACCTTACAGCCAAGAAGAAAAAAGAGGAAGGTAAGGGAAGGATGTCTCAATTTAAGGACACATTTTCCCTCATATTCCACTAACTGCAACATAGTCCCTTAGACACATCCAACTAGGAAAAATGAGTACAGTAACATATGAATGAGTTCTGTTCCAAGAGTTAATAAGTCCAATTTGTTCATTAAGTCCAACAAAGTTAGCCTAGGTACCCAACTAACACGGGCTTCCCGGGTGGTGGTAGTGATAAAGAATCCATCTGCCAATCCAAGAGACACAGGCGAGTCAGGTTCGATCCCTAGGTCAGGAAGATCCCCTGGAGGAGGAAAAGGCAACCCACTCCAGAATTCTTGCCTGGAAAATTCCATGGACAGAGGAAGGAGCCTGGTGGGCTATAGTCCATGGGGTCACAAAGAGTTGGACATAACTGAGCACACACCCAACTAAAACAATTGACTATAAAGTACTGTACTGTGGTAGGTTTATAATACTTTTCACACAAATACATAAAAAACAAACATACACACAAAATAAAACATTTTTAATCTTACAGTACAGTACCTTGAGAAGTACATTAGTGCAGTACAATAGCTGGCATACAGGGGCTGGCACTGAGTGCATAGGCCAGGAGAGTTACTGACTAAAGGAGGTGAGTGATGGTAGAGCTGAAGCTTCATCAGCAATAGGAGATGGAGGGCAAGCTGCAACTTCACTCACACCTGACGTTGATGGAATGCATGTTTGCATCTTTGACAGTTTGGAACTTGAAGGTTTGCATGTAGAGTACTTACTATGTTCTCGATAGTCACATACCCAGCTAAAAACTGAGAATTCTGATAGGAAGGGAGAGAGTGTTGCTGGACAATCTGTAGTCTGTGCCACATTCCCAAATTAAACTTATGCAGCCAGGCAACCACTGGCCTCCCGTAGAGGAAGGGGTGAGTGAGCTGCTTACTGGAGAGTAGGGACCAACCTCGAGGGTAAGTTGCTTATAAGAAGGGAACCCAGGAAGGGCTGAGTCAACAAGCTTGGTTCCTTCTCATGCTCTTCCACTGCGAGGCCAGACACATTTCTCCTATGCTCTTCCTTCCTCACTCGTGTCTGGCTTTTCTGTGGGGCAGTACAGGGAGCTGTCATAGGGCAGGAACGCAGCACACGATCTGGCACCACAATAACAAGGTTTCCTTAATTTCCCATTATCTAACCTTTCTTTGTCTTCACTATGCATTAGATTAAGAAATCTTCCTGAGTAGTCATAAGAGAGTTCTTCTTCTGGCAGAATGTCTCTGGCTGCAAAAAGTGCCAACTTTGGTACCATTGAGTCTATTCGGACAGGAATCATCAACAGGTTTGGCTCACAAGAATGGTTAAGGAATCTTCCAATATTTCCTATAGAGGCAGGATCCACAAATGTTTCCATTACCTGCCCATTATAGACATGCTCCCTGATGGCTATAATGTAATTCGAATCATGTATTGTTTGTAACTGAACTCTTCTCTGCACTTCAGAGATTCCTAACACCTCACCGGCATATTCACAGACAAACCGTCCTTTTGGTATGAAGTCCAGGGTACGAAGTCCCCAGCCTTTGTGATCTGTCTTGAACACCTGGAGGTGGAACTGCAGACCCCACTGGACCACTCTGTTCCTGCAGCGCTCGCTGCACTGGCACAGGACATTGCACTCGAAAACTGGCTCAGCGCACTTTGCTTCGGATCCTATATCTCTGAGGCATGAACGATCGTCATAGTTATTCTCATGACGGAGACAGGAACAAGTACCAGGGAGGCAGGGAGTTTTGAGACAAGCACATCCAGGAAAGGTTATTTGAGAGGGATCTGTATCTGCTCCAGGCCCAGCTACATGATCAGGAGTATACTGCAAAAAGCAGAAACACTGTAAGTCAGCATGGTACGTCATATATCTCATCTGTATTTCAAGCAGCTCTTGCTGAGACACTTCCCGATTCCAACAAACAGAACAAAAATGACAAATATATTAAAATATTGTCTGAAAACATCTCCAATTTAAAAAAAAAACAAGGTTATTTCTTAGACTTAAAATTC
Source organism: Bison bison bison (assembly GCF_000754665.1). Taxonomy (NCBI): domain Eukaryota; kingdom Metazoa; phylum Chordata; class Mammalia; order Artiodactyla; family Bovidae; genus Bison; species Bison bison. The sequence continues at coordinate 1,193,845 of NW_011494766.1, read as the reverse complement.
GGTGGTTTCCTTTTAGGTATTGGAATAACACTAGGAAAAAATTATGTATTTTCCCTGGTGGCTCAGATGGTAAAGCGTCTGCCCGCAATGCAGGAGACCTGGGTTCAATCCCTGGGCCAGGAAGATCCCCTGGAGAAGGAAATGGCAACCCACTCCAGTACTCTTGCCTAGAAAATTCAATGGATGGAGGAGCCTGGTGGGCTACAGTCCATGGGGTTGCAAAGAGTCAGACATGACTGAATGACTTCACTTTCTTTCTTATCAGATATTGGAAATTTTGTAATCCATTTTGTTTCCCTCTTGGCTTTAAGTGTCAGGAAAATTGGTGCTGAATTTAGTTTTTGAAAACAGCTAAGTATTTTCTCTTTGGTTTTTGATCTCTTTTACATTTATCTGATAATATACATGTACATATATATTTTTATTGTGAGCTACCTGAGATCTTTAGAATAAGAAAGTCATAAATGATAAATCAATGACCTTTCGCAGAGTCTTCCATTGATTTTTTGAAAGAATTTTTACAATGTGAAGATTACTTAAACTCATATATTCTTTGATCTTTTTAAAAACACTGTTACCTTGTAGTTCTACTTGAGTCTTCACAATGTTCAAAGCAGAAATTTGGCAAAAAACTTGCAGACAGAATTTGAAAACTGGTTATATAATAGCAATAGATACTGAAATTTATTGTAGATATATTGTATACATATATACACAATAGAAATCTTGTTCATATTAAGTGTGAAAGGGGTAAAACAAAAAAGTTTCTTGGTCTTTTAAATGTATCTGTCTTTTCAAAATGTCACATTTATAAGATGTTACGAAAAATAAGTCCTAACTTTAAAATTTCTGTGTGAAGCCTTACCTCCAGTTATTTCCTCACTGGCAGAATGAAGCATGTTCTCAAACCCTGAAGATCAAAGTTTCTCTGGTAAGCCCAGCGTATTTCTTTATATATAGAGTAATTCACTGACTTATACTTGTTTTGTTTCAAAAAGGAACTTTTTAATGAGACTTAGAAAGAAGTAAGATAAACAAACAACAGATAAGGAAAGTAAGGTGAAGTGAAAAATAAGTCAAGCGAGCTTAGATACCTAAGCGTGCAGCAGAAGTAGACTGGACATCCGGCTGTGCGCCAGGATAGTCAAAGAGGGAAATGTGGTTAGATGTATGGCTTGTACTGTCCTAAGGAACAGTCTTACTGTTCAGAAGCATTGACTTTTTCCAGTATGGAGACGGGAGAGAAATGTCACCAATGAGTCTGTCAAATTGTTCTTTTCTAGGAAGCAGTTTCATGGACTGCTTTTCATCTCCTTCATTCTGACCCTCAGGAAAGGCTGTTGGCATGCTGCCACAGCCTGTCAGCAAGAGACCAGTTGAATAGCCTGTAGTAATTCAGGGATTGATTTTAGTGCATCCAGAGGAACATTTGAACAACCTAGCTTGCAGTCAGTTTTCTATTAATACTGTGTCAATACTTTCAGAAAAAGTATTGAACAGCATGTAGTTACACTCCCTGTGGAGGCCTCGGAGGAGCTATGCAGTTAGGTGCAGAATCCTATATTTTAAAAAACGCTGAGCTGGGGTGAAGGATTGACATCCTCCTGTGAAAGAATGGTGAGTGGGTGTACCTGCGGGGGAAGGCCAATACTGCTTAAAAAGTGATTTGTGGGTGGAGAGCGGAAATAGCTTCTCTTGTTTGTGTGGGTTCTTACAGCTTTAGCTTGGCAGAGGTGTCCTAAAAGGATAAAGGATGGCTTAGAAAAACATACCCTATCAATCAGATTCAGTGACTACTGTCTTATACAGAATCTACTTCCAGATTTTAAGAGTCAACTTTGAAATGGTTACTGAGGCATTTTAAGAACTGCTTGTAAAATGAAGACTTTACTATCACTTTGTTAAACTGTTCATGAAGAATTCTTTTCAATTGATGAGTTTTTAAAGGTACATATGGGCTTCCCTGGTGTCTGAGACAGTAAAGAATCTGCCTGTAATGCAGGAGACCAGGGTTTCATCCCTGGGTCAGGAAAATCCCCTGGAGAAGGGAATGGCTACCCACTCCAGTATTTTTACCTGGAGAATCTCATGGACAGAGGAGCCATGGGGTCGCAAAGAGTCAGACACGACTGAGCAACTAACACTTTCACTTTTCATTAAAGGTGCATATAATTTTAATGTATTATAGAAATCACTAAACTCTAAGGCGATTTTCTTTTTTGACACAGATGTATGTGTTGTATGTGCTTAGTCCCTCAGTCATATCTGACTCTCTGTGACGCCATGGACTGTAGCCTGCCAGGCTCCTTGGTCCATGGGATTTCCCAGGCAAGAATACTGGAGTGGGTTGCCAGTCCTCTTCCATGGGATCGTCCTAACCCAGGGATTGAACCCATGTCTCCTGTAGCTGCTGCATTGCAAGCAGACTCTTTACCACTGAGCCACAGGGGAAACCCTCTTACAGGGGTTGCTAAACTATAGAGTATCTACCAGGCATTCCTAAGATCTAGCACAGACATTCGACCTACTGAGTGTGTGGCCCACCACAGGACATGGGAGAGCAGGGGTGTGAGGTGGGGAGGTGGTAGAAATATCTGATGATAGCTTGAGCGTTCTGGATCCAGAGATGCCTACAGTTACTGCTCTTGGACTTTGCTGTTATGTGGGGCAATTGCTTCCCTTTTTTGCCTGAGTCAGTTTGTATTGTATTTATGTTTCTTACAAACAAATGAGTCTTGACTAATAGCCCAGGGTGAAAGCTGAGCATGGTTCCAGGAAATGGCTGGAAAATTTAGTTAAAGATATAAACGCTAATAAGCAATGAGGTCTCCAGCTGGGAAGTGAGATGACAGCAAAGCGGGCGGGAGGCCAGCCAGAAACTCTGTGACTGCTGCCTGGAACTCTAGGCAAGCAATAGAGAACTTCTTAATGCAGAACATGGAATGTCCCAGAGGAGACTCGCACAGGTCCAGGCTCGTATTAGCACCATGACTTACATAGCAAGTGACTTGCTAAACTTTAGGTTAGCAACTATAAATCAGGGATAATAGCTATATTCGAGGGGGGAAGGTTCTCAAGAAATTTAATTAACATAATATTGTACTCTGTGTCAGCCGCTTCATACTTTTAAAATAGTCACTTTCTTAAATTCTTCTAGATATTATTTCTAGATTTTTATATTTAAAACATCATATATTTCTGGCATATTACTTAAGCTCTCTAAACATTCCCTTCCTATCTTCTCTCTCTTACAGGTTGCTATGAAGGAAATAAATGTGAAAAACCACATAAAAAGCTTACTCCAGTGGCTGGCTCATAAGTGTTAAATATGAATTATACAGTAGCCATTTAGTAGTGGTGGGAAAAAAAACAAACAGGTTCTGCAGCTAAACCTCTAGGTTTAAACATACTCAAACCAAAATATGTGTGGGAAACCATATGATTATCTTCCTACCTCCATTACTTAGCCATCTGGAGCAGGGAATACCAAGAGCTGACCCAGTACAGACTGTCTTCATTCATCAGTAAATACTGCCTTATTGTCTACTCTATGCACATGTTCCACTGGGTCGCAAAAAAGTGGGATACCACTTAGCGACTTATCAACAAACAACATGCACGTGCTGGGGTTTAGAAAGAATCACTCAGAAAAACAGAAAAGAGGACATAGGATTTTTATCACTTTTTCAGTTGTCACAACATAAGTTTACTTTTTCCATGTACGTATCAAAGCACAAAATTGATCAGGTAAGAGTTGGAAATAAATACAAAATGATCAGTTCAAAATGCACTAGAAACCAGATCCTTGAAGAACTGGGTGGAGAATTCACGTTTTTTGACAGAAAACTTAACAGAAAATTTTTTATAAACACAGCCACCCAAGAAGCCAAAATGCAAAGAGAAGACTGTTAAAGAGTAAATATACCTCCTTGGCTATCCTCATATACAATTAATTTCTCCCTTCTCTGAACTATGTGTGCACTTATTAATAGCATGAACTTTGGAATCTTAAGTGGCACAGACTGTCAGGCTCTCTGGTTGTACTAAGTGTGGAGGTCTGACCCTTCTAACAAGTATATGTATCTTAAGGAAAGGCATGGTCATGAGGTTTGGGGTATGGAATGGTGATAGGTGTTGGGTTCCTATCCATGGTACTAGGCACAGAGCAGGTGACTTAGGGAATGTTATTTGACTGCTTACTTTCAGCTCTTAATAATTTCTGATTGGAAAACTGATGTTTTTGAGTCACATTCCATACCACAGCCCCAGAAACTAAAACATGTCATTGCACAATATTCCAGGCTTAAACCCTAGGCCTCAATTCTGGATTTTAAGGGAGTGCTGTGAAAATCTTCATTCCTTTTTTGGTTGTTTTGAAACACCAGCTACAAGAATCTTTGTACTTGGCCTCTAGCCCCGTGAGTTTGTTTTTGCTCCAAGCAGCTATTAGGAGACTGTGAGCCAGATCATTCTCGTCAAGGCCAAGTTGAGACCTTAAAAAGGATATCTGAGGCTGGTTTTAGAAACCTGAAAACACGGCTAGATCCAGCTCTTAGTTCAAGAAAATCAGTTTATTTTCTACTTCTGTTGCAACACCAATAGCATTATGATGTGCTTGTTTCCAGAGTATCTGAATGTTCTTTTTGCCTTTTCATATAGGACCCAAAAGCAAACTAGACACAAAGTTATTTTTACCTTGAATTCTCTGTGCCTTAATTCTTATGTGTACATATGCCTGTGAAGATAGGGTTTGGGGCAAGCAAACTGTTTTGAGCTTTTGTAAGACTGGTATTGTGCTTCATGAATATATGGGAGCAAACTAGTTGAAGGCACTTTTAGACTTGTCATTACATGTTTCACAAATGCTTTAACTTCTTGGTAAGGCTATAAGCTTCTTAAGGAAGGGAGCTTGTCTTCTATTTGTAACTCTTAGTGGTCCCAGAGCTGTGCGCACAGCCAGGAAGCTAGAACACCATGGAATTGAGTCTTAGTTTCCTGATTTTCATTTATGCCCACCAACTGTAGGTGTAAGGATCAATCACAGGGCTTCCTCCACCCCACCCCACCCCCATATAGTGCTTTCTGTATGCTCTTGTAAGCGCAAGGGCAGGAACTGTATTGTTACCATTTTATCTTCTATGCCTAGTTTAACATGCCAGGCACATTATAGGCACTCAGTTATTTTTTGAAGAAAGAAAACATAAATCAGTGTTTTTGACCAGGAATTTAGCAATGTTTGGTCTTCAATAAGCTTTTCGGGATCAGTGTTTAATATGGTGCTAGTCAACTGTATTATTAACCACAAACTGCCTAAGGCAGTTTGAGGAAAAATAACCATTTCCAACATGAATATCCTGCTCTACTCTTTGAAAACCGCTATGAATCTTTATTGTCTTATTTGATTCTCAAAATAACCCTAGGAAGAGGACAGGCAGGGTTTGATATTGATTATGGGTTTGACAAGGGGAATAGAACTTTTATTTTCATTTTGGAGATGAAGAAACTCAGGCTCTGAGACATGGCTAAGATGATAAACCCTGAAGCTAGCTCTCCTATATTTCCATGTACAGGGCTGTTTCCACTCCAACATAATGTTTTGTGGGTTTTTGTTTTTTTTGGGGGGTCATTCCTTGTTTCTTAAGCAACATGCAGGACAAGCTCAGAGAGAGTGAAAAGTTGGAGCAGAAAGGGCTTTGAGGTAATAATAGCAGTAAACATTTATTGAGTTCTTTCAGCAAACCAGGAACTGTATTTTACCTGTAATTCTCAAAGCAATCTGGAAAGAGGTACTATTATTTTAATAGCACATGAGAGGGCTCTGAAGGTTTAGCCGAGGCTATTTATATTTGCCAAAGCTCTCACAGCATGGAGGAAGCCTCAACTAAGTCTGACTCTAAAGGCTAAGTTTTTAATCATGACACTGGGATCTTAAAAACAAGACACCTGAGACCAGAGAGGCCAGTGATTTGCTCCCTATCTTTCAGTGAGTTCTGGGGACAGAACTAGGACAAAAAGCCAGGTTCTGGTTTTCTCTTAAGGGAACGGCCATTCTTAGGGTAGAAAAGACCTTGTAAAGATCACTGTGAAGGGTTAACTGAAAAAAAAAACCGGAAACCTGACAATTTAAGATCTATTTCCACTCGCAGATAGCTGTGAGATTGGGTTAAGAAAAAAAAAAAAAGGTAGAAAAACCTGAACAACCCGAAGCAAGCATGAGCGTCAACCATCGAAAGACGACCACTTAGGGTAACTGCGAAACGACCGCGACGACCACCTACCCTACTAACACGCTTCCTGGAAAGGCGCCAGCCCAGACCCCGACTCTGCGCACGCAGCGCGCGAGACCGCCTAGCCCCGCCCCACAGAAAACGATGCCGGCCACGCCCTCGGGGGCCGCGCGCGGCTCTCGGGCCAGCCGAGCCCCGCCCCTACCTGAAAGGGCTCAGGCTCCGCCCCTGGGGGCCAGGCGCTCACAGGCAGATTTTCAAGGCCACGCGCAACGTCCAGCTGGCCCTTCAAGGCCTCAGGCACCTCCTCACACGTTGCCATTGTGTCAGGGCCAGTTCTTCAGGGCCTTAGTGGCCGTTTTGCCCCGACACGGTACTCCTACCACCTAGACCTCTTGAGCCTCGCAGAGGACGCTGGGAGTCTAGCCGTGGGGGCCCCACAGCCTCATGGGAGCGGTAGTTTTTCTACCGAAGCTCACGAGTGGCTCCTCCCTCCACGCTCAGCCTTCCTTCACTTTATGGTCTGGCTCACTTTTTGCTTTGAGTCAGACGCACAGAAAGTAATACAGAACCTTCTAAGGTACGGACAGAGCTTTGGGGACACAGTGAAGTCTTTGACGTTTTCCTGTGCGCCCAGGGAGGGCTTTCGCGCCGAAGTCGTTTGTCCGTGGCTGAGGGTTTGGAAGTTTTACTTGGCGCGGGGCGGGGAGGGGCGCGCCCTACGCTGAGGTGGGGAAGGCACCCCCTGGGTCTCTGCAAACCTGAAATTTGTGGAGCGGCTCCGGGGCGTGTGACGGGGATTGTGCTTGGAAGCCAGGTAGCCTGACCTGGCATCGGAAGTCTGTGTAGGGTCCGCGCGCTCCCTGACTGGAATCTCTGTTCCCTGTTGACGTCCCCTGCTCTGAGAAAACCAAGCCTGGTCCCGCAAAGGGATGCCGATAATATCAAAATTGCTGAATCCAAAGGAATACTTTGAACTTTCCCAAAGTGCGTCGACTCGACTGTTCTGCTGCTTCTATGTGAAACCCTCTCATAGATTGTGGGGGCCCCGTCCTGGGTGCCCTTGCCTTGAGCAGACCGTCTTTAGTGTCCTGTCCTCGGGCGTGACTGAAATGGGGCCGTTGTCACAGGTTTCTCTTAGGGCCCCTTTCTCACCTTCTCTAGGATTCCTCAGTGATAGCATCTACTTTTTGGCTTCAGATACTCTTATAAAAGTATTAGTGTTTCAGCTCAGCTGAAGATGGATTCCAGTGGTGGATCACTTCAGTTCACTCGCTCAGTTGTATCTGACTCTTTGCTGCCTGCTTCAGTCCATGGGGTCGCAAAGTCGGACAGGACTGAGCAACTGAACTGGACTGCAGCACGCCAGACTTCCCTGTCCATCACCAATCTGGGAGTCTACTCAAACTCCTGTCCATCACATTGGTGATGCCATCCAACCATCTTATCCTCTGTCATTCCTTTCTCCTCCCGCCTTCAATCTTTCCCAGCATCAGGGTCTTTTCAGATGAGTCAGTTGTTCGGATCAGGTGGCCAAAGTATTGGAGTTTCAGCTTCAACATCAGTCCTTCCATGAATATTAAGGACTGATTTCCTTTAAGGTGGACTGGTTGGATCTCCTTGCTGTCCAAGGGACTCCCAAGAGTCTTCTTTTGAACCACAGTTCAAAAGCATCAATTCTTCGGCACTCAGCTTTCTTTCTAGTCCAACTCTCACACCTATACATGACTACTGGAAAAACCATAGGTTTGACTAGATGGACCTTTGTTGGCAAAGTAATCTCTCTGCTTTTTAATATGCTGTCTAGGTTGGTCATAGCTTTTCTTCCAAAGAGCAAGCATCCTTTGATTTCATGGCTGCAGTCACCATATGCAGTGATTTTGGAGCCAAAAAATAGAAAGTCTGTCACTGTTTCCACTGTTTCCCCATCTATTTGCCATGAAGTGATGGGACCAGGTGCCATGATCTTAGTTCTCTGAATGTTGAGTTTTAAGCCAACTTTTTCACTCTCCTCTTTCACTTTCATCAAGAGGCTCTTTAGTTCTTCTTCACTTTCCGCCATAAGGGTGGTGTCATCTGCATATCTGAGGTTACTGATATTTTTCCTGGCAATCTTGACGCTGGGCTGGATGAAGCACAAGCTGTAATCAAGATTGCCAGGAGAAATATCAATAACCTCAGATATGCAGATGACACCACCCTTATGGCAGAAAGTGAAGAAAAACTAAAGAGCCTCTTGATGAAACTGAGAGAAGAGAGTGAAAAAGTTGGCTTAAAACTTAACATTCAGAAAACTAAGATCGTGGCATCTGGTCCCATCACTTCATGGCAAATAGATGGGGAGACAGTGGAAACAGTGAGAGACTATTTTGCGGGGCTCTGAAATCACTGCAGATGATGATTGCAGCCATGAAATCAGAAGATGCTTGGTCCTTGAAAGAAAAGTTATAACCAACCTGCTGCTGCTAAGTCACTTCAGTCATATCTGACTCTGTGTGACCCCATAGATGGCAGCCCACTAGGCTCCTCTGTCCCTGGAATTCTCCAGGCAAGAATACTGGAGTGGGTTGCCATTTCCTTCTCCAATGCGTGAAAGTGAAAAGTGAAAGTGAAGTTACTCAGTCGTGTCTAACTCTTCCAGACCCCATGGACTGCAGCCTACCAGGCTCCTCGGTCCATGGGATTTTCCAGGCAAGAGTACTGGAGTGGGTTGCCGTCTCCTTCTCCAATGACCAACCTAGACAGCATATTAAAAGGCAAAAACATTACTTTACCAACAAAGGTCCGTCTAGTCAAAGCTATGGTTTTTCCAGTAGTCATGTATGGATGTAAGAGTTGGACTAGAAGGAAAGCAGAGTGCCAAAGAATTGATGCTTTTGAACTATGGTGTTGGAGAAGACTCTTGAGTGTCCTTTGGACTGCACTAAGATCCAACCAGTCCATTCTAAAGGAAATCAGTCCTGAATGTTCATTGGAAGGACTGATGCTGAAGCTGAAACTCCAATAGTTTGGCCACCTGATGCAAAGACCTGACTCATTGGAAAAGACCCTGATGCTGGGTAAGATTGAAGGCAGGAGAAGAAGGGGACAACAGAGGATGAGATGGTTGGATGGCATCACAGACTTAATGGACATGATTTTGAGTGAGCTCCAGTGATGGACAGGGAGGCTTGGCGTGCTGCAGTACATGAGGTCGCAAAGAGTCGGACATAACTGAGTGGCTGAACTGAACTGAACTGATTCTGGGAAAGATTGAGGGTGGGAGGAGAAGAGGACTACAGAGGATGAGATAATTTGATGGCTTCACCGACACAATGGACATGAGTTTGAGTAGACTCCAGGAATTGGTGATGGACAGGGAAGTGGGCGTGCTGCAGTCCATTGGGTCACAAAGAGCTGGACATGACTGAGTGACTGAACTGAACTGAACTGAAATATTCAGTCTGGCAGGACTGTCATAAAGCCACACATGTCAGGTTCACTCCGAAGGTCACAGCCTGCCGCCCCAGAGGCTTCAGATGTTCTTTGGGAATAGCGCATGCAGTTATCACACAATAGATGATTACACAGTAGGTTATAAATGCCTTAGTGTTCTTGTTTGTCTTCCCAGAGGATGATTCAAATGCAAGAGGAGATCCTTATTAATAGAAATTGGAATCATCCTGAATGAGGAGTCTTAAACGCCATTGGAAGTATAGGCTTGAATGTAGTTACCTAGTAAATATTTTATCAGACTTGGCTATGCACTTGCTCTTACCTAGGAGACAGTTGCTTAAGCAATGCAGTTGGTTAGAGTATAATTAAGGATGTAAGGAAGTTTTAGGTAAATTGAACAACAAAAGAAAGATCACTTGTAGGTGGGAAATTTGGAGAAAGCTTCATGGAGAAGGGGTTATTTGCCATAGGCCTTGAAGAATGAATAGAATTTATGAGATTAGGAAAGGGCATTGCAGGAGAAGAAACAGTAGGAGTAGAATAAAGAGAGAAATGTGTAGAGAAAAGGAAAATTTCATTTTAGATGATGGTGATCAGGTTCATTTCATTTTTCAGGAATTGTAAGCAATGAAGGAATTTGCAAATATCCAAAGAACATGCTGTTCTTTCATTTTAAGAAACGTTGGAACACTGATTACATGCACAATGCTACCTACCAATTTGGGGAGTGTACCCACGAAAAAGATATGGTGCCCAAGTAGAGCTTCCACTCCAGCACAGGACTATATAACATCCAGAAATTTATAAGAACTCGAAGAATGTTTTGAAAAAGGAATTATAGAACAGTGAGAAGAACCACACTTGTATTTCTAGATTATTATGCTGTTTTCCTTTTTGAGTTTTTTGGGAATATTGTCTGCCTTTTGGAAAAATTGTTTTGAAAGATCCATTCTGTTTTTTTTTATATCTAAAGTTGTCAGTGATGGTGCTTCCAGTAAGATATGTAGTTCGTGTCATCCCTTCATTTGTTTTTGTCTTTCTGGCAAAGGATTCCCAAGTATTGTAGATAGTGAGATTAAAGTAATGAAAGGATGTTTACAGGCTGATATAACCAATCTTCAGAGTGCCAAGTAGTCATTCATCTTTTCCAGGTATAAAAACTTATTTTATTTTCTCTGGACACTTGACTAGGAGCCTGAATCTTCAAAATTTGTTCTGAAAACCATTATGGCTATTTGGTGAAAAAAAATATATATCTCTGGACAATAATGAGTTGCCCAACTAATTATTAATAAGCCTTGGACCTGAAAATTATCTTGATTATTCAAATTTCTTTTGGCTTTTTCACTGGCAGAAGAGAAAATAATCTGATGAGTAACAGAGAAAAATATTAAAGGAAAAGAAAATAAAGCAATAGTATAAACTGTAATGTTTCGTATGTTCAGTTATTTGTAGCTCGATTCTGAAGTTTGACCATAATGGCCTTTAATTGATGCTTTCCTTAGGCCTTTTCTTTTTGCCTCTGTTTAAAAGAAGTTTTGCATGATTTTGTATTTAGAAGCCATTCTTTCATCAAAACCTAACTAGCATTATCTGAGCTTAATCAGAGATATATTTTATAGCCAATGATGGAAGGTCTACAGTTCAGTTCAGTTCAGTCGCTCAGTTGTGTCCAACTCTTTGCGACCCCATGAATTGCAGCATGCCAGGCCTCCCTGTCCATCACCAACTCCCGGAGTTCACTCAGACTCATGTCCATCGAGTCAGGGATGCCATCCAGCCATCTCATCCTCTGTCGTCCCCTTCTCCTCCTGCCCCCAATCCCTCCCAGCATCACAGTCTTTTCCAATGAGTCAACTCTTCGCATGAGGTGGCCAAAGTACTGGAGTTTCAGCTTTAGCATCATTCCTTCCAAAGAAGTCCCGGGACTGATCTCCTTCAGAATGGACTGGTTGGATCTCCTTGCAGTCCAAGGGACTCTCAAGAGTCTTCTCCAACACCACAGTTCAAAAGCATCAATACTTCGGCGCTCAGCCTTCTTCACAATCCAACTCTCACATCCATACATGACCACAGGAAAAACCATAGCCTTGACTAGACAGACCTTTGTTGGCAAAGTAATGTCAGCAGAAATTATATATTTATTGGTGTTAATGACTGCTTTAATAAAACAATTTTGAGCATCTTTGCTTTCTGATAACTGTCACTACTAGATATTAAGTCGGTTCAGTTCAGTTCAGTTCAGTCACTCAGTCGTGTCCAACTCTTTGCAACTCCGTGGACTGCAGCATACTGGGCTTCCTGTCTATTACCAACTCCCAGAGCTTGCTCAAACTCGTGTCCAATGAGTCGGTGATGTCATCCAACCATCTCATCCTCTGTCCCCTTCTCTTCCTGCCTTCAGTCTTTCCCAGCATCAGGGTCTTTTCCAATGAGTCAGTTCTTTGCATCAGGTGGCCAAAGTATTGGAGTTTCAGCTTCAGCATCAGTCCTTCCAATGAATATTCAGGACTGATTTCCTTTAGAATGTACTGGTTGGATCTCTTTGTTGTCTCAAGAGTCTTCTCTAGCACCACAGTTTGAAAGCATCCACTCTTCATCATTCAGTATTCTTTATAGTCCAGTTTTGTTATGAGATTGCAGCAATTCAGTCACACTTTCAGGCTCCACTTCTAATTGTAGTTCTTTTGCTGTTTCCACTACATGTGTAGCTTCTTTCTCTACTGAAGTTTTGAACTCCTCAAAGTCATTAGGGGAGTTGGAATCAACTTCTTCCAAACTTCTGTTAATGTTGATATTTTGCACTTTTCCTATGAATAAGGAATATTGTTATTGACATCTGAAATGGTGACTCCTTTATAGAAAATTTTCAGTTTATTTTGTCCATATCCATCAGAGGAATCGTTATCTAGGACAGCTATGTTTTACACTATGTATTTCTTAGTATGACTTGAACATCAAAATTACTCCTTGATCTGTAGACTGCAGAATGGATATTGTGTTAGCAGGCAGGATAACAACATTAATCTTATTGTACATCTCCTTTAGAACTCTTGGGTGAGTAGATAGTAGGTGCATTGTCAATGAATAGTAATATTTTAAAAGGAATTTTTTTTTTCGCCTCTGAGCAGTAAGTCTCAACCATGGACTTAAAATACTCAGTAAATCTTGGTGTAAACAGATGTGCTGTCATCCAGACCTCGTTATTGCATTTGTACAGCACAGACAGAGTAGTTTTAGCATATTTCTAAAGAGCCTTATGATTTTCGGAATGGTAAATAAATACTGGCTTCAACTTTAAGTCACCAGCTGCTTGAGCCCCTGAAAAGAGAGTCAGCCTATCTTTTGAAGGTTGGAAGCCCAGGATTGATTTCTCCTCCCTAGCTAGTGAAGTCTTAGATGACACCTTCTAAAGTAAGATTATTTTGTCTGCATTGAAAATCTGTTTTTTAGTGTAGCCACTTTCAGTAATTATCTTAGCTGGATCTTCTGGATAACTTGCTGCAACTTCTTCATCAGTACTTCCTTCACCTTGCATTTTTATGTTATAGAAATGGCTTCTTTCCTTACACCTTACCAAACTTTTCTTCTGTAGTTTCCTTACCTCTCTCACCCTTCATAAAATTGAAGAGATTAGGCTTTAACTTAACGGAAATGACTGGCTTGATCTATCCAGACCACTCAAACTTTTTCCAAATCATCAATAATGCTGTTTCACTTTCTTATCATTTGTGTGTTCACTAGAATAGCATTTTAAATTTCCTTCTAGAACTTTTTCTTTGCATTAACAACTTAGAAAATTGTTTGGTGCAAGAGGCCTAGCTTATGTCTTCTTTTTACATGCCTTCCTGACTAAGTTTAATCATTTCTAGCTTTTTTTGGTCTGTGTGATAGGAAATAATTTTACTATATTTTATAGCTTTTTAAAAAATTTAAACTTCTTATTTTATATTGAGGTATAGCTGATTAACAATGTTGTGATAGTTTCAGGTACTCAGCAATGTGACCCAGACGTACATATACATCAGATACCCCTAAGTATCATCTGAGATCAGAATTCTTCTTACAGATCATACTAAATTTCAGTTTCTTGTAATTCTTCATTCCTCAACTTTCTATATCTGTAGCAGCATTTTCTCTCTGGTAGCTTCCCAGCTGCAATTCTGATATTTGGAAGGAGAAAGGAAGTGAAATCAAAGAATACCAAGACTAATGCAAAGAATTCTACTCAAGTACCCAAGACTAACTGGTTAAATTATCTCTGGAGAAATGTTGATTATTCACACTTATTTTTAGATATTTCAGTGAGAAACGGAGAAGGCAATGGCACCCCACTTCAGTACTCTTGCCTGGAAAATCCCATGGACGGAGGAGCCTGGTAGGCTGCAGTCCATGGGGTCGTGAAGAGTTGGACACGACTGAGCGACTTCACTTTCACTCTTCACTTTCATGCATTGGAGAAGGAAATGGCAACCCACTCCAGTGTTCTTGCCTGGAGAATCCCAGGGGCAGGGGAGCCTGGTGGGCTGCCGTCTCTGGGGTCGCACAGAGTCAGACACGACTGAAGCGACTTAGCAGCAGCAGCAGCAGCAGTGAGAAAAAATTTGGTGTGAAAAGAATCCTACAGAGGAAAAAACCCTTTCCTTTCCATTATCC
>NW_011494766.1:1170575-1179413 GCF_000754665.1 Bison bison bison | reverse complement strand
CTCTGAGGAGATGATCTTTAGATATAAATCGAGGATACTGTGGAGATTCTTTTCCTGTCCCTGTCCCCCACAGTCCAGAAAGATCTTCCCCAATGTCCGCTGTAATGCCTGAAATCTCCGTTGTTAGAATCTCTCTTGTTTGTGATAAGCATTGTTTTCTCCCTGCAGTGATCTTTTATAACGCCATTATTCGTAGGAGAGAAAAAAAAAAAAAGATAAACATGTATATATCTTATCATCTTGCTCTCCTTCAGGATAAGGAGATGCCTTGGGAAACCTGAGAATTTAAAGGAATTGAAGAGGAAGAGAGAGAAGATGCCCCACAGAGCAAATGAACATTTACTGAGCACTTGCTAGATTCTCTGCTGCTGCTGCTGCTGCTAAGTCGCTTCAGTCATGTCCCACTCTGTGCGACCCCATGGACGGCAGCTCACCAGGCTCCTCCATCCCTGGGATTCTCCAGGCAAGAACACTGGGGTGGGTTGCCATTTCCTTCTCTAGTAGTGTCCAAAAGTTTCTATGATGATAAAAATGTTTTGTACCAGCCATAGGTGATTGTTGGTTACTGGGATATGCTTAGTGTGACTGTAGAACTAAATTTAAAATTTATTTAATTTTAATATATCTAAATTTGATTTAAATAGCCACATGTAGTTAGTGCCTACTATATTGGGCAGCATATTTCTAGGCTTTGTACTTCATACTATATACATTTCTACATATTATATACATTGTATATATACATTTCTTGTCCATGAAGTAGGCAATAATATCTCTATTAAAAAAGTTTTGAGAATTGAAGTTCAGATAAATTAAGTAAATTACCTGGTGTGTTGTAGTCCATGGGGTTACAAAGGGTTGGACATGACTGTGTGACTTTCACTTCACTTCCATATGTATGACAGATAGAATGGAATTTGGGCCCAGGTCTGAAACTGCCTGTAAAGACAAAGTTTCTCACCATTTGTGTTAACATATCTTAGCTATATTCAGAGACTGCCTTTCTTCCAGCTTGTTCAGTTGCTCAGTCATGTATGACTCTTTGCAACCCCATGGACTGCAGCACGCCAGGCTTCCCTGTCCTTCACCATATCCTGGAGTTTGCTCAGACTCATGTCCATTGAGTTGGTGATTCCATCCAACCATCTTTTCTTTGTCATCTCCTCCTTCTGTCTTCAGTCTTTTCCAGCATCAGGGAAATGAGTCGGCTCTTTGCATCAGGTGGCCAAAATATTGGAGCTTCAGCTTAAGCATCAGATCAGATCAGATCAGTCGCTCAGTCGTGTCTGACTCTTTGCGACCCCATGAATCGCAGCACGCCAGGCTTCCCTGTCCATCACCAACTCCCAGAGTTCACTCAGACTCATGTCCATAGAGTCAGTGATGCCATCTAGCCATCTCATCCTCTGTCGTCCCCTTCTCCTCTTGCCGCCAATCCCCCCCAGCATCAGAGTCTTTTCCAATGAGTCAACTCTTCGCATGAGGTGGCCAAAGGACTGGAGTTTCAGCTTTAGCATCATTCCTTCCAAAGAACACCCAGGGCTGATCTCCTTCAGAATGGACTGGTTGGATCTCCTTGCAGTCCAAGGGACTCTCAAGAGTCTTCTCCAACACCACAGTTCAAAAGCATCAATTCTTCAGCGCTCAGCCTTCTTCACAGTCCAACTCTCACATCCATACATGACCACAGGAAAAACCATAGCCTTGACTGCATAAGTCCTTCAAATGAATATTTAGGGTTGATTTCCTTTAGGATTGACTGATTTGATCTCTTTGCTGCCCAAGGGACTCTGAAGGATCTTCTCCAACACCACAGTTGGAGGGTATCAATTCTTTGGTTCTCAGCCTTTTTTATTGTCCAGCTCTCTCATCCATACATGACTACTGGAAAAACCATAGCTTTAACTAGACAGACCTTTGTAGGCAAAGTAGTGTCTCTTCTTTTTAATATGCTGTCTGGTTTGTCATGTCTTTTCTTCCAAGGAGCAAGCGTGTTTTAATTTCATGGCTGCAGTCATCATCCACAGTGATTTTGGAGCCCAATAAAATAAAGCCTGTCACTGTTTCCATTGTTTCCCCATCTATTTGCCATGAAGTGATGGGACCAGATGCCATGATCTTAGTTCTTTGGATGTTGAGTTTTAAGCCAATTTTTCACTCTCCTCTTTCACCTTCATCAAGAGGCTCTTCAATTCCTCTTCACTTTCTGCCATAAGGTTAGTGTCATCTGCGAATCTGAGGTTGTTGATATTTCTCCTGGCAATCTTGGTTTCAGCTTGTGCCTCATTCAGCCCTGCATTTCACATGATGTGCTCTGCATATAAGTTAAATAAGCAGGGTGACAATATACACCCTTGATGTACCCCATTCCCAATTTTGAACCAGCCCATTGTTTCATGTCTGGTTCTAACTGTTGCTTCTTCCAGCTACTGTGGAGGAAATAAAGGTTTAGAAATGATGAAACTTAAAGAAATATACACACACACACAATCTTTTATCTTATTTGAAAGTATAGTAATTGTAGATGAGGAACTTCCCTGGAGGCTCAGATGGTAAAGAGTCAGCCTGCAATGCAGGAGACCCAGGTTCTATCCCTGAGTCGGGAAGATCCCCTGGAGAAGGGAATGACCACCAACTCCAGTATTCTTGCTTGGAGAATTCCAAAGACAGAGGAGACTAGTGGGCTATAGTCCATGGGGTCATAAAGAGTCAGTAAGGACTCAGTGACTAACACTTTCTTTCATGTAGATAATGGCATCATTTAACTTGAGAGTTGTTTTTTTCCCTAAGTTCTGTGTCCTTGGGCTTTGAAAAAACAACCAGGTTAATTAATTGTTTTGCCTCAAAAAAAAAAAAAAAATCTTTATCTCACTACTGGATATTCTAGTCCTGAAATCTGACTACTAAGAATAGCCTCTTAGGCTACTGAGGTCTCTGCCTTATGACAGTCAACTGTTATTACAATGATTTTACCAATTTGAGTTAGCTGAGAGAAGGAACTGAATAATATAAATCCATTTGCAGTTGGGATTCTGTCTATCTCTTGGTACTAATCAGAGTGTAGGGAAAATCAACTTATGAAGGGCCACAGGAGCAATTTCTAGTTCCACTGTCTTTATCTTTTAGGCATTTTAAGTAAATGGAGGCAACCAAATTCTCCATTCCTGTTCCACTGAGGAGAGGCAAAATAAGTGGCCTTTTGAATGCCAGACCTTTCACCTTCAGAAAAGAAGGCGAGAAGTTTATTTTTATGGGAAATAAAACTTTCTTTGTAATAGTAGTAGGGTTTTTTTTCAGTGTCATTCTAGTCCTAACTCTTCTACTTCCAGTTATATATTATAAAAACACTATGTGGTTAATAAATGACTGATTATATCTTGCAGGTCTGAATTTCCTTCCCTAGTTGATTCTAGCTTCAATCTCCTCAGTGGAAAAGTTTCACCTTTCATTTAGCTCTTCCTTTGTGATATTAATTTGCAATTTTTAAAAAAGTGAAATATTTTTTGAACCTATTTGCTTTAGTAAAGTTTTAGCTCTGGAAGGTGAAATTTTATGTCCTGGAATTCACCCATGAGCTCAGCTTATAGGAACATTGAATATAATAATTTGCTTTTTTACAGAGACTGGAAATTACAGAGTTGATGACAGGAGAAACCGATTCTCTCTGAAGATGAAATATGTGAGTCTTATCCTCACCTCTTAGCAAATTTATTAAAGTTTTTCCACAAAGTGAGTTTTTTGGTAAATTATACAGGAAGTTCAGATTGTGTTTTGTAGACCCTAGATTTTGTAGGTATTTGGTGCTGGGACTTTTGTCTTAATGAACTCTGGCAGTACCTCTTTAGGTAAGACAGCTCATTTTACCTTTGCCCTGGCACTGAGTCCAGCCATCTGCTCTCGGTCTGAATTCAAACACAAAGGGAAAATACAAATTATAGCCGACTTGGTGGTGACAGCTGTTGGGAAAAAGAATCATTGTGTTTGATGGTGTCGTTGGAAGCAGACCAGGAGGTGAATCAAATACAGTGTTTTGTTTCATCTTATCAGTGCCTGCAAGTTAGTTGAAATTTTAATTTCTAACTCACCCACCTATTTGTACTTCTAGAGGAAGCCCCTTTTGTCACATACTGTGTCATCAAAATGTTCTTGATAAGGGTAGACCAGGACTGAAGTAAACATTTCACTTAACAAAGCGCTTGCGTCAGCCAGTGCATTGTGGATGTGCTGTTTGTTTCAGTCTCTTAAACTAGAAATGATCATGGACAGAATTGTGTATTCTCTAGGGCAAATGATCATCTTAGTGATATTAGTGAGCCAATATTTTATTTTTCCCCCATTAAAAAATCTCTGTGCTAATTAATAATAGCTAAGTAAGGGGAACAAAATTTTATATGAATAAATTTACATTTGAGCAACTGGAATTTTATTCCAAACCATCTGAAGTAAATCATACTCCAGTCTGTTTTTGCAACTAAATAGTTACAACTAATTAGTTATTTCCATTTTTTTGGTTTTATTAGTGAGCACATGAAGCTACAGCAGATCCTTAAATATAGTTATGGAAGCAGCCTTGTAGCTAAAGAAACACCGTATTAGGATTGTGATGAGGTGGGTAAAGAGATTAAAGGGTGACATCAACTTTGAAGGACAAGGAGATTTCTTGTGTTCCTTTTTGGAAAGTGTCTGAAATTCTTGATAATTTGGTTTTCAGCTTTGTACTTGGAAACTTAATTTTTGTCTTTCCCCAAAGGTCAGTTCAAAAAAACCCATTTTCTGCCATTGGCCAATCAAACAGGAGTATGTTATCAGTGGAAGAGACTTAGTAAAAAGCTACTTCATTTTCTTCGGTTGGAGAAACTTAAAAAGCTTATTCACTAACCATGAAGCCATGTTATCTATTATTTACAACAAACCTTTTCTGGAGCAAAATGAGGCATAAATTATATATTTTGCATTGTGAAATAAACTAAGAAGAACAGGAGAAAGGAAAGCACTTTAGACTGAATCAGAAGGGCCAAAAAAATGCAGAAGGAAACAAAGATTTGTATATCTCTCTATATCTATATTTATGTAGATAAATATATCTAGAATTCTAATCTAAATGAATATAACTGAAAAATTTTGAGATAAAAATCTGTCAATTTATTTAGAGCAGGAAGAGGCAAAGAAAAGAACTCTGGGTTATTTTTCAGCAAAGAGCTTATATCCCTTGTAATAATCTGTCCTGTTTTTAACCTGGAACTATTGTCAGTGTTAACATGTCTTAAAATATTCCATTGAAATTCTTTATTTTATTTATCATTTAACAACTGAGTATTTATTGAGGGATTTACTGCTTGCAAGGCACTGTGATGGGGTAAGGAGAATGATTATAGTATTTGGTGAGCGCGATTAATATGCCAGACAGTAGACACAGCCTTTTATGTGGGTTATTTTGTTCAATCCTTCGAGTCTTGTGCAGTAGGAACTCCTCTGCCTCTCCTCACTAAGAAATGCAAGTAGAGAAAATGAGATGTGGAGAAGTTAAACCTGATTAAAATTTTTTAAAGTATCTTGATTTGTTTTCTGATTTCTGTTGTGTAAATGTTCCTACCATGACCAGTTTCAGCCTACCAACAGTTTAACAAATGGCTTGAAAATTTCTGAGTAGTAAGCTATTGGTGAGAGCAGGCATGAGCCGGTTTCAGTACTTGCAGTCTACATGTCCTCAAAATACTTCCAGTGAATGTAAGACTTTGTAATACCAGCTGGAAAATAAAAGGAACCATATAAGGTAGCATGGAGGTTTAGAGCAAAGACACATTTTCATTTAGTCATTATCTTGTAATTTTAATTTACAGTTAGAGATGATTCTATGATATGGACATTTAAAAACAATGACATTGGTTTTATTCATTAGAATTATTAAAGTCAACCCAAAGTGTATATGAATATAACATTATAAAAATCTGCCATCTTGTTAAATGATTGAAAATTCCTCAGCGTATCATATTTTCAACAATTACTTGTTTATGAATTATTCTATTTTCTAGCAAAATTCTAAAATATCATAAAATATTATTTTAAATATTTTAATATTAATCGCAACTTTATGTTTAGCCAAATGAAAATAATCTTCTTGTATTGATTGCATATAGCATAATTGCCTTCTGAATTTTCTCTCATATGTCCCTATGAAGTTTCATACCATCCACATTCGTATTTATTCTTTTTATTCTTTTAACAAATATTTATTACATGAATGTTTTTTATCTGCATCTTATGAGGATGCTGCTGTACTAGTCCATAGCTTGTATATTCACTGCCTCCAAATAGGGGTGAGAGATAGGTGAACAAAAAATTTAAGTTAGAAATTGGTCAAAAATGTAGTAGATGTCATAAGTTCAGTTTAGTTGCTCAGTCGTGTCTGACTCTTTGCGACCCCCTGGACTGCAGCAATCCAGGCTTCCATGTCCATCACCAACTCCCGGAGCTTGCTCAAACTTGTGTCCATTGAGTCGGTGATGTCATCCAACCATCTCGTCCTCTGTCATCCCCTTCCCCTCCTGCCTTCAATCTTTCCCAGCATCAGGGTCTTTTCCAATGAATCAGTTCTTCACATCAGGTGGCCAAACTATTGGAGTTTCAGCTTCAGCATCAGTCCTTCCAATAAATATTCAGGACTGATTTCCTTTAGGATGGACTAGTTGGATCTCCTTGCAGTCCAAGGGACTCTCAAGAGTCTTCTCCAACACCACAGTTCAAAAGCATCAATTCTTCGGTGCTCAGCTTTCCTTCTAGTCCAACTCTCACATTCATACATGACTACTGGAAAAACCATACCTTTGACTAGATGGACCTTTGTTGGCAAAGTAATGTCTGCTTTTTAATATGCTGTCTAGATTGGTCATAACTTTTCTAAGGAGTAAGCGTCTTTTAATTTCATGGCTGCAGTCACCATCTGCAGTGATTTTGGTGCCCAAGAAAAAAGTCTGTCACTGTTTGCCCATCTATTTGCCATGAGGTGATGGGACCAGATGCCATGATCTTCGTTTTCTGAATGTTGAACTTTAAGCCAACTTTTTCACTCTCCACTTTCACTTTCATCAAGAGGCTTTTGAGTTCCTCTTCACTTTCTGCCATAAGGGTGGTATCATCTGTGTATCTGAGGTTATTGATATTTCTTCTAGCAATCTTGATTACAGCTTGTGTTTCATCCAGCCTGGTATTTTGCATGATGTACTCTGCATATAAATTAAATAAGCAGGGTGACAATATCCAGCCTTGATGTACTCCCTTCCCAATTTTGAACCAGTCTGTTGTTCCACATCTGGTTCTAACTGTTGCTTCTTGACCTGCATACAGATTTCTCAGGAGGTAGGTAAGATAGTCTGATATTCCCATCTGTTGATAGGCATAATACTCAGAGTAAAATTACTTATAGATGGTCTATAATTTGGTGATAAAATAATTCATTAATAATGGTGAGGACATTTAAACTACATTTTGAGTAATGGGTAAGATGTAAAGATGAAGAATTAGAGGCAGAATAACTGGAGGTGATGGGAAAGCATGAGCAACTACTGTTCAGTGTTTTCTGTCCTCCCATTCTTAAAATGTGCTTTTGGCTCTGAAGCAGCTATACCCTGACAGTCCACAAGGTGGTAGGGTAACTCTATTCTTTTCTTCAAGTTTCACTGTTGAAAATAAGAAAAAAGTTTTCAAATGCTTGTAGGAATTGTGATGAGGAATTTCAGAGAAATGCTTTCCTATGCCTTGACATATTTCGATTCACATTTATAGGCAATCTAAGAGAAAGTCACACAATGTGTAACTTGACTAAGTACAGAATTCTTAAGTGACTGAGTGCATAACTTTGACAAAGAAATAAAATACTATTCAGAGGTACTAAACTTGGGAACATGTTTTATTTGTCTGGGTGCTAAGAACTGGGTATTTCTAAGTTTCATTGTGATTTAAAAAACAAAACCAACATAATTTAAATTTATTAACCATGATGGAATGGTAAGTATGCCAGTCAGTATGACCTGTGATTCGTGTAGTTTGCTTATATCTGGGTCTCATTATATCTAGATCTGCCAGTAGTTACAAAAATGCAACTTGATAAGTTACAGAACAAGAACAAGTTGCAGAACATGTTTTAAAACATGTTTTTATCAATACAGTTTACTGGATGTTAGAATCATTTCTAATAAGAAATGATTTGTAGCATTTTTTGTGGCATTCATTTGTAGCATTTTTTCACTTAGCTACCTAACACATGCTTATTGGGCACCTGTTGTATGATAATCACGATGGTGTGATCACTGACCTTGAGCCAGACATCCTGGAATGTGAGGTCAAGTGGGCCTTAGAAAGCATCACTATGAGGTGGATGAAACTGGAGCCTATTATACAGAGTGAAGTAAGCCAGAAGGAAAAACATAAATACAGTATACTAACGCATATATATGGAATTTAGAAAGATGGTAACAATAACCCGGTGTACGAGACAGCAAAAGAGACACTGACGTATAGAACAGTCTTATGGACTCTGTGGGAGAGGGAGAGGGTGGGAAGATTTGGGAGAATGGCATTGAAACATGTAAATTATCATGTAAGAAACGAGTTGCCAGTCCAGGTTCGATGCACGATACTGGATGCTTGGGGCTAGTGCACTGGGACGACCCAGAGGGATGGTATGGGGAGGGAGGAGGGAGGAGGGTTCAGGATGGGGAACACATATATACCTGTGGTGGATTCATTTTGATATTTGGCAAAACTAATACAATTATGTAAAGTTTAAAAATAAAATAAAATTAGAAAAAAAAAAAGGAAAAAAAAAAAAAAAAAAAGCAT
>NW_011494766.1:1169717-1170235 GCF_000754665.1 Bison bison bison | reverse complement strand
TTTGGCCTCTACTATAACATCACAGGTCAGGAAGCAACAGTTAGAACTGGACATGGAACAACAGACTGGTTCCAAATAGGAAAAGGAGTTCGTCAAGGCTGTATATTGTCACCCTGTTATTTAACTTCTATGCAGAGTACATCATGAGAAACGCTGGACTGGAAGAAACACAAGCTGGAATCAAGATTGCTGGGAGAAATCTCAATAACCTCAGATATGCAGATGACACCACCCTTATGGCAGAAAGTGAAGAGGAACTCAAAAGCCTCTTTGATGAAAGTGAAAGTGGAGAGTGAAAAAGTTGGCTTAAAGCTCAACATTCAGAAAATGAAGATCATGACATCCTGTCCCATCACTTCATGGGAAATAGATGGGGAAACAGTGGAAACAGTGTCAGACTTTATTTTTCTGGGCTCCAAAATCACTACAGATGGTGACTGCAGCCATGAAATTAAAAGACACTTACTCCTTGGAAGGAAAGTTATGACCAACCTAGATAGCATATTCAAAAGCAGATA
>NW_011494766.1:1168741-1169617 GCF_000754665.1 Bison bison bison | reverse complement strand
AAGGCTATGGTTTTTCCTGTGGTCATGTATGGATGTGAGAGTTGGACTATAAAGAAAGCTGTGCGCCAAAGAATTGATGCTTTTGAACTGTGGTGTTGGAGAAGACTCTTGAGAGTCCCTTGGACTGCAAGGATATCCAACCAGTCCATTCTGAAGGAGATCAGCCCTGGGATTTCTTTGGAAGGAATGATGCTAAAGCTGAAACTCCAGTCCTTTGGCCACCTCATGTGAAGAGTTGACTCATTGGAAAAGACTCTGATGCTGGGAGGGATTGGGGCAGGAGAAGGGGACGACAGAGGATGAGATGGCTGGATGGCATCACTGACTCGATGGATGTGAGTCTGAGTGAACTCCGGGAGTTGGTGATGGACAGGGAGGCCTGGCGTGCTGCGATTCATGGGTTCGCAGAGTCGGACACGACTGAGCAATTGATCTGATCTGATATGTATGTTGGCCATTGTGCAAGGTGCTATTAAATTAAATTAACTTTCATGTTTGCTTTATTTTTTAAATTAACTTTAGTGTTTCAAACAGGTTTTGTTTTACCAAAAAAATGTGCAAATAGTACAGTTTTCATAGACCCATATCCAGCTTCCCTTCTTAATTAACACTTTACATTTATAAGATATATTTGTTACAATTAATGCACCAATTTAAGTAATAATAAATTCCATATTGTATTCATATTTTATATTAGACAATGGTATTAAAAATGGATATCTGGGCACTAGGTATGCTTCCTGATTCTGGAGTGTTGTTGATCTTAGGCTTGTTGTTGATATATATGTATATATATTTATGTATGTATATACATATCTATACATATATATGTATGTGTATATACAACATGTGTATATATATATATATATATATATA
>NW_011494766.1:1129365-1168566 GCF_000754665.1 Bison bison bison | reverse complement strand
AAGATCTTCATGACCCAGATAACCATGATGGTGTGATCACTCACCTAGAACCAGACATCCTGAAATGTGAAGTCAAGTGGGCCTTAGGAAGCATCACTATGAACAAAGCTAGTAGAGGTGATGGAATTCCAGTTGAGCTATTTCAAATCCTAAAAGATGATGCTGTGAAAGTGCTGCACTAATTATGCCAACAAATCTGGAAAACTCAGCAGTGGCCACAGGACTGGAAAAGGTCAGTTTTCATTCCAATCCCAAAGAATGTTCGAACTACCGCACAATTGCACTAATCTCACATGCTTGCAAAGTAATGTTCAAACTTCTTCAAGCCAGGCTTCAACAGTATGTGAACCGTGAACTTCCAGATGTTCGAGCTGGATTTAGAAAAGGCAGAGGAACCAGATATCAAATTGCAAACATTTGTTGGATCATCGAAAAAACAAGAGAGTTCCAAGAAAACATCTACTTCTGTATTATAGACTATGCCAAAGCCTTTGACTGTGTTTATCACAACAAACTGTGGAAGATTCTTAAAGAGATGGGAATATCAGGCCACCTGACCTGCCTCCTGAGAAATCTGTATGCAGGTCAAGAAGCAACAGTTAGAACTGGACATGGAACAACAGACTGGTTTCAAATTGGGAATGGAGTACGTCAAGGCTATATATTGTCACCCTGCTTATTTAACTTATATGCAAAGTTCATCATGAGAAATGCTGGGCTGGATGAGGCACAAGCTGGAATCAAGATTGCTGGGAGAAATATCAATATGCAGATATTCATATGCAGATGAATATGAATATGAATCTCAGATATGCAGATGACACCATCCTTATGGCAGACAGTGAAGAAGCATTAAAGAGCCTCTTGATGAAAGTAAAAGAGGAGAGTGAAAAAGTTGGTTTAAAACTCAGCATTCAGAAAACTAAGATCGTGGCATCTGGTCCCATCACTTCTTGGCAAATAGATGGGGAAACAGTGGAAACAGTGAGAGACTTTATTTTTTGGGGCTCCAAAATCACTGCAGATGGTGACTGCAGGCATGAAATTAAAAGACGTTTGCTCCTTAGAAGAAAAGTTATGACCAACCTAGACAGCATATTAAATGGCAGAGACATTACTTTGTCAACAAAGGTCTGTCTAGTCAAAGCAATGGTTTTTCCAGTAGTCATGTATGAATGTGAGAGTTGGACTATAAAGAAAGCTGTGCGCCAAAGAATTGATGTTTTTGAACTGTGGTGTTGGAGAAGACTCTTGAGAGTCCCTTGGACTGCAAGGAGATCCATCAGTCCATCCTAAAGGAAATCAGTCCTGGGTGTTCATTGGAAGGACTGATGCTAAAGCTGAAACTCCAATAGTTTGGCCACCTGATGCAAAGAACTGACTCATTTGAAAAGCCCATGATGCTGGGAAAGATTGAAGGTGGGAGAAGAAGGGGACCACAGAGGATGAAATGATTTGATGGTATCACCGACTCAATGGACATGCATTTGAGTAAGCTCCAGGAGTTGGTAATGGACAGAGAGGCCTGGCATGCTGCAGTCCATGGGGTCGCAAAGAGTTGAACACAATTGAGCAACCAAACTGAACTAAACTGATATATATATATATACACACACACACACAGCAACATCTTTGTGTTGTTGATATATTTATGTATATATATATATAGACACACATGAAATAGAATACATATACATGAATTCATACTGGTGTTTC
Organism: Bison bison bison; assembly: GCF_000754665.1. NCBI lineage: Eukaryota > Metazoa > Chordata > Mammalia > Artiodactyla > Bovidae > Bison > Bison bison. The sequence continues at coordinate 1,166,850 of NW_011494766.1, read as the reverse complement.
CATTTCTAATCTGTTACCACAAGAATCATTCATTTATATGTCTTCTTCCCTGCTTATCTTTACTTTTATTTGATTTTAATTGAAGTATAACTGGCTTACAATATTATATTAATTTCAGGTGTTCAGCATAGTAGTTTGATGTTTTTATATATTACAAAATGATCCCCACAATATGTCCAGTTACTGTCCATCACCACAAAAAGTTATTCCAGTACTATTGACTGTGTTTCCTATATATGTTATTTCCCCATGACTTACTTATTTTATAACTGGAAGTTTGAATCTCTTAATCTCCCTCATCTATTTTTCTTATTGCCCTTCCTTTCCTCCATCTTCCCATATGCTACCAGTTTGTTTTCTACACTTGTGGGTTTATTTCTGTTCTGTTATATTTGTTTATTTATTTTGTTCTTTAGATTCTAAATATAAGAGAAATCATACATCTGACATATTTCAGTTGAATATAATACGTCTGGACTCATCCATATTGTCACAAATGGCATGGTTTCATTCTCTTTTATAGGGTGTGTAATATTCCTGTGTGTGTGTGAGTGTGTACACACCACATCTTCTTTATCTATTTTTCTGTTGATGGACAGTGAGGTTGTTTCAATATCTTGGCTGTTCAAAGTAACACTGCAGTGAACAGAGTGCATGTATCTTTTTGAATTAGTTTTTTTGTTTTCCTTGAAAAAGTAACCAAAAGTGGAATTGCTGATTTTGTGGGGTATTTTATTTTTAATTATTGGGAAACTTCTGCACTGTTTCCATAGTAGCTGTACCAATTTCCATTTCTACCAACAAAGCATGAGAGTTCCCCTTGCTTCACACCCTTGCTAACATGTGTTATTTGTTGTTGTTGTTGTTTTGCAATAGCCATTCTGAGTGGTGTGAAGTGACATATCATTGTGATTTTAATTTGAATTTCCCTGTTGGTTAGTGATGTTGAGCATTTTCTCAGGTTTCTGTTGGTTATCTGTATGTCTTCTTTGGAAAAATGTCTATTCAGGACCTTTGCCTTTTAACAAAATCAAGTTTTTTTTTTTTTTTTTGATGTTAAGTTGTATGAGTTCTTTGTATATTCTGGTTATTGACACCTTACGAGATATATTGATTGAAAGTAACTTCTCCCATTCAGTTAGCTAGCTTTTCATTTTATTGATTATTCCCTTTTCTATGCAGAAGCTTTTTAGTTTGATGTGGCCCCACTGTTTATTTTTGCTTTTATTTTCTTTGTCTAGCAGATAGATCCAAAAAATATTGCTAAGACTGATGTCAAAGAGCATACTGCCTATGTAGTTTTTCAAAAGTTTTATGGTTTCAGGTCTTTCATTTTGGGCTTTAATCCATTTTGAATTTATTTTTATATATGGTATGAGAGAGAAGCCCAGTTTGATTCTTTCACGTGTAGTTTTCTAGTTTTCTCAACACCATTTATCGAAGAGGCTGCCTTTTCTCCATTGTTATTTCTTGCTGCCTTTGTTGTAGGTTGCTGCTGCTGCTGCTAAGTCGCTTCAGTCGTGTCCGACTCTGTGCGACCCCATAGATGGCAGCCCACCAGCTCTGCCATTCCTGGGATTCTCCAGGCAAGAACACTGGAGTGGGTTGCCATTTCCTTCTCCAAAGTATGAAAGTGAAAAATGAAAGTGAAGTCGCTCAGTCGTGTCCAACTCTAGCGACCCCATGGACTGCAGCCTACCAGGCTCCTCCATCCATGGGCTTTTCTAGGCAAGAGTACTGGAGTGGGGTGCCATTGCCTTTGCCCTCGAAGTGTGGGTTCATTTCTGGGCTTTCTGTTCTGTTTCATTAACCTGTGTGTCTGTTTTTGTGTCAGTACCATAGTCTTCAGAAAACTGTAGCTTTGCAGTATAGTTTGAAATCATGGACCATTGTACCTCTAGCTTTGTTATTCTTTCTCAAGATTGTTTTGTGCTACCCATGGCCTTTTTGTGGTTCCATAAAAATTTTTAGAATTATTTTTTTCTAGTTCTGTCAGAAATGTCATTGGTATTTTGATAGGGAATGCACTGAAAGCATAGATTGCCCTGGGTTGTTTGGTCATTCTAATAATATTAAATCTTTTAATCCGTGAACACAGTATATCTTTCCCCCTGCTAGTGTGTCCTTCCATTTTTTTCATCAGTATCATATAATAGTTTTCTGAGTACAATTGTTATATCTTATTGGATTTATCCCTTGATCATTCCTTCCTTGACTCTTGTTATACTCTTTGTTTTAAAGTATTTTGCCTTTTGTAAGTATTGCTATCCCAGCTTTGTTTCCATTTTCATGGAATACTTTTTCCTATTCCCTCACTTTCAGCCTGTGTGTGTCTTTAGGGCTGAAGTGATTCTCTTGTAGGCAGCATATAGATGGGTCTTGTTGTTTTTGGTCTATTCCAGCACTCCATGCTTTTTGCTTGGAGCGTTTAGTCCATTTATGTTTAAAGTAATTATTGATAGATATGTACTTATTGCCATTTTTATTGTTTGCAGGGTTTTAAAAATAGTTTTTTCTTTGTTCTGTTCTTCTTTTGCTCTGTCCCCTTTACATTTGATAACTGGATTATGTTATATTGGAATTCTTTTATTTTTTCTGTGTGTGCATTTATTGTAGATTTTTGTTTGTGGTCACCATGAGGTTCATATACAATAGCATTTATAAGTATATATTATTATTTTAAGTTGTTAATTTCATAAGTTCAAACACATTCTCACAACTTTGAATTTTTACTTTCCTACTGTACTTAATGTTTTTGACATAATTTGCATCTTTTTCTTTTGCATATCCCTTATGCAAAGGATTCTTGGATCCACAATTAACTACTTATTGTGGATATAGATGATTTATAAATGATTATATTACTTTTGTTCTTTATCCCTCCTATTAGCTTTATAAGTAGCCGATTTACTATCTTTACTATGTACTTATCAGTTGGATTTTTCCTTTCATAATTTTCAAATTTGTAATTGTGGTCATTTTTCCCCCTTATGGACGTCCCTTTAACATTTCTTCTAAAGCTGATTAGTGGTACTGAGCTCTTTTTGCTTTTGTTTGTCTATAAAACTCTCTATCTTCCCTTCAAATCTGAGTGATAGTCTTGCCAGTTAGGTTGGTTAGATTGATTATGCATCCCATTCTTGAAGTGGCCTTATGTAGATTCCTGCGGAGCTCAGTACCACATCCCCCTCTGGTCACCAGAGTTATATGCTCTAGGAGTGCCCCCCATGCCGGCTGCTTGGGCTGTTCTGTTGTGGGGCTGATAATTGTGTGTATACTGATAGGCAGTTGACTGCCAGATGCTGCCTCATATGGTGGCTGCTGGCCAGAAGGTGGTTAAGGCTGGGTTACAGGTCAGCTGACAGAGGGGCCTAGGGATTCAGGGCTAGTTCTGGCCCACACTTGGGCAAGGCTGGATCCTAAAGTAGCTGGCTGCAGGCAGCCCTTGTGGGTAGCTGTGCTAGGTGCTATTTTAAGTGGTCCTTTGTTGCCATTGTGCTCCAGCTAGAAACTTTACAAGTAGACATTTACCTTGTATGGATGATAGTGTCACAGAAAATGAGTTTAAGTTAAGAGAGATCGTGGTTCCAGTCTATAATAGTGTAGGAGGTGTTGGAATGAGTGATGGAATGTGGGTGTATGTGGGAGGGTGGTGCTTCCCAGGAAGACTTCCAGGAAGTCTTCAGGAACAGAGGATGTGTAATTAAGACCTATATGTGCTTGAAGGCTAGAGTTTAAACCCTGTCTCTTAGGTTCCTTCCAATTTCAAGTTTCTAGATGTTAAAGCCGTAATGTGAGAACATTCCCTCACACATCATCTATGAGTGACCAATGTACACCAAAGTGGCACAATATGCTTCTTGTTGAACTCAGTTTCATAGGATGGGCCTGAGAATTTAATTAGACAGGAAATGTGTGATGTATTTTGGCAACTGGAAACGGCTTTTTGAATTCTAGGAGGAGAAAGAGAGCTGCAGATTCCTCACCCCCATCCCCAGGTGATAGTGTCCTCACCTCCAACTGCTCTTTTACCTCCAGTCTGAGTTTTACAGGCTTTCTTTATGTCATTTTCGGTACTACATGATCGAGTCTGCAGATGTTTGACTCCATGGATGTGGAACTGTGAATACAGAAGGCAGATTCTACAGTTATATGTGGATTTTCAACTTCATGGGAACGAGGGTTAGTTCCCTAGCAAGCTCATTGTTCAAGGGTCAACTGTAGTTCTTTCAAAATCTTTCCCAAAAGTTCTAGAGTATTTATTTTTTAAGTGGAAGTACATATAGAACAGTAATTTCTGCTTCTTAATTTTTTGCCTGAAGCTGATGATATTTTTGTGCTATGCCAAGAGTAATATTCTGTCTACGTGTAGTTTCTCCACTTGTCAGTACTATTTGCATACTGCTCAGATGTATTTGCTGAGATTAGGACACTGGCATTTATGTACCAATGATGAAACAATTAAGAACTTGGTTATATTATTGTATATGACCTCAACTTGCCTAGGTGTTTTCTGGTGAGGTAGTTCTAAATGATCATGAACCTGTACTGAAAATAGCAGGTGCCTGAACTCTCCCAGGTCATTATTTTGCTTTTATGTGGAATCATCTTTAAATTTTTCAAGGAACCAGAGTTGGGAAAGGGAACTCATAAGACGGGGAGGAAAAAAACCATGTATGTCAGAGCAGCAGTACGAACTGTCCAAATCCATGAATTATCAGAAAAACGTCAAAAATCACCCTATTTTGCTATACTGGATGATTTGCTAATTTATTTTAAGATCTTAGTTGATAATAATGGGATTTTCTAATCACAAACGGCTGTCTAATGCAGAACTAACTAAGGTAACAATGAAAAGCACTCTATGATTTAAATATATTGTTTTCAAAAGCACTGAGACACCTTAGGGCAAGTGAGGAGCACTCGTAGGGGTACTGCAGATTATTTTAAATATTCAAGGGGAACACAGTGATACTAAACATCTGTGCAAATTATTAGTTCTAGGATAGTTCATTTTCAACCTCAAATTCTGCTATATTCCTTTTGATTAGGTCATATCTTTGTGAAGTTGGGTTTTGGTGATTACTGTGGTGGATATAAAACAAGTACCAGTGATAAGCAATAGGAAGTGAGAGTGTTTTCAACCTCTGAGGAGTTGGGTAGTGACCTGTAGCACACACATCTCATTTGTAAGTAACTGTCCTTAAGAATAAAAAATTTCATTTTATGTGAATTATCTTTCCAAATGGCTATTAAGTGGTTGAGACATAAATAGCTGTTTGGATGTAACAGAACTCTTATATTTTCTCCTGGCCTAAGAATGTCACGAAAAAATTAGTCAGGCACTAAAGTTGGTGGCTCAGTGGGTAAAGACTCTGCCCACAGTGCAGGAGACCTGGGCTTGATCCCTTTGTCAGGAAGGTCCTCTGGAGAAGGGAATGGCAACCTACTCCAGTATTCTTGCCTGGAGAATTCCATGGACAAAGGAGCCTGGTGGGCTACAGTCCATGGGATCAAAAAGAGATGGATGTGACTGAGCAACTAACACATACAAGGTTACCATGACTCAAAAAAGTTTGACAACCTATAGGTTAAATCATTTTTGAAAATTGGTTTGGGCTCTGGTTTTTTTTTCTTCTTAAAAGCTTTTGTATTTTTTCCCATCATTTTACCTAAATGTAATCATATAACTATTTTTTAAGCTATTTTTTGTTTCTGCTAGATTTTTTCTCTACCTCTTCGTTATACCTCCCCACTTCCTCACCAGGTAGGAACCTGATATATGTTGTTAGCAACCTAGTATATATCCTTTTATATTTGTCAAGGATATGCTTCTATAAGACATATATACATGTCTATTTAAATATACAAGGCTGGGAGGTATTACTGTTTTATGAAAATGAGAGAATGGTAGTTACAAAAGGCAAATGATATCTGGGCATTATTATGGAAATAATTTTAACCTTGCAGACCCTCTGTAATCATCTCAGAGATCCCAGAAGTTCCTAGACTACAGTTTGAAAATATTTGCAATAGATGTATTTTTTTTAAGCAAATGAAAACCTAAATCTGAATTGTAGTGATACACCCATAGTAATTGTTTTTAAGTTCTATGTAAATATTTCATGTCTAAAAATGCTTAATAATTTTTATCTACAATATATAGTGTTATAAATGTAATGTGATATGATAGTGTTATGATAGATTTTTCTTAATATTTTTCATTTCCTTTATTGACACTGATAAAATATCTTTTGAACTTATAGTTATTTTAAATGTTCTAGGATGTGAAAATTATTTGTAATATTCTTTAAATTTTTTTTTTTTTGGATGAGCTGTGCGGCTTGCAGAATCTCAGTTCCCTGACCAGGGATTGAACTCGGGCTGTGGCAGTGAAAGCCCAGAATCCTAACTGTTAGGCAACCAGGGAATGGCCATATTTATAATATTCTTTTATATTTTCTTTTTAATTGGCATTGGCCTGATGGCTGACAATGATGAGAACCATGTCATGTGCTTATTTATTCTTTGTATATCTTCTGTGAATTTTGTTCATGGCTTTTGTTCATTTAAAAAATCAAGTTGCTAGATTTTGTAGTTGTTCTTTATATGTTTTGGATATTATCCTTTAATATATGTGCTATATTTTCTTCCAGTCTGTGTGTGTAAGATAGTTTTGAGATTCAGATGAGGAATTATACATTAGGAACAGTACTTGGCACATAGTAATTATTCAAAATAGGTAGAACAGAGGCACCAGTCTATGAATGCCTCTTTCATATTTTCCTTAGGGATTTGATCTGGGGACTATGGGCTTAACATCATTGCTATTCTGATAAAAATGAATTCTGATAAAAATAAACAATAACACATTTGACCATCATTTTATTTAACCTTTTGTTAAGAAAATGAGTCAATTGCATTTTTGTTCAAATAAGTCATTTTTTAAATTTCAGAATTAAAATTTATTTCTCTTTGCAGTGTCTGTGCTTAGTGTCAAAAGACATTCTACGTTCTAGGCTGTTATCACTTTGTATAGTATTAGATGTTCCCAGTCTTGTTTCTTCATTAACATGGTTTCCTCTAGATTCATAAAATTAACGTTTATAATATTCAAAAGAACATTAAGAAAGTATCATAACTTTGTAGTTTTTTTATTCTGAGTACTTATTTTTATTATTTTCTTATAGTCTTATAAATGGAAAAAACTGCATTTATTCCTTACATAAGAACTGTAATGCACTGACAATAAAGCTAACAACAACAACAAAAAAACCTAAACATTTTAGAAATAGAAGTGACTATGTAATTTGGGAATATTGTGAACTGGTGATGCTTTTAAGATGTCTCATAAAGAATATGCAGTATACTCTTGTAGCATACTGTAATATGGGCCAAGCAGATGGGTGTTGCAAATATTTCTTATCTGTCACTAGTATAAGAGGCTCAGTTAGGATTTGTTTTTATGACAAACCCTAACAATAGGCTTGAATTAATGAAGTGAACTTATAATTTATAAATTTCCTTAACTTTGTTTTGCTTATTACATCACCATTCTAGGATTACCCATCAGTATGGAAGTATTTGAACATTTTAACAGTTCCGGTGTGTATCAGATGACTACATGAACTCTAATCTTTGCATTCTTGGAAGTATCATTCATTCCTCAAACAGCTACTAATTACTTTACAAATATAAGGGACAATGAACCACTGTGGGAGAATATAATTATGTAATAAGATCCAGAATGTGTACTTGGAAAGCATGTAAAATATGATACATTTATATAAACAAATAGAACATACAGAAGAAAATGCTTAAGTCTAGGAAAGAAGTATTAATAACATGTAATTTGCATTCACAGAGATAGAACAGTTTTGTTTGAGAAATTTCATTGTCAAAGATTGAAATTAACCGTATATATAATATTTTTTCCTTATTATAATCATATACTCTCATGGTGAAAAAAATCTGAAACTCTACACAGTCACACAGAAGAAAAATTGCTTATAATTTCACGTAACAATTGCCATTATTAGTATTTTGGTGTTTGGCTTTATAGAATATCAGATCAGATCAGATCAGATCAGTCGCTCAGTCGTGTCTGACTCTTTGCGACCCCATGAACTGCAGCATGCCAGGCCTCCCTGTCCATCACCAACTCCCAGAGCTCACTCAGACTCACGTCCATCGAGTCAGTGATGCCATCCAGCCATCTCATCCTCTGTCGTCCCCTTCTCCTCCTGCCCCCAATCCCTCCCAGCATCAGAGTCTTTTCCAATGAGTCAACTCTTCGCATGAGGTGGCCAAAGTACTGGAGTTTCAGCTTTAGCATCATTCCTTCCAAAGAACACCCAGGGCTGATCTCCTTTAGAATGGACTGGTTGGATCTCCTTGCAGTTCAAGGGACTCTCAAGAGTCTTCTCCAACACCACAGTTCAAAATAGGCCCTTTTAAAAAGTAAAGATACATTCTGGGTAGAGTTCTAGGAGTAATGGAGATAATATATACAGCTCTTGCTATTGGTGTTTCTGTAAGAGGAAGGCTATTAGGTCAAGTTATCTTATGCACAGGTTGTTTAATGGACAATAGTGATTTGACCAGAGATTTTGTGTATAACTTCACCATTGTGTCCAAGAGATCTGAAATAAATAGTGCAGCTTCCTTATTTGGTGGCTTAGGGACAGAAGACTCTCAGCCATGGAATTCTGAGAATGTGATAGGTTCTACTGAGAAATAGAAGCAAGCCTCATTTTACTTCGAGGAAGGACCATCAGCTGATTCTTAGAGACAGCATTATACTTACATGAGAAGTAGAAGCTTAGCAAATCCACTATCACAATTATGACCACATAAATGTTATTAGTTAAACCTTTGTATTTAAATTAAGATAGTTTTATTTCGCCTCTTCATTTTTTTTAAGTAATTATTTAAACTAGTGTGAATTCCATAGGGGACTAGCTAAAAGATATTTTTGATGGCAAGAAATTAATCACAGTGTAGCAAAAGATGTGTCAAAGATATTTAAAGTGGATCATTCACATGTAGATAATGGAAAGTTGATAGTAGGGCCACTTGTATGCAAATAAATAGAAAAGCATGGCAAGCCCACTTTTTTGTACTTTTCCATTTTTTCTTTTAACATTTCTCATTCTTAACTCTCCTTGCTATTTTTCTAGAGTCCCTTTCTGGTGGGTAATATCTACACTGGTCTTCATTATATGGTGTCCAACACTTAGGCTTATTCTGTGCTTTCTCCCTTTATCAGAAATGTTGTTACTATCAGCTGTTTTTTCTGTTACATGTTGAAAAATAAACTAATGTTCTGATCCTCCCCAAAATGTTAATATTTAAAGGATATTTTAATTTATTAATCTTTCAGTCCTATTTGCATTTTGACAATTTTTAGAGAGGCAAAATTTTAACCAAGAAAGAACAAATATTTCATGTCGCATTTTCAGATGAGTCGACAAAAGTATTTAGACACTGGGTTAACATTATAGACCCCTCAGTTCATGCTATAGACAACCAAACAACTCCAGTTGAATATATACTTTTACTGTGTCAAGAATAGAAGAGAGAAGTGCTATTTGTGTCTTTTAATGCAAATAGACATGTGGAAATTCCTTTTCCATGAAGTTTTACAGACTTTATTGTTGCCTCCAGAAGTTGAATTTGGGGGCAGTTTTCGAGAAGAGATTTAAAATAATAGGAGCACACTTAACAGAAGCTTTGCAAACAGAAATCTCCTTAGTGATTTCTCTATCCCTGAGAGTCTAAAGATCGTCAGGAAAAGGCACCCCATGCAGAACGTCAGTTCATTTCAGACCCACACTCTGAGCTCCTAGAATGGTATAATATGCAATCTGAAATAGAGAGGCAGTCATCTGATTCATTTTGTTCTCAGAGTAGAGAAGTGTAGTGCATGATTACAGATTGAGCCTTTAGAAGAGCAATAAAAATAGCTTTGACAGTCGTCTCCAATAAAATAATTTTTTTCATTGGGCAGAGTATCTAATCAATAATTGTATTTTTGGTGTTCTTGTTTGTATAATGCAACGTTTGAAGATATTATGTCTCCAAAAGTAGTCACAGGAAAAAGGAATACATGATTGAGACACCTTATCTTAAGAGAAATGATCTATGACCTTTAAGTTTTAAACTAAAATTTCCTTTTAAGACCTTTTTCTAAATACGAATTGACTGAGCAACAGTTCTTTCACCTTATACTCTTATGCGGGCATCATTATTTTCCCTGAAAGTGCCATTTAGCATAAAAGGGTTGAAATTGTAATAGCTGTGGCTAAGAGCCATTCATATTACCATAAAGATTTTTTCCCCACTCTTGGGGCCAAGTAGTTCTGTTTGCTTTGACAAGGCAAGAATTGGGAATTAGAGAAATTGTGGAAGATTTGTATGAAAAGATCTTTTATTCTAATTAGTGATTGTATAAATTAAATAGAAATAGTAGTCTGTTAACTCTACATCCTTCCCCTCTATTGCTTCTTTTTAACAAGGTTTAGAATTCTTAGCATTGTGTCTTATTAATGGCCAGGTATTGCTTCTGGTAAAACTGCAAAAAAAGCTTTCCCCACCTTCCCATTCATTTGAATGTGATTTCTTTCCATGGCTAGATAAGTACATTGATTTTATGTTTCATGGAGATTAGTGGTTTTAACAAAATGTTAATAGGGATTATCGATTCTACTTTTTGTACATTGTTATTGGACTTAGTAGTCTTTTTAACCCATGCAGAGTCTTTAAAGATGTTTTCTTTTTGTTCTAAATAATATTAAACAAAATGTATAATAATTATACAAATCAGGCATATTCAGTTCAGTCGCTCAGTTGTGTCTGACTCTTTGCGACCCCCTGGACTGCAGCATACCAGGCCTCCCTGTCCATCACCAACTCCTGGAGTGTACTCAAACTCATATTCATTGAGTCGGTGATGCCATCCAACCGTCTCATCCTCTGTTGTCCCCTTCTCCTCCCACCTTCAATCTCTCCCAACAACAGGGTCTTTTCAAATGAGTCAATTCTTCATATCAGCTGGCCAAAGTATTGGAGTTTCAGCTTCAACATCAGTCCTCCCAATGAACACTCAGGATTGATCCTTAGGATGGACTGGTTTGATCTCCTTGCAGTCCAATGGACTCTCAAGAGTCTTCTTCAACACCACAGTTCAAAAGCATCAATTCTTTAGCACTCAGCTTTCTTTCTAGTCCAACTCTCACATCTATATATGACTACTGGAAAAACCATAGCTTTGACTAGATGGACCTTTGTTGGCAAAGTAATGTCTCTGCCTTTTAATATACTGTCTAGGCTGGTCATAACTTTCCTTCCAAGGAGTAAACATCTTTTTAATTTCATGGCTGTAGTCACCATCTGCAGTGATTTTGGAGCCCCCCAAAATAAAGTCAGCCACTGTTTCCCCATCTGTTTGCCGTGAAGTGATGGGACCAGATGCCATGATCTTAGTTTTCTGAATGTTGAGCTTTAAGCCAACTTTTTCACTCTCCTCTTTCACTTTCATCAAGAGGCTCTTTAGTTCTTATTCACTTTCTGCCATAGAGTGGTGTCATCTGTGTATCGGAGGTTATTGATATTTCTCCCAACAATCTTGATTCCAGCTTGTGCTTCATCCAGCCCAGCGTTTCTCATGATATACTCTGCATATAAGTTAAATAAGCACAGTGACAATATACAGCCTTGACATACTCCTTTTCCTATTTGGAACCAGTCTGTTGTTCCATATCCATTTCTAACTGTGGCTTCTCAAGAGGCGGGTCAGGTGGTCTGGTATTCCCATTCTTTCAGAATTTTCCACAGTTTATTGTGATGCACACAGTCAAAGGCTTTGGCATAGTCAATAAAGCAGAAATAGATGTTTTTCTGGAACTCTCTTGCTTTTTCAATGTTCCATCCAGTGGATGTTGGCAATTTGATCTCTGATTCCTCTGCCTTTTCTAAAACCAGCTTGAGCATCTGGAAGTTCACGGTTCACATATTGCTGAAGCCTGGCTTGGAGAATTTTGAGTATTACTTTACTAGTGTGTGAGATGAGTGCAATTGTGCGGTAGTTTGAGCATTCTTTGGCATTGCCTTTCTTTGGGATTGGAATGAACACTGACATTTTCCAGTACTGTGGCCACTTCTGGTATATTAAGTAAACAGGCATATTAAGTAGGCAAAATTAAGATTGTGGGCTTTTACCTAAAAGTAAAAGCCAATTTCCAAGTCCTTATATAAGCTTCTGCATTCTGGATTGTTATTTTTACTACTGTACTGAATTGTTCTGTCTTTATAAAGTGTTTTATGCTACTTTTTGAAAAGGAAGTGTGTTCAAATAGATTAAAAAATCAAAGCAATGTAAAAAGTTTATGGTAAGGATTCTCATTCCTATTCCTGTTTTTACCTTTCTTCTTTCTCTGTTCCAACATTTTATTCTACAGGTAACAACTTTTATTATCTTCTTTAAATCCTTCCAATTTTTCTTTATCTAAATACGTATTCACCCCTCTTCCCCTCCAAAGTTCACTTCATATGTAGACAATTCTAAATCTTTCTGTGTTATTTCTTCTAATTATTTTCTGTCGCTCTGAACTGTAAACATGTTCCCCAGACTTTTTGGCTTTTTGGTCAGACAAACCTGTTTGAAAGTGCTGGCCCTACTACTTACTAAGTATGTGACCTTGAGTTAAACTTGAAGGTCTCAATTACTTTACTTTTAAAATGTAAGTTTCTTTACCTATGAGATAGGGTTGCTGTGAGTATTAAATGAGGTGATCTATGACTGAGAGCCTATGGTGGGCAGTGTGTATCAGACCTTTTTCCCTTGGCCTTTTCTCTCTCCCATAGTATAACCACCCTTTCCTATCATCTCTTCCCCGAGACAAAGGTACTATAACCTCACAAATCACATAATTAGCCCCTGCCCATCTATTCTTCACACTGCAAGTAGAGGGGTCTTTCTGTGACTTGTGTCATCTGCACAGAGGATGAACTTCAAAGAACATCATGTGATACTGTTCATGATCTAGGCTCTTCTTACCTGTCCAGCCTTATTTTATGCAATTCCTCTTCTGTGTTCTATGCTTTATCTCCCTGTCCAGAGGATATTCTTCATTTGACAGTTCATAGATCTTTTCTTTAGGGTCAATTATTAGAGCTTTCTTCGTTTCCTTTGGCGGGATCATATTTACCTGGTTTTGCATGATCTTTGGTTTGTTATGCTGGTCTCTGTGCATTTGCGTAATGGGGCTCCTCTTCCAGACTTTGTAGGTTTGCTTTGCAGAGATAGTTCTCCACCAATTGGCTTAGTTTGGGTTTCTGGGTGTGTCTGCTGGTGATGTCTTTGGGCAGATGGTCTGTTTTTGAGTGAGGCAACTATTTGAGCTCTGAGGATGGGGATGAGGGGTGTGCCACTAGCTGAGAACGTCTGGATAAGACTGCTGGCCTGGTTCCCTTCCCATGTGAGGTTTTAGGACAATTTCTGCGGTTGCTTGAGTTCTCTGGTCAGGCTTACTACATGGTCAGGACTGGGTACTACAGTCAGTAGCTGATGGGACTATAACTTATTAATAGCTTCCGTTCACTGGCAACAGGCCAGGGCTCAGGGCCTGTAGAGATGTACAGTTTGTGGGCCTGATTCTAGCCTGGTCAGATGTTGCCACCGATTTTGCTCTGCAGACAAGGGAAGTCACAGGTTGTGCTCTGTGTTCAATTGCCACTATATGTAGGGCTGTTGAATGGGCTATTCAACTCTGGGTGTGCTCTGGTTAGATTCTTTGGTCAGACAGCTGAAGGCTGTATTCAGTAATGAACAAGGCTACAAATTAAATTCCCTGTCTGGGTGCAGTGAAAGAAGCAGCTCTAAAACTGGTAAAGCTTTTTGTTGTCTTAACTTAAGCCATCTCACATCTCATGTTCCCAGGCTAAGGAGGTCCCCTGGCTTTGCTCTACAAACTATTGGTTCCCTCTGCCCTTCTCTCAGCTTAAGCACCACAGGCACATTACAACCTCTAGGACTTGTCGCTTGCCGTCCTGGTCAGATGTGGGCCTGCCCTTCTGGACAGAAGACTCTCTCCACAATAGGTGGAGGTATGACCCAGCACCTTGCCTGAGTTTGGGAATCTGGGATCTAGGATAGAAAAAATTTCTCCTTAGAGGACTCAAATCAGCAGATCTGCATCCTGTCAAGCTCCCTGGCCAGAGTCCACCCCCAGCTTATTTGTGCAGGTAAGCAAAGCTGCCAGTTGGGATTACTATTAATACTTGGGCATGACACATGTGAACTTGGTCTGACAAGATCCTTGTGCTGGTTGTTGCAAGCCCTTCCCCACTTCTCTGTCACAATCAGATTCATAGTATTTGAGCCCCATAGATTCCTCTATGATTTCTGTGGTAAAATCAGAGTAGAGTTCTACTGTGAGAAATCAGAGTAGAGTTCCCCATAAAGTGACCCACAGTGCTTTGGAAAGCTAGTGTTCCACCCCCCCCCCCCGCCCCCGCCCCTCCCATCTCTAACCCCTGGTTCTCTTTTCCCACTGGAGGAACTGGAAACTGATGGGAGACCTCTCTGTATGGTGCTGCCCTGCCCTGGAGAAGGGGCAATGTGGTCAACATGCAGATACTTCTCTCGCCCTTCTAATGCAGTCTGCCTTGATGGCTGAGGTGCAGGGGGTACTTCAGACTCACCACTGTGTTCTGGGATTCTCTTACTGGTGTTTTGATCTTGAATAGATGTGCGTGTTCTTGTCAGGGAGAAGAAATGACCTGTATTTTGCCATTTAGTCCATATACAGTTTTTTTATTATAAGCTTTTTATCATTACATAAAAAAGAAACTAGTGTGAAATTTAAGTGAATTGGCTTTAATGGCAACTCATAATTTTTCTCTATCACTAAGTATACTGTTTAACTTGCCAACTTTTTTCTCCATAATAACTAGACTTTTCCAGTGAAGAAAGTAGTGCAGTAACTTATATTTTGACTCAGATTCCTTGTTGTTGTCCAGTCACTAAGCCGTGTCCAGCTCTTTGCGACCCCATGGACTGCAGCACACCAGGATTCCCTGACCTTCACTATCTCCCAGAGTTTGCTCAGACTCATGTGCATTGAGTTGGGGATGCCATCCAACCATCTAATCCTCTGTCACCCCCTCTCTTTATTTGAGTAACTATTCCAAAAGCATTTCCTGTTATTGGAGCTATTCCATTTGACCACAGTCATATACAAAATTTAAATTCCAAATCACATGTGTTGACAATGTTGAGAATTTAGAAGTTTATACAGTTCAGAACTAGTTGTGTTTATCAGCAGTGTAGCTGGAAAGTAATCATAAATATACTACAAAAAATTGCCATGTTAACAGTGAAAATTACTAGTTATATTTGTTCTAAAAACTGAGCTTCTATATCATTAGCCAGTGCCTGGCTATGCTGGGCTATTGTGTTATTGAAAAGTAGTTTTTGAGCTACTTTCTTTGCCCTAGATTCACCTACATTTCCAATAAAACATTTTTGTGTTTTTTAGTCTTAGCAATCTGAGTGCTACATAAAAAAAGGCTTAAAAGCACTCATATTTATATGTGAGATATTGAGCATCTGCTTCTATTAACTTTTTAATTCAGCACCCTTTCTTTCAAAAAATTATTTGGCTCTGAGCTTATTTCTTTTTGATTTATATGTAAGATCCACTTGAGTTTTGACCAGTCAACTTGTCTCCACAAATAACACATTGTGATTTTAGTATTTTACCCTCAATTATGACTACACAAAATCATAATATAAATTAGTTAATATACATACATTAAATATAATATAAAGTGATTAATATACATACCTTGTATATTAACTAAAGTTAATACAATAACTTTAATAAATTAATAACTTTAATAAATTAATAACTTTAATAAAGTTAACAGCTTTAATAAAATTAATAACTTTAATAAAGTTAATTTGTAATATAAATTAGTTAATATACATACCTTGCATATTAACTAAAGTCAATATACAAGGTATCATATTTCTAATAGAGTTGGTACAAATTTGTTTGGTCCTCATTTACTTGGAGTAAACTTCACTGTTATCACTTGATTTACTGTTGCTGCTGTATGCATAAAAATGAGTGTCTCTTCTGGGAAAAATATTTCAGTGAGGTTTGTCTTGGCATATGTAAGTTAGAGTTAAAATAATTTTATGTCTTAATTTAGCTTATTAAAGTATAATTTAAAAATAAGCTTAATCTAAAATCATAACAATTATAAAAATATTATAACAAGTTTTAAAAATAAGTACCTGCATTTTATCAGATTTTTATTCCCTTGTGGGTTATAGGTGACAAATTCATTAGAAATATCACATATTTCAAGGTCTTATTGTGTGCTTAACTAGCATGCAGTTTAGGCCCCATGCTGCTCACCACTGAGTATGACAGCATCCAAACTTGTTTATACCTTATTTATCAAAATAAGCCCACTGATCCCATGCTAGGATGTTGTGGCAATGTCAAAGTGTTTAGTAAGTTTCTAAATTCTCACTATCATATTCTATAGTTATCTTGTCAAGGACCGATAACAAACTACTGGTTCACAGACCACACTTTGAGTAATGCTGGCCAGGCAGATATTAATGGCCTGCAATAATACCAACTAATGTATATTAAATTTTTATGCCAGGTTCTTTGGCAAGCAGTTTACATGTTTGTCTCATTTAATCCGTACCATACCTCATTAAGATACAGATAGTGTTGTCATTTCTACTTTACAGATAACAAAAATAAGGCTCAGAGTAGTTTAGTAAATTTCCAAGGTCATAAAGTCTTCCCAGGTGGTCCTGGCATTTAAGCCCAGGCCTGTAGACTCCAGAACCTGAGCTCTCAATCTCTAACTCAAATGCCATAAAGCAGGGGTCTCCAAGCTCCAGGATCTAATGCCTGATGATCTGAGATGGAGTTAATGTAAAAATAGTAGAAATAAAGCACACAATAAATGTGATATGTTTGAATCATCCCCAAACCATCCCATTCCCAACCCCACCACTCCCCTGGGCCCCTCATGCCCCTCTTCCTTCTCCCCCCAATCCCTCCCTGAAGCCGTGGAAAAGTTATCTTCCATAAAACTGGTCTCTGGTGCCAAAGAGGTGGGGGACTGCTGCCATAAAGTATTGTCTTCGGCCTTACAGGGTGAGTTACAGTGGAAAACATGAGAAACTAGGTTCTGCTCTTAGTTTTGGTGCAACCTAGTAGTTGTATGGCCTTTGTCAAATCATTTTATCTCCGGGCTTTGATTTTTCTGTGACATGGGGCAGGTAGAGACATCAATTATATGCTCTGTAGGCGGTGGTGTGCTGGAGGCAGTTATACCATCTCAGAAGAGCCAATTGTTAAACTTATACGTATTTTTTTTAGCTGGATTGATGTCATCTTGGTAGCTTGAAACTGACCATCATGATAGTACTTAAACCATGGAAATCAGCCAACACTGTAAATTAGGGCTTTCTCTTGGTAACATTTACTAGCCCACAATGGCACCCCACTCCAGTACTGTTGCCCGGAAAATCCCATGGATGGAGGAGCCTGGTAGGCCACAGTCCATGGGGTCGCTAAGAGTCAGACACGACTAAGCGACTTCACTTTCACTTTCCACTTTCATGCATTGGAGAAGGAAATGGCAACCTACTCCAGTGTTCTTGCCTGGAGAATCCCAGGGACAGAGAAGACTGGTAGGCTGCAGTCCATGGGGTCGCACAGAGTCGGACACAACTGAAGCGACTTAGCAGCAGTAGCAGCAGCAGTATAATAGCACTGCTTTTAGGACTCTTCAAGTTAATTCCATATATTTTCAATCTTACTATCAATAAGGAAGCAACTCCTTTGTCTTTTTATCTTGGATGGTTAGCACAGTAGATGGGTATCTAGTACATATTGGATGATGATGATGATGAAATCACCACATCTATACCTTAAAACTTTGGATGGGCCCTGCTGGAAGGTACTTCCCTGGAAATAGTGGTCCCTCAGGGGAAGTTCTTCCTATGGGTCCAGTGACCTGTGTATTGGCCTAATTTTTAGTGGAGATACTTTAACACTGCTTATAGTTTTCTTTTGCAATCCAACTGGCCTTTATCACATTATTATGCTGAGTGGGAAAGTATAACACAGAAATGGTACATATGAAGTCATTATCCTTTATGCTAGTTTCATTGAGTTCTGGATTTAAAGAACATTAGTGGTTTTCATTTTTAGCTCATTGCAAGGCCCTCCTGTGTTGGTCTAGTCTCCTTTACTAACTTGGATAGAATCCCTGCTGTTCTATCTCCAAATTTTTTTTCCCTCCAGTTTCCCCTGTCTCTCTAATTAGCTCTTGGTCTCTCTATTGCTTTAACTCATACCCCATAGCTGTTTTCCTATAGCTAATCCTCATTTTCATGTTCTCTCTTAAACAGTCTTTCTCCTTAGATCCCAAGAGTTACAACTGGTTCTTAATGTAATGTTTGGCATACTACTTTAGTGTATTGGGTTGGCCAAAAAGTTTGTTCTTTTTTTTTTATTAAGATGGAAAATCCTGAAGGAACTTTTTGGCCAACCCAGTATTAATGATGTAACTGATGAGGTAATGGAAAGAATACCAGGCTTTTGGTAAGGGGGACCTAGATATTTTGCTTTTGCTTTTTTTCTTTAACCATTTGAAATTTTTTCCATTTATCAAATGATGCAGTTAGATTATATTGTGATTCCCAAACCTGCCTGTGCCTCAGTATCACCCAAGGAATTTGATTAAAATACAGATGGCCTGTCTCACCTTACTCTAGAACTAATGTGTCTCTTTTGGGGTTGAGGGACAGAGAATGATGTGGAGAGTTTATTTTTTTCTATATAATGGGTGGTAGAAATAGAGTTTCAGACAGTTTCCACAGAGAAAGAGTTTCTTCTTTCATTTCCTTCTTGTAATGGAAACAAATAGGATTACAACCAAGTATTGGTGGAATATTCTACTGATATTATACTCAAAAATTCTCATTTATCATTGTAAAATAAGTAGTTATGTTTTTAATGTAATAGCAGTGTTTATGGAAATCAGTTAAACATTTCTTGTTTGGTGAGTCACCTAATGTCTTTTCTGGTTATTGAAGGTGGATTCCTGGTCAGTGAAATCCCCCAGGGGTCTTGAGATCTGAGAGAAATTACTGTCATATGCTTGTACCCATGAACTACTTAGATGTCATGAGAATCAGGGTTCAATTTTTTTTTTTTTTAGTTGTGTAAGATAGAGACATGGTGAAATGAAACTGATTTGGGAAATTAGCTTCCTGGGAGTTCTTAAAATAGACAGATTCTCTTCAGATACTAAGATATGAGCAGAAATAAGCCAATGTGATTTTTTCTGTTCTTGTTCCCAAACTCCAGCTTCTGCTACTTCTGAACTTTGCACCATAGTTGCTGGCAAGGTGACACTTGCTGATTTCAGCAATTAGAGCATTTGTGCAGGGTACAATGTTGATTGTACACCTGACCAACATTTTGCCCTTACTTCTTCCTGAGAGAATTCTGACTTTGTCTGAATATCCAGACAAAGCTCCCCAGAGCTTTGTGCTTTAGAGGTCTTTGGTCTCAGCAGTAGTTAGAGCAGGCACATTCTGTTTAGACTGAGCCAGTCATGGTGATTCCAAGTGGACCACATGCTAGTGATTGGTTTAGAGGTGATAAATGATTTGTTTTGGACAATAAGATGTGAGGGAAGGTCTGCTGGGGTGGAAGTAGGGAGTTTTGGGAAAAGTTTTCTTGTTTTTATGAAGGATACACCAGAAGAGACCATTCATTTTCAACTCTTCACATTATTTTGTTTGTATATTTTGTCTGGAGCTACCTCCTCTTTTACCACCAGTCTAAGAATAAGTTAATGCAGAGGAGAGAGGAAGCAAGATAATCACAGGGAAGTGGAGCTGGAGTCCCAGTCATATAACCTCTGAAATTGCTCTAACTCTGAATTTCCCCACGTAAGAAACAATACATATTATTTCAACAAGTTGAGTCTGTCTGTACTTGCAGATGAAGTCATTCTGACACCTACATCTCTCCTGTCTGTTATTCTACCATGGTTATAGGCTCTTTTTCTAATCATTCATAGCACAAACTGAGGCCAGAATATAATGAAAAGGATGTGCAGTGTGGAGAATAATTTTCAACTACTCATTATGCAGATCAAACCTGGGGTCTCTCCCTAGATGCAGTGGACACAGAGATGTGACATCCAAGAACTCTGATGGGCAGTGCTTGCCCCAGAGAGCCCCACCAGGTTGGTCAGGGCCTTATTAGGCCTGCATCACAGTGGAACTTCTTGTTTTGTCCTATCTAGCCTTCCAGTGCTTCCTTTCACTGATGTTCTTTCCTAATAAACACCTTGCCCCCTCCCGACAACCATCTCAGTATCTGCTTCTGGAGAACCCAGCCTGTGATTCCAGGCCAGCTTGCTGTTCCCTTCTGTCCTGTCTCTATGTGGCCAGGAGCACCTCATCTCCCACAGTCATTCCCGATTGCTTTGAACCTTGGTGTCCAGGTAAATGGGCCAGGAAGTTTTTGGAAGAAATATCCAACTTTAGGAAAAACTTCTCCCCAGGATGTTTTATAGTGGGGTAGTCAGTTTTTTTCAGGGGAAACTCCATTCCAATACACAGGGGACAGAGTCTTGATGCATAGCTCCAAAAAGACAATCACAAAGTAGTCTGAAATTCATAAATATATTGTCTGGTTTATACAGTCTTATCCATCATTGTTTTTTTAACCATACTTGATGAGTTCAGGTGAACTGTTAATCTTCTGAACCTCAGCTTTCTCATTCATTGAATAAAAATAACCATCCACCTCACAGAAATTGTAGTTAAATAATAATTATGTATGAAGAGGACCTAGGACAGTATTGACTATAGTATGCTCTCAATAGATGTTAGATTTTTTTTTCTGTTTTAACTCCTGCCTTTTCCCCTTATGTATTTTGTATTTTGGTGAAGTTGAAATGAACATCTAGGGCAATCTTGAAGGAAAAAAAAATAAATGTGATCTCATTAAATGTGTATATAGTTGCTCCTTGGTATTACATATAGGAACTCATGTAACATGCAGTCTCTTTTGGCTTCTTTTGTTTAGCATAGTATATTCTTTATTCAGTTATTTTTGGCTGTGCTGGGTTCTTGTTGTTTTGGGTAGGCTTTCCCTTGTTGCAGTGAGTGGGGGACTACTCTCCGTTGGGGTGCGTGGGTTTCTCACTATGGTGGCTTCTCTTCTTGCTGAGCACAGGTTCCAGGCGTGTGTGCTTCAGCAGTTGCAGTACATGGGTTCATTAGTAGGCTCCTGGGCTTCAATAGTTGCAGCTTGTGGGCTCAAGAGCGTGGGGTCAGTAGTTGTGGTGCACAGACTTAGTTGCCCCGAGGCAGCGGGATCTTCCTGGACCAGGGATCAATCCCGTGTCTCCTGCAATTGGCAGGCAAATTCTTATTCACCGCACCACGAGGGAAGTCCTAGTATATGTTTCCAAAGTTTATCCTTGTAGTATGTATGTATCAGTACTAAATTCCTTTTTATTCCAGAATATTATTCCATTCTATGAATATAACACATTTTGTCATATCCATTTACCAGTTGATAGACATTGAATTGTTTCTGTTTTTGAGTCTATTTTGAATAATGCTGTTATGAACATTCTTCGTGCATAAGTCTTTGTGTAGATGTATATTTTCATTTGTCTTTCACCCAGGAGTGGAGTTACTGCTTCATATGGTAAATTTATATTTACTGTTCAAAGAAACTACCAAACTGCTTCTCAAAGTGGTTGCACTATTTCCTATATTTATTACCTTTGATTTTTGGAGTTGTTTTAAGATTAGTTGTCTGTTGTCTATTAAGAAACAGAAAGTTGTTAACCACAGTATAAAGTAATTATGTAGCAGACACTCTGATATGATACCCAGATTCTCCTTTAGGACTGAAAGATCTATTCCTCTACCTTCTAGAAGTGCTGCTAGCTGACAGTCCTCAGGTGTGTCAGCCCTCTCCAGAAATTGCCCTTGGCTAATCGGTCACCTTGTCCAGGGTCATGGCTGCTTCCAAAGGGCAGAATGTATCCAATGACTAGTTGATATGAGTCATATCACTGTCTTTTTGCCCCTTCTGAGGGGGCCATCCAGTTTCAGGGTTCTCTGGGGAGCTGATGGAGGCCCTTGTTGAGACCGCATTACTGCCCCATCCCCTGTCTTCTTTCTTCCCTTCCTCCAGAAGGAGGATTGTTACTCAGACTACTCTCTAGTAAACATTGTGCACATTATTCTGTATCTGTCCATCTGAATTGGTTCTTGGAGGAAACCAGTCTTGAAAACAACGAATTTCTACCTTTTAAATATATAGATTACATTTTTACTTGTCTTATTAGGTATATCCCTCTGTTGACAAGAATCAAAGTATCTTGTTGAAGCCTAAAGCTACGTTCTAATCCCTGCATAGAAATCAGCTTCTGTTATCTCAGTATCTACCAAGAGAGGGCAGTGACATGCTAGTTAAACTAGCAGAACTGTGCTGAGAATAAAGCAGTTTGATTATCACAGAAATTCCCAGTACTTTGTTCTCCAAAATAAAAAAATATATATATTTTGCTGACTCTTCCTATATATTGAGAGATCTGTAGGATATATTAGGAATAACTTCATTTAAAATGCTCTAAATAAAGCAGAATTCCAATGAGTTCCCTTTTTTAAAGGACATTTCTAAGCACAGACTGCGGTTTTAATTTTTAATTAATTAATGCTTCATTTGAAGCATTTGAACAAAGTGGATTATTCTTAAAATATAGTTATGGATGACTTATAAAACCATATACTGTTAGACTCCAGGGTTTCTTCAGTTCAGTCTCCCTATTTTGTAGGTAGAAATACATGGTGTCAAAGACTTGGTGCGGTTAGTTCAAGAGTACCAAGGAGAACCATGACTAAAATTTGGTCAGCGTTTTTTCTCTATACCTTACTCCTCTTCCTCTCTTGTAGGACTTTGGTTATTTATGGTTTTTCAGGGAGTCAAAAACACTCATTCATAAAGAAAAACACTACAGAAATTCCCCTGAATGGGATTAGTGATGGGTATTAATGTCAGAGAATTAGGCTGACTATGATATTTTCAGTGACTGAGTTTGGCATGTTCCAGGATTTGTTTTCTCTCTTTGCATTGCTAGTCATTTAAAATATTACTCTTACCAATAGCTGATAATTAGCATAATTAGTTCAGTCAGATCTAATTGGCCAGTTACTATTTTGGATGATTTGGTTTTACTTTGTAGTACCCAAAACTCTTCTCTTGGTGAAATTATATTGTTTAAGAATATAGAACTCTCTGGGAAAGTTCGTAACAAAGTAAAAATCAAATAACCATCTTTGTTAATATCAATTTTAAGTTTTCTAACCTCTTTGCTTGGTAAAAGCAGGAAATATCCTGCACCAGACCTGACTAAGTTTTTAACACTAGTTATATTTAGGGAGCTTCCCACATACTGGTGTCCTTTGTTAAAATCGGAGGCAAAGTTCAGTGCCATTTATTTTTTGATTATCTTGCCGTGAATTAAAATTCTCCTAACACTCAATTCTCTTTGTCTCTGTAAACATGTACCCTTGTTGTGACAGAATCCTAAAGAATTACAATGTGTAATTATAAATGCATTGCTTATTCAATGGTTTAAGTTTTCCATCTCTTTATCATGTGTTTTGAATTTTAGTGGTGTGTGTGTTTGAGAACAGAGAAAGATGAGAGAGAGAGAGAGACAGATAGACAAGAAAGGAAGGGACCATTTCTTTGCTGGTCTCTTTGCTTGTTTTCTTTTCTTCTGTATTGAGGCCTGTGGTCCCTTTATCACCGCAGAGTTGGTTATGCTTCAGTTATTGTTTCAATACTGGGGTGTCTTTTTAAGGAGCCCAAAGCCATCTTCACATCTTCAGTTGAGCACCAATTTAGCTTTTCCAGTGGTCCAGCTCTGACCTCTAATTTGTCATTGGTTTTTCCTGAACTTTGAGTAAATGATCTAACTATTCTGAGCCTCAGTCTCTTTTACATGACATGTGTTAAGAATACCCAACTCACAGTTTCAGTGTGCAATGGTAGCTATGAAATATTTAACAGACAACACTCAGTCAATATGTGGTATCATTACTTCACTGTAAGAGCTTCACCTTCAAAAATTTCCTGCTTAACTGTTAGTTGCATGGAGTGTAGAGAAACTAGAACAGCTTATGTTATTATATGAGCTCTTTGTTTCCCACTCCATCCCCAAATGGGTGGAATTCTAATAGGGTCAAAAAGCAGGGATGCATGTCTGGTAGAATTTCAGGCATCAACCAATCAAATGCAAGAGTCTGATGGAGTGTCTTTGTTAGGTTTCTCATGGCTTCCAAAATTATTCCACATGAGGAGTTTTCCTCTTTTGCCTTTGGGCATGACTGTTGAATTTTGGGAAACTTGAATTTTTGATTGTCAGGATGACTACTTCATTCATTGTTTCTTTCTCATGCTTCAGGCCTTTACTCTCTTCTCCCCTATTAATCGTGGTGCCCTATCTTTTGCATATATCAACTAATTTGAAACATGGTACTTTAAAAGATTGCTTTGTATTTGCATGTATCTACTAGATATCTTTTAATTATGATGCATGACTAAAATTTTATTTATATATTTAAAGCTTGAAAATTTCAATGCTGTAGTTCCAATACTTTGATAAGTGTGTGTTGCTAAAAAACAGACTAGTTAAGCATCAGATTTCTAAAATACTATCTTGTAATTCTTTCATTTTTTTTTTAATAAAAATATTATTTAACTGCTTAAAAATAAACTGGGAAGATTTAAAATATTTTGTCTTTTTATGAAATGCTATAATCTGGGGGTAGATACTGAGAATTTACTTACTGTGAGAATACTTACTGTGAGAATTTAGATAACATTTGTGAAAAAGTGTCTTGCAAGCTATAAAGTGTTATTTATATGAGGAATCCTTATTGCCAAAGAAACTGACAACCAGACTTGAAGTCACTGTTATAAATAACAATAGGAATTTTAGAGAAATAAAAATATGGCTCACAAGTTTAATCTCTTGGTTCAGGTTTGGCTGTGTGCGTGCTAAGTTGTTTCAGTTGTGTCTGACTCCTTGCGACCCTATGGACCGTAGCCCACCAGGCTCCTCTGTCCATGGGACTTCCCAGACAAGAATACCAGAATGGGCAGCCATTTCCTCCTTGAGGGGATCTTCCTGACCCAAGGACTGAACTCATGTCTCCTGCGTCTCCTGCATTGTTGGTGGATTCTTTACCACTAGTGCCACCTGGGAAGCCCCCAGTGTTTGGCTACATTGTCTTTAAGATAATCAGTCTTGCAGTCTCTGAAAACACAAGCAGAAATTCAAAAGTAAAACAAAAAAATTAACACAGAGATGCCCATGTTTCCATCAGATGCAGAGGACATGTTTTTGTCCTATTTATTAAGTGATGAGAGTTGGGGTCAGATGTGTTACAAATTACTACTGTAATGATGTCTGATATTGGTTAAGTATCTCTTTTATAGTCTGAGAGTCAGGGTGCTCCTTCTCTGACATACCCCTTTTATTTACAATGAGCCTGTTTTCTGATGATATCCTTTTAAATAGTATCCATTTTATCACCCAATTAATCAAGGTTGATATAAAACCTAAATGGAATGTTATTTTTCTCAAAAGAAAAGCACTTTAAAGGTAGTGAAAGGGCAGCTGATTTAGATGTTTGCAAGTCATATCTACGGATAAATAAAATATGTGCCTTTCCATCCTGTCTTCCCTTTAGTAAAGTGTTCTGATGCGGCAAATTACAAAAACACTTATGGCTTATGAAATTCTCATTACCCCAAACCCCTTTTCCCTTAATTGTTAGTGTGGTAATGCGTGATGGCAAGAAACAGACTCTGGCGTTTTGAAGAGGCATAGTACTAATGCTATGGCTTGTGGCAGCTCTTTTATTAAAAGTCTCACTGTTCCTTTCCAGTGACTCCCTAATTAGCTCAGGCTCTGGCCCAGAGGACTGTGCATGGCTGTATTTAACTGCCTGGAAAGTGGCTCTGAAAAGATGCTGGCTCAGCGTAAGTAACTGGGTTGTATCCTGGCTGCCTTTTGGGTGAGAGCTTTATTTTTAACTCTACTCCCTGTTTCAGATGATTGCTAAAGTTAGACTATAGTGAGGAGAACTTGGTTTCATTCCTAGACCTTTGCTTCCTACTTGGTAGTGCTCATAGCCATTTTGTTCTTCTCTTTTGCCACTAAGAGGTGGAAGTAAAATGATAGGCTTCTCTGGAAAAGGTTATGTGCACAGTACTTAAGATTTGCTATGTGTTTCTCTGTCTATAGCTCTTGCAGGAACAACTCTGTCTTCTTTTATTCAGGTCTTCTATCACTGAATGATATAATAAATAAATAAAACAATACAAAACAAAACAAGCAATTCAGTTGCAATTTCAGGGTGGGAAAGAGGCTATAAATATATGGAAAAGAGCACATCCTTGCCCACTAAGAGTGTGTATCTAAGTATAATATAAGGTAGACTGAAATAAGGGTCAGAGAGGAGAATTAATGTTAATAATATACTTTAACTCAAGAGAGCTAAATAAGGGGATCAGGGAATGTTTCCTGGAAAATGTGTTGTGTGTGTGAAGTTTTTAAGAATGAAAAGGGTTTTCTAGGCAAAGAGTAGATTGGGGGTATCTCCCAGTCATGAACTGAGAAGAGCCATGGCAGGGCCTGGTGACCAGCACTGATGAATGCGGCATATATGCTTGGATATACTAGCAGACAAAGCTAGAGAGTCAAGGAGGGTCTTGAATCTGCTAGCTAAGGAATTTTAATATTTTATAGTACTGGATTTTTATAGTACTGGATCTCTCCCAATCGTATTTGAAATCTGTTGAAATATTTCTGTATTTGTTTTTTGAAAAACATTATATACCTATTACTTGAATTACTTTGGAGTCATGCTCTTGGTTTCAAAACAATACATTTTAGTGAAGCAGAAATCATTTGGAAGACATATCCATGACGTCATTTGTCTTATTTAGTCATCTCCAGAAGGAGTGACTTAAACTGATCAAATGAGGTAATATACATGGACACTTTAAAAAGAATAATGTCAAATGGTAGATTCTATTATTCTAAAGAAAACCCTTGACCTTTATATTATCATATCTACATTTATTTAAAACTTAGCATTGTTATTCTTTTCCTTTATTCCACACCCTCCACCTTCATTAAAGAATAAAGACAATATAATAACATTAAAGAAAATTTGGAAACAGAAAGGAAAATATACGCACAAGTCCCCTCCTCTCATTGAGCTACTTCTCTCACTATAGTCCTGGGTTAGAGCAAAGTTGCATTTTGGCTGTTTTTGCCAGGCTGGCTGGTATTTGTTCTCTTTTTATCTTGAGTATCATTCTGACTTTCCTGAAGAAACAAGCTACTCTTGGACCACATGGTTGGTGTGAGACTGACCTTTTGCTTTGTCTGAGAGGATCATGGCATGGCCACATGGCAGTTGCATCATTCTAGTTATGATGATTGGTTTAGGGATGGACGTGTGGTCAAGCTAGGGCTTTCCTGATAGCTCAGTTGGTAAAGAATCCACCTGCAATGCAGGAGACCTGGGTTTGATCCCTGGATTGGGAAGATCCCCTGGAGGAGGGAAAGGCTATCCACTCCAGTATTCTGGCCTGGAGAATTTCATGGACTGTATAGACCTTGGGGTCACAAGGAGTCGGACATGACTGAACGACTTTCACTTACATGTGGTCAAGCTACGCTATTCAGAATCACAGACTCAATTCTGTGACTTTTGTTAGAACTTTTGGAAAAGAAGCATGCTTTTTCCCTGAAGTTTGCTGAGATAATAGAATATAAGCCTAAAGCTACCCGAAGTCATCTTGCTACCACTTGAGTAAGAATGGGGCCAACTTGGGGGAAAACAGAACCAAGAGCCAGAGAGAAAGAGAAAGTGTTTTCTGATGGCACTGCTTAAGAAGCAGCCATGCCAGGAATTGCATTACAGTCATGGATATTTTTTAGGTGTGTCTGCCAATAATTTTCTTTTTTGCTTTGGCCACTTTGAACTGTATTTCTGTCATTGATGAACAAACAGAGAAATACCGGAGGTGTTAGAGTTTGAACTCAGAGGAAGAAGATTATCAGTGGGAGCTGTAGTGGTCTGGGAAATCAAAATGTTGGCAATGGCATTTATAAAGCTTTGAAGGATGGCTTGGATTACACTGTTTTATTAGACACAGCCTCTCCATCATGCTCTGGGGTTTATGCTGAGTAGTATGCACCCTCCTACCTGGCCCAGGGATGACACACTTCCATGTACCCTCAAGGTCAGTTTTTAGGAAAGGAGGGACAGCCACCCCGCCTTTGTGCTGTCTGCTTGGCATGAGACATGGCTTAGACCTACTTCAGCTTATAGTAGCTCTGTGTGCACAGAGAGGATTGGAGATGACATCAGTTTTGGCCATTTTGATAAGAGAGACAGACCATGTTATATACTTGGTTTCTCCCTTTGTTCTCATCCCAGAATATTTTTCCTGGTGAATCTAGCTGAAATGAATATCATGGTCAGCTAGAAAGAACAACCTGTAGGCTGTGTACAGAGATGGAGTGGGATACTTGCTCTGAACCTTTAGAACCAAACAGTAGAAACGTCTCCTGTCATCCCCTGTCTCTGTGCATCAGGGCTCAAGTGCCAGCAGCACAGGCACTAACTGTGGCGCCTTTGGAAGAAGTCTTTGTGTGTTGCCGAGGCTGTTCTTCTCCTGCACCCTGTAAGGGGAAGCAGGAGTGAAAGTGGACAGATTTTCTGAGCAGGCTTAAGCTCTGATGTCCTTCACGCTGCTGACTTTGGCATCTCTCTTGCCGTCGAGCTGTGATTGCAATCATCATCTCGGCAGGCATATCACAGCTCCAGTTAGACTGCAGATGGTTTACACCCAAGCCAACAGAAAATGTGCATAATCCACGGGCTAACAGATCCTCACAAATCCTCTAGAGACAGCAGGACATGCAACCCATGCCCAAGCTGCTTTCATTTCTGCAAATTCCAAACTGGTTAGACAGTGAAGGATCAAAAGCAGGCATTTAGGTAACAGTAAAGAGGTAGGCTGATTATGTAGTGGAGTGGCTTTGCATTTTAAACTGAATTTAGCTCTTTCTCTCTTTCACTTACTTGTCCTTTTATCTAGTTCTGAATCCCAAACCAAATGTTACTACTCCAGTAAGTTCTAGTTAAACAGAATGTTTCTCTTTTTTCCCTTTTCTTTCCTGTCCTCACCTCTCCTCTTTCCCTACCCTCTCTTTCTTTTCTGTGCATGTTATTGATTCCACTCTTATGGGAAAATTACATTAAAAACAAACAAACAAACACTAAAGCAGTCAAGGCAGCTGGTACAGAGGGAAGATCAACAAATGTCTTTTTCTCCTAGCTTCATCTTTATGTTCTGTGGACCTTAGTTTCCAAATCTATACAATATAAAGCTAGGAACACTATATTATTTTGTTACCATTGTTCTAACAAATGATCACAAACTTAGTAACTTAATACAAATTTATTATCTTACCGTTCTGTAGGTAAGAAGTCTAATACAAGTCTCTTGAGCTAAAGTCAAGGTGATAGCAAGGTTTCATTCTTTTCTGGAGGTTCTAGGGGAGAATCTGTTACCTTACCTTTTCCATCTTCTAGAAGCCACTGCCTTCTTCAGTTTGTTGCCCTTTTCTTTCTTCCTCAAAGCCAGCAGGTCAGATCCTCATGTCCTATCTCTCTGACCTACCCTTTGGCCTTCCTCTTCTATTTTTAAGGACTCATGTGATTAGGTTGAGTCCACCAGGATGATCCTAGATAATCCGCCTGTTTCAAGCTTCTTAATCTTAATCACATCTGCAGAGTCCCTTCTGCCCTGTAAGGTAACATAGTCACAGATTTTAAAGAATCTATCTGCAATGTAGGAGACCTGGGTTAGAATTCTGTGTTGGGAAGATCTCCTGAAGAAGGGAATGGCTGCTGCTGCTGTCACTTCAGTCGTGTCCAACTCTGTGTGACCCCATAGACGGCAGCCCACCAGGCTCCCCCGTCCCTGGGATTCTCCAGTCAAGAACACTGGAGTCGGTTGCCATTTCCTTCTCCAATGCGGGAAAGTGAAAAGTGAAAGTGAAGTCACTCAGTCGTGTCCGACCCTCAGCGACCCCATGGACTGCAGCCTACCAGGCTCCTCCGTCCATGGGATTTTCTGGGCAAGAGTACTGGAGTGGGTGCCATTGCCTTCTCCGATTATTCTGCTTACGTGTTAGTGGATCCCTAAGTCTCTATACATATTGAATTCTCTTTGTGGAAGCTTCCTGTCTTCCCATCTTGTCCTAAAGATCAAGACTATGATCTAAATCTAACTCAAGTTCAACTCAATCTCTGATAACCAAACTGATAATTGATAGGGCAATTTAGGTTCATCATCATGCAAGTTAGCTTATGTGTTTTAAAAATGTCTGTTTAATTGAAAATTTTTAAATTGGAAATTTCACATAAAAACACAAATTTCCAGCTTCTCTCAAAGGAGCAACAACACCACCACCAGCAGCAAAATAGGAGAATTTGATAACACTAGGCTTTTTTTTTTTTTTTTTAATCCTTCACATGACAGCCCTTAACCAGAATTGAGTAGTGCCTATTGGTTATCTTCTTCAGACAGGCATTTTGTAGTTTGGTCTCTGTGTGAGCATTTGAATTTTCTAGCTCTGTTCTAGCCCTTCTATTTCTTTAGCCCTACTATACAACTGCTCTTCACCCTGATGATTGAAAAGTACTGCACATGCCTGGAGTTATAAATTATACTTTATCCACTAATTATTGAACTAGGCAAACAGATTACTGTATTTTATCTCTTTCATTTTTTTTTTTTCTGGTTCAAAAACAATACATCTATTATGGCATTTGAGAAAACTTTCTAAATCACCACAACTATACCTCCTCCCTTAAGGATTTCAGTTAATTGAGGTTTTCAATATTATTGGCTTCCTTCTGTTTATAAAAGAAAAATGAAAAATGGTAACTGTCTTTTGTAGGTAGTAATTAATGGGTTGCTTTAATAGCCTCCGTTTTGAAAATGTGTTTTCCAGCTTTTCAAAGTGCGGGTGATACTTTTATAATATAAAAATATTTAGTGGAAGTTATTCATTTCATAAACATCCTTTTGCCACTATGTTTTGTGCTGCTACTACTGAGCTCTAGGCAAAGAGAATTGAATGGAAAATTATTCATTGCTTGGTATTTTGAGACTTGCAATTCCCTTCCTAGATTATTCAAGGCCAGTTATAACCCAAAAGGCAAGGTGCTGAGATTTATTGATAGAAAAAAATAAAATAAAACAAGCAAACCACAGTCCCCAAAAGTCACATATCCCACATCGAATCCAAATATTACTGTGATGAAAAAGCAGAAACATGTAAATAATTCGCGTCTGAGACTTTAATTCTGTATTGAATGATGTCCATTCTGAAGGAGATCAGCCCTGGGATTTCTTTGGAAGGAATGATGCTAAAGCTGAAACTCCAGTACTTTGGCCACCTCATGAGAAGAGTTGACTCATTGGAAAAGACTGATGCTGGGAGGGATTGGGGGCAGGAGGAGAAGGGGACGACAGGGGATGAGATGGCTGGATGGCATCACTGACTCGATGGACGTGAGTCTGAGTGAACTCCGGGAGTTGGTGATGGACAGGGAGGCCTGGTGTGCTGCGATTCATGGGGTCGCAAAGAGTTGGACACGACTGAGAGACTGATCTGATCTGATCTGATATCATCTTAAGCAATTATATACTCAACAAAAGCTATCTTTTTGCCTTCTGAAATATGTAGATCAAATGGGGTGCTCTTCATTTAAATTCAAATTGTGATAGTTGTGAAAGTTCAGGAGTAATGGAAAGAAACTTTGCTAGAGATAAGCAATGTTCATTCTCAGTTTTTTGAAGGAAACATTAAAGTTGGAATGTAAACCAAGAATTAGTTACATAAATTGAACTTACGTCTTAAAAAGCTTTCTAACAGTGCCTTTTTTTCTTACACTACATCTTATTGAACAGGTAAAATTTAGCTGGATCTTAAAAAATTTGAACCTTTATGGAAAGGTACATAATTAAGTCAAATTGGTGATGAATTAGGTTGAAAGTTAGGTGATATAAATCAAATGTTCCCTAATTCTGGTTTCAGAAGAGCAAGGAGCCAGTGGAGAGGTTGGTATTTTACAAAAGAATATACCATGAACAGTTTTGTAGAGGGTATCTTTTTGTGTTTAAATATCAAGAAACAGAGATGCAATTTCAAATTATCTGTTCACTGCCTGAATATTCACTAAGTCAGACAATTTGCAGTTTTTTCATCTTAGAGGTAGAGTTCCTTCCTGTGCCATGATTTTCCAGTGTACCTGGTGAAAGAACAGATTTTCCCTTTTATTGAAGAGGTTGGCTGGGTGCATATAGTAAATTGGGAAGAAAGTGGTTTGATAGAAACTGCTTGAGGTTGTAACTTTAAATTTTCCTAGTTTTCGTTCTCTCCCTTAGACCTTTGAGTTGATTGTACCCAGGAAAAAGGAGAAAAGGCAGGCTGGTAATGAGCTTGGCTGCCTTCATTCTCCATTCCTGCCACTCAGGATTTTATTTTTCAATATTTGAAAGTTCAGCAGTTTCAGAAGGGTAAATCTATTTAGGGATTACTTTGTTTTTGTGTTTTGGGAGAATAAATAATGTGGGAGGTTGTACAAATGTTTTTTAAACAGCTCAGTGTGTGTGTGTGCACGTCTGTGTGCATGTTTGAAGGGGAATCCAAAACCTCCTGCAGAACTACTATTTGCTACTTTGTTGTTACTTTTCAGGGGATTTGGTTGTCCCAGAAATGACACTTATGTAGCCCAAAGAAAATAAAAGGACATATTTGAAACATTTAATTACATTTCTGTTTTGCAGATATTATGTATTTTGTAGGAGATTAGGATCTTTTTCAGAATATATTTTTTTCACATAAAACATCCCAAATTACACATTTATCCACTTAATTATGTCAGTGGTATAAGGACAATGAGGAAATTAGGATGAAAACTCCTGCTGTTTATATTTGGAGGCTCAGTAGAATGCATAGTTTATAGTTAACTAAAATTACCTTGATATTTGGTTTGCTACTTGTCAAAGACAAACGGCATCCAACTCTGTGAGAGAACATAGAGCTTATTTATCTCCCTGCTAATTTTCCAAGCCAATCCTTTAGAAAGACATCTGAATTGGGAATAGGAATCCCTGTCTGCCATGTGGCTCAAGGCACATGAGCAGATGTCAGTCAGTGAAAAAGGAATAATGGAATGAAAGCTCTTACACATGAGCCACCATGGCCTCTGTGTCTCCCTCTTTGAATGTATATCACACTTTAAATCCACTGATCCTCTCAAGCAAGCCTGCAGGCCCCAGTGGGGGCAGTTTGGGCATGTCTGGTTTTTTCTGTACCACATATAGTTTCCAGGAATATGTTACTTTCATAGACCTTTTTTCTGCCTGGATCTTGTCTCCCTGTCTATAACCCCCTCTTTCTCTACTACAGCTTTCCCATGTTGGTTGAGTATATGCTGAAAGTTTGCATCCTCCTCAGATTCCAGGTGGGAGCGGGAAAAAAGCCCCTTCTACTCGTGAATCTTCGAAGTGTAGCTGAGGGAGGGCTGTTCTTAGTACCCATTCTCTGAATCTAGGAATGAAACCTGGGTCTATGGGGATGGTGGGAGGTGGTGAAAGGAGCCCTCACTTACATCTAACTCTTCACTTTTTCCCTCCACCTGCTTAATTCAGCTCAGGAATGGTTTTGAGGGCTTTCCTTTGTAGTGGAAAATTGCACTTGCATCATCTCCTCTTTTTTTTTATTCTACTGCTCACAGGAAAAAAAAAATAGATACCTTAAAGTAGCCCCTTGTTTTTAATATAAAGAGAGGCTTCTGGAATTTAGGCAACTTTTTTTCCTCCTAAGTGTGTGGTTCTCGATTTGGAGGGCTATTACTTTCATGAGTGCTACCCTTTTTATGACTTAAGTTGAGGTTGAGCAATGACTCCTCTGTTTCCTGCCCTCTAGTAGTGGCTGCTTCAGCCTCACAATGGCTAGAGGATCACAGGGGCTATAAGACTTAGGCAGGATGAAAATATATCAGACAATATGCAAAATGTTATTCCACGAAATCAATACTACTAATAGCAAAAGCCATACAAATACCACCACTACCACTTCCACATGTGTGTGTCATTTTGTGTCTAACCATTTTCTAATGAATGCTTAATTCCTTCCACAACTTTGCAAAGTAGCTTTCTAAAGTTCCTTTTTTGTATGAAGAGATTAAGACAGAGAGATCAAGGGGCAAGCCCAAGATGATCTATGTTGAGAGTTTTCAAATCTAGACTGGAACTGAGGCATTCTGATTCTTTGTATTTTATTAGACTTGATTTCTGCATTAATAGGTCTTGTGGCAACTTGTCTGGGTCATTACATTCTTCTGCTTCATGCTTTTCTAGGCCTTCAGTTCTTGACTGACTCCTTCTGTCTGTTTTGAAACTTGCTTCTCTTATGTTAGTCTGGATGTCAGTTGCTTTCTCCAGCTTCTGTCTTGCTTAGATTAACTGGCATTCCAGATCTCCAGCTGGGCTTCTCACCCCATCTAATCCTCCTCTGCTTGTTTACTATAGTAGAGTATAATCAGATTTCCTAAAAGATTAATGTAGTGAATAGTGAACAATGCCAATTTCTAAAATCCCGAATTCTAATTTTAGAGCCTAGTATTAATAGCTTTGCATAGAAATCTTTATTGGTATTTTGTATCCTATTGATTTCATTCTAGGATAAAGTTAAGAGTTGAATTGATTTTTGGTTTTCATTGGATAATCTAGGACATACTAGCTCTGAGTGTGTGCGTGTGTGTTAAGTCACTTCAGTCGTGTCTGACTGTGCGATCCCCACGGACTGCAGTCCACCAGACTCCTCTGTCCATGGGATTCTTCAGGAAAGAATACTGGAGTGGGTTGACGTGCCCTCCTCCAGGGGATCTTATTGACCCAGGGATTGAACCTGTGTCTCTCACTTCTACCTGCATTGGCAGACAAGTTCTTTAGAGTGGGCCACATGTGGAAATTGTAGAACATATTCCTCAAAATTGAATCTTTTGTGCAATGGAGTTTGCATCATAAATTAAATAGCTGGCCTTGACTCTGGTCCCACTGCTGTTGCTGACTCAGTGTTTCACCAGGTAATCAGTGGGGCAGTGCAGACTATATGTCTCCTGTGCCATGTATGTCGTATTATTTTACTATTTGCATAGACTCCATTTAAGTAGCAAGATAGAAGATAATACTTAAAATACAAAGTCAACTCATAGATATGCCTTGAAATCAATTGCCCATGCTTAAAGCTCCATAGATAATAGGAAGTCATTAACCCTGAAACAAATGGGTTGAACTTAACTAAAAATGAATTGTGTGTTAAGAAAATATGTAATACAAAAACTGTAGATCCGTGACCTACAGAATTAGTGCTGTGCTTCTTCAGGTTACTGTTATATTTGCCTTTATTCTTCTGTCATAGGAAAATATGAAAATGTCAGAAGTTAGGGGGCATTTGTCTAAAGCTGGCAGCTTAACCACTTCTCTTGATGGCTTGTACAATAGCTTCAGTTAAAAGATATCAGGAAATAGAAAAGCAAAAGTCTCAGATGACAATGACAGCTATAAAGGTGTGGGAGTTTCTAATGAATCTCTGTATTATAAAGTCATATACCAAGGCCAGCTTTTATACAAATTGTGGCAAAAATGTGAGAATATAATTACATCAGTGGACAGGGTAGCAAAAGGTTGTGGAGTCAGGGGGAAGCATTTTAATAGGGTTCTCTGTCACAAAACAAAGGCAGAAGTATTTAACAGAAGTAATACGAGTCAGCAACTGGTTCTCATTCTGTGCCAGAAGAGAAAAGGTCCTGATAATTACTGAAAATTTGAATAGACCCCTAAAAGATAGACTCAACTCTGCTAAGGGAACAGCATCATGATCTAAGTGAACTAGTTATCAGAATTATTTAACTCCTGTAGGGACTAGGGACTTGAAGTAAATGGTAAATGAAAGAAACACACTCTCACTTGGGGTAATTAAAATATTTTAAAGTATTTTGGTTCTTTGGAGTGCTGTGTTTTTCATTTTTTCTCTGTAGACTCTCAATATGTTTTGCTGTTATGTTTCATCTTTTATTTTGAGGGACAAAATTGTAATTTGTTAATACCACAGTGGTATGTGTATGAAAGTGAAAGTGAAGTCGCTCAGTCATGTCCGACTCTTTGCGACATGGACCGTAGCCTACCAGGCTCCTCTGTTCATGGGATTTTCCAGGCAATAGTACTGGAGTGGATTGCCATTTCCTTCTCCAGGGGATCTTCCCAACCCAGGGATCGAACCTGGGTCTCCCGCATTGTAGACAGACGCTTTACCATCTGAGCCACCAGGGAAGTCATAGCACAATGGTACGTGTATAGTAAGCACTTATTTGTTGAATTGAATGAGTGATTGACTCAATAATTATGAAAATATAGCAATTACATTATTTTAATGGCTCACAGTTTTATATTTGCTGTGATTGTTTATTGATGGCCAGACTTAAGGCAAAAATTAAGGTTACGGGTCTTGTAACCTTAAAATTAAGGCTTGTAACTAAAAATTAAGGCAGAGCTGATTTTAGAGTTTGATGTTTCAGAAAGACAGATTTTGGAGAAAAGGATATATTTACTATTAAAAAGTATAGATGGGTAGCCCTGTCCCCCCTGAAATACATTTACAATTAACCTTTAAAAAAAATCCTCTATCTCTTATATGTCTTTCTGAAATGTTTTGCCTCCAACAGGGCTAGTTTAGACAGTGCTATCATTTACCTGACATTTTCAGTGAGTTGGACTTCCCTGGTGGCTCAGCTGGTAAAGAATCCTCCTGCAATGCGGGAGACCTGGGTTCAATCCCTGGATTGGGAAGATCTCCTGGAGAAGGGAAAGGCTACCCACTCCAGTATTCTGGCCTGGAGAATTCCAAGGACTGTATAGTCCATGGGGTTGCAAAGAGTTGGACGAAACTGAGTGACTTTCACTCGCTTCACTTCAGCAAGTTGTGTTTAAAGCCATTTTGCTTTTCTGCATTTCTTTTCCATGGGGATGGTCTTGATCCCTGTCTCCTGTATAATGTCATGAACCTCATTCCATAGTTCATCAGGCACTCTATCTATCAGATCAAGGCCCTTAAATCTATTTCTCACTTCCACTGTATAATCATAAGGGATTTTATTCAGGTCATACCTGAATGGTCTAGTGATTTTCCCTACTTTCTTCAATTTAAATCTGAATTTGGCAATAAGGA
>NW_011494766.1:1127735-1129265 GCF_000754665.1 Bison bison bison | reverse complement strand
TTGCTTTTCTGCATTTCTTTTCCATGGGGATGGTCTTGATCCCTGTCTCCTGTATAATGTCATGAACCTCATTCCATAGTTCATCAGGCACTCTATCTATCAGATCAAGGCCCTTAAATCTATTTCTCACTTCCACTGTATAATCATAAGGGATTTTATTCAGGTCATACCTGAATGGTCTAGTGATTTTCCCTACTTTCTTCAATTTAAATCTGAATTTGGCAATAAGGAGTTCATGATCTGAGCCACAGTCAGCTCCCGGTCTTGTTTTTGTTGACTGTATAGAGCTTCTCCATCTTTGGCTGCAAAGAACATAATCAATCTGATTTCAGTGTTGACCATCTGGTGATGTCCATGTATAGTCTTCTCTTGTGTTGTTGGAAGAGGGTGTTTGCTATGACCAGTGCATTTTCTTGGCAAAACTCTATTAGTCTTCGCCCTGCTTCATTCTGTATTCCAAGGCCAAATTTGCCTGTTACTCCAGGTGTTTCTTGACTTCCTACTTTTGCATTCCAGTCCCCTATGATGAAAAGGACATCTTTTTTGGGTGTTAGTTCTAAAAGATCTTGTAGGTCTTCATAGAACTGTTCAGCTTCTTCAGCATTACTGCTTGGGGCATAGACTTTGATTACTGTGATATTGAATGGTTTGCCTTGGAAACGAACAGAGATCATTCTGTCATTTTTGAGATTGCATCCAAGTACTGCATTTTGGACTCTTTTGTTGACCATGATGGCTACTCCAATGCAGAAAAGCAAAATGGGTGTCTGGGGATGCCTTACAAATAGCTGTGAAAAGAAGAGAAGCAAAAAGCAAAGGAGAAAAGGAAAAATATAAGCATCTGAATGCAGAGTTCCAAAGAATGGCAAGAAGAGATAAGAAAGCCTTCCTCAGCAATCAATGCAAAGAAATAAAGGAAAACAACAGAATGGGAAAGACTAGAGATCTCTTCAAGAAAATTAGAGATACCAAGGGAACATTTCATGCAAAGATGGGCTTGATAAAGGACAGAAATGGTATGGACCTAACAGAAGCAGAAGATATTAAGAAGAGATGGCAAGAATACACAGAAGAACTGTACAAAAAAGATCTTCATGACCCAGATAATCACGATGGTGTGATCACTGACCTAGAGCCAGACATCCTGGAATGTGAAGTCAAGTGGGCCTTAGAAAGCATCACTACAAACAAAGCTAGTGGAGGTGATGGAATTCCAGTTGAGATATTTCAAATTCTAAAAGATGATGCTGTGAAAGTGCTGCACTCAATATGCCAGCAAATTTGGAAAACTCAGCAGTGGCCACAGGATTGGAAAAGGTCAGTTTTCATTCCAATACCAAAGAAAGGCAACGCCAAAGAATGCTCAAACTACTGCACAATTGCACTCATCTCACATGCTAGTAAAGTAATGCTCCAAATTCTCCAAGCCAGGCTTCAGCAATACGTGAACCTTGAACTTCCAGATGTTCAAGCTGATTTTACAAAAGGCAGAGGAACCGGAGATCAAATTGCCAACATCTGCTGGATCAT
>NW_011494766.1:1100711-1127635 GCF_000754665.1 Bison bison bison | reverse complement strand
TGGGAATATCAGACCACCTGATCTGCCTCTTGAGAAATCTGTATGCAGGTCAGGAAGCAACAGTTAGAACTGGACATGGAACAACAGACTGGTTCCAAAGAGGAAAAGGAGTTCGTCAAGGCTGTATATTGTCACCCTGCTTATTTAACTTCTATGCAGAGTACATCATGAGAAACGCTGGGCTGGAAGAAACACAAGCTGGAATCAAGATAGCCGGGAGAAATCTCAGTAACCTCAGATATGCAGATGACACCACCCTTATGGCAGAAAGTGAAGAGGAACTCAAAAGCCTCTTTCACTTGAAAGTGAAAGTGGAGAGTGAAAAAGTTGGCTTAAAGCTCAACATTCAGAAAATGAAGATCATGGCATCCGGTCCCATCACTTCATGGGAAATAGATGGGGTAACAATGGAAACAGTGTCAGATTTTATTTTTCTGGGCTCCAAAATCACTGCAGATGGCGACTGCAGCCATGAAATTAAAAGACGCTTAATCCTTGGAAGGAAAGTTATGACCAACCTAGATAGCATATTGAAAAGCAGAAACATTACTTTGCCAACAAAGGTCCGTCTAGTCAAGGCTATGGTTTTTCCTGTGGTCATGTATGGATGTGAGAGTTGGACTGTGAAGAAGGCTGAGCGCCAAAGGATTGATGCTTTTGAACTGTGGTGTTGGAGAAGACTCTTGAGAGTCCCTTGGACTGCAAGGATATTCAACCAGTCCATTCTGAAGGAGATCAGCCCTGGGATTTCTTTGGAAGGAATGATGCTAAAGCTGAAACTCCAGTACTTTGGCCACCTCATGCGAAGAGTTGACTCATTGGAAAAGACTGATGCTGGGAGGGATTGGGGGCGGGAGGAGAAGGGGACGACAGAGGATGAGATGGCTGGATGGCATCACTGACTCGATGGACTTGAGTCTGAGTGTACTCCGGGAGTTGGTGATGGACAGGGAGGCCTGGCGTGCTGCGATTCATGGGGTCGCAAAGAGTCAGACACGACTGAGTGACTGAACTGAACTTTATACAAAATGGGAGCAGTTTAATTAAGTTATTTTAGAAGCAGTAGATTTGGAGTTGGAATAATCAGGCTGTTTCTCTTGCCTGTCCTTTTGAATAAGAGGTGTGGTTTTGGTAGACTGGCCTCCTAGAGCCACTTTGAGCATTGGCGCTGCCGTGACACAGAGGAGAGCTGCAGACCAGTGAATCTTTTCAGTTACTCCGCAGATAGCACATTGTTCAGTGAGTGACCAGATTATTTCAAGCACTCTTTCTAAGATTAAGATAATTATTAAATCATGATAACATGTGTTTAAAGGAAAGAAGTATCTCATAAAATCAAGGGAAGAAATAACAAATGTAGAAAAGGCTCTTTTGGTTTTTTAATACATACATGAAACACAAATAAGCGGGACTTTAGCCAGAGCTGGAAGGGACAGGCAGAGATTGAATAACTTGGCAGGAGGAACCGCTAATAGGTGTTGGTAGACATAAGGCAGAAGGTACAGTAATGGGTATTTGTTTTGCCAGTTCTGTGTTCTTTCACATGTATTCCCTAGTTTAATCTACTTAGCTGCTTTGATAAGTGGGTCTTATTTATCTTATTAGAGAAGGAAACTGAAGCACCCAGAGCTTCAGTTTGAGCTGTTGGCAAATAGAGCCAGGATTTGAATTCAGAGATGATTCCTTATCCCTGTATTTGAAGCATCTCACACAGTGAATGTTTCCCAGTTGATGCTCTGGTCTTTGTAGTTTTCCCCGACTTTTCTTAAGTCTCTAGGTCAGACTTCCTTAGAAGGTTGAACTCTCTTGTCATAGGAAGTGTATATGCCTTGTCCTCCTGCTCTGAGCCAGGGGTGCACAACTAAGACTACGGTCAGGTTCATCACCCTGCTGTTCCTCCTGTCAGTTTGTTTAACCTTCCCGCTCCCCGTGAGTCGTGTCTCTGTACTCTCAAGGTTTGGTCTCTGGCTCCTTTTATTAGTTTCTTTGAGTCTGGGTGTTTATCACCACCAGTGTCTGGGTCACAGCTTCTGTGTTCTAACTGAAGTTCCTGCTCCTTGTTCCCTGTACCCTCACTATATGTTTATGCTCTGCACAGTGTGCTAAAATCCAGAGCCCTGTGAGACCTCTTGATGCCTACCTGCTCCTTCTCACCTGCGGCAAACTCCTGCCTCTCTAATCTGGGCCACCAGTTTCACTTTCCTTTGCCAAGACCCCAGTTTTGCCCTGCCATGATGCTTAAGGATGGGTGTTATTCCCTGCATATCATCCTTCCACAAGTGCATGCAGATGTGGATAAAAATCCAGAGAAAATAAGCAAATAGTACCACCAACTTGTATTCATTTGGTGTGATTTTCTTTAAGATATTTTGTTGGATGTAAGTAATACAGTTTACCTATTTTATAATCTTGAATTATTATTTACATAAGAAAATCAGTTAACATGACTAATCTGATTTGTATCTTCATTTTAGAAGAGGAGTTTTGCTCTGCTACCTCACAAAGCAAGTCTATGCCATCAAGAAATAAACATAAATTTTTTTGTTTTATTGCTTTATTTTATTGTGATGATTATAAGGCTTATAATTTTAAGATTTTAAATAAATTATCTGTATGAATAGCATTACAATAAAGTTCACTTCTACTGTCACATACTTTTGACCTAAGTAAGTGTTAGTCGCTCAGTCATGCCCAACTCTTTGTGACCCCATGGACTACAGCCCACCAGGCTCCTCTGTCCATGAGATTTTCCAGGCAAGGATACTGGAGTGGGTCGCCATTTCCTTCTCCAGGGGATGTCCCAACCCAGGGATCGAACCCGGGTCTCCTGCACTGCAGGCAGATTCTTTACCAACTGAGCTACCAGGGAAGCCCTAGTTTTGGCCTAGATAGTGTCATTTTAATGCTAATAATAATAATTTAAAATTATTTATTAAAATAAAGAAATTTTGAAATAGTTTCAGTTACCAGTTGCACATAGTTCTTCCTCAGTATCCATGGAGGATTGGTTCCAGGATACCCTATGGGCTTCCTTGGTGGCTCAGACAGTAAAGCGTCTGTCTGCAATGCAGGAGACCTGGGTTTGATCCCTTGGTTGGGAAGATCCCCTGGAGAAGGAAATGGCAGCCCACTCCAATATTCTTGCCTGGAAAATCCCATGGAAGGCGGAGCCTGGTAGGCTACTGTCCATGGGGTCGCAAAGAGTCGGACACGACTGAGCTTCTTCACTTCACTTCAAGTTCTTTGTATAAAATGGTGTATTGTTTGTATATAACCTACAAACATCCTCCCATGTTCTTTAAATTATCTGTAGATTACTTATAATACCTGATGTCATGTAAATGCTATGTCAGTACTTGCCATTGTCTGGCAAATTTAAGTTTTGCTTTTTGGAAATTGCTGGAATTTTTTTTCAAGTAACTTTGATCTGTGGTTGGTTGAATCTTTGGATGTGGAACCTATGGATATGGAGGTGTGATTATTAGTGATGGGAGGACAATGACGGTTTTAGCACAAATGAAAGTGTGTAGGTTGTGTGAGCTTAATGTCCCAGTGCTATAGCAGCTCCTTTCTCTTTCATTCAAGAAAGCGTTTCAGGATGGATGTGAGTGACAGTGGAGTTATTATAGGGAAATCCACAGAGTAGTTGATTATGTACTAACTTTCTACTGGTACTTTAACTTTTATTAGAATCTAGTTGCTTTTGACATCTCACTGTTGATCAACACACTAGTGTATCTTAATACTGAGGATAAGACCTCCATTCTAGCTGTTGATGTCTAAACTTACAGTGTTTGCTAGAATTTTCCAGTTTTTCCAGACTTTGGCCCTTGCCTCTTTTAATCTTATTTTCATTAATCAAAATATGTTGGTATATTGTATTGGAAAAGCATAAGAAAAATCAGACCCAAAACTCATTACATTTTATTGATTTCTCCCACATATTATTAGGTTAAGGTTTAGGTTAAGTTTTATCAGAAATCTCTTGTTTTTGGTTATCGATATTGCCTTGTAGTAATAGGGTCAAGGAAATACAATGGTCTTTTGAAGTTAGAATGTTAACAGAAAGTTTTCAGGTGTGGGAGTACCTCTGTGTGTATAAAAAAACCTATATGTAAAAGATACAGTGACCTGGCATCTTGATACACTGTGGGCAGGATAATCTTTCTAAATACAAAAGTGACAAGGTCTTCTCTGCTCATTAGCTTTCAGTGGCTGTTATTGCTCACAGAACAAAGACAGAACCACTTAACATAGTCTGCTTTTTTACTCTTATCTTACCCTTCCTTCTTTCTTTATGTCTGTGCTCTGGACACACTGTCCTTTTTTCGTCTTGAATGTCAGTGTCCTGTACCATAAGACCTTTCCTAATGCTGATCCCTCTACTTGATCCTTTTACTTTCCTCTCCCTTGCTACTCATCTCTCAGTTATCAGCTCAGGAAAGACTTCACCAAGCTAATAGGTCCAGATCATCCCCTTCAACTAAATATTCTTACTTCTTATTATCATCCCAAATTTCCTTTTATATTTATATGATTCTGTGATTGATATTTGCTTTCCCCCTCTTGGTGGGAACTCCAGTGGCTTTGTCTGCTTTTTTTCATTGCTTTTATTTCCAGTGCCTGGCACATAATCTGCTCTGAATGAATAAATGAGTGAGTAGATAAAACAACATAACACAAAAATGGCTTTTTTGTGTTGCATTTGAGATGCATTTGAGAGCTTGTTTGGTTCCAGCTGGGAAGTACAGCTGCAGGTGAACCTTAGCCAAAGAGTGGCCCTTGTCTACCTGAGAAGGTCATCTGCCTTTTGGATTGAGCCTCAGGAGTGCTGCATGTGGAGCTGTCAGGGAGGAAGAGGTTGCTTGCCTTGGCATCCAGATGTCTATCACTTGCCCTTTCAACCAAGAATGCAATTTTTGATCTTCTGAATTACTGGAGGCCAAACAATCTGTTGTTGATAGGTTGAGAATTATTTTATTATAAAATATATCCATTTGGTTAATATGTTTTAGCTCTCATTTATATGAACTCATTCAGTCCTCATGACCATGCTGTGAAAGAGACACAGCTGTTATCATTAACATATGAAATGACTGTTTCATACTGGTTGTATTACTTTACCCAAATCATGCCCTAGATAAGTAGTTGAGCTGAACCTTAAATTTGGACCTTCAGACTTCAGTCCAGAACCTGTCCTACCAAGATGCTCCCTCTTTAATTGGGCATATTATTTTGGAACAAGAGGTCAGTGAAATTTCATTTGATAGCCTTTTGCCCCACAGTGAAGGTAAATGACAGATATCAGGATAGGCTGGGTGTAGCTTATATCACAGGGTTTCAGAAGTTGAAGACCCTTTGCTCTCTTTTGAGATACCATATTACACAGAGCCATTTGAAGAGACTTCTCTGGTTGCTGACAATAATCTTGTCAATTATCCTTCCTAACCCCAAATCTCTCTTCTAATTATCTCAGATTTCTTCCTAATAAACCAGACTCTCCTAATTACTTTCCACTGATTTCTGCTCTGGAGTTTTATGTGTGTTTTGGGTGCTTAAATCTATTTTGTGGTAACAGTGGGAAAAGGCATCTTATCTTTATTTTGGTCCCAGTGTCATTTGTCACTGTAAATCTTATTTTGAGGGCTTTTATGAAATTTTAAATCCTTTCTAATTGTAAAACTAATATAAATCATATAAAAATAAAAATAAACACAAATAACCTACATTTCATTTTTGAATTGATAACATATTTGTATATCCTACCAGGAAATTAAAATTTTGTTTTAAAATGTTATTTTTAATAACTTTATAGAATTTCATCATCTGAGTATAATATACTTTATCTAACCATCTTTGTGATTTTTTGATACTTAGGTTGTTTCCAATTTCTC
The DNA here is from genome assembly GCF_000754665.1 of Bison bison bison. Taxonomy (NCBI): domain Eukaryota; kingdom Metazoa; phylum Chordata; class Mammalia; order Artiodactyla; family Bovidae; genus Bison; species Bison bison. Next base: position 1,121,741 of record NW_011494766.1, on the reverse strand, counting down.
ATAATCATAAGTAAACATTCAGAGTGTTGAATAAATATCTGTGTCCAAACCTATGGTTATTTTCTTAGGATAATTGCTTAGAAGTTGCATCATTAGGTTCACCATCCTTCTAAAACATGCAGTTGGAAACAAAAATAAAATAGTAACAATGGTTTCAAAATAAAAATTAAAAGCTTTCTTTTTTTTTTTAGGACTTAGAATTTTTATTTTGAATTTACTCAAATTTAGGCTTATTTTATTTTTTTAATATAAATTTATTTATTTTAATTGGAGGTTAATTACTTTACAATATTGTATTGGTGTTTCCATACATCAACATGAATCTGCCACAGGTGTACACTTTCTTTTTAAACTTGTAAAAATTAACTCAAAATTAGTTGTGGACCTACATGTAAAATGTAAACCTATAAAACTTCTGGACAATAACATAAGAGAAAATCTAGATTACCATAGGTTTGGCAGTGACTCTTAAAATACAACATCAGAGGCACAATTCATAGAGAAATAATAATCTGAATACATTAAACTTATAAACTTTTGCTCTGTAAAAGACATTGTCAAGAGAATGAACTAAGCCACAGATTGGGAAAAAAATATTTGCAAAGAGGTTCTCTGACAAAGGACTGTTATACAAAATATACAAAGAACTCTTGAAACTCAATAGTAAGAAAGTGAACAGTCTGAAAAATGAACAAAAGATCTGTACAGACACCTCACCAAAGAAAGTACATAGTTGACAAGTAAACATGTGAAAAGATGCTCGACATCATAAGTCATTAGGGAACTGTAAATTAAAAGTGAACTACCACTACATGCCTATTAGGATGGCAGAAGTCCAAAACATTGACAACACTGAATGCTGCTGAGGATTTGAGGCAACAGCCACTTTTGAAGACACTTTGGCATTTTCTTACAAAACTAACATACTCTTACAAGACCCAACAATTGTATTTCTTGGTATTTACACAAGGAGTTAAAAATATATATCCACACAAAAATCTCCATATTGCTATTTATAGTAGTTTTATTAATAACTTCCAAAACTTGAAAATCCCCAGGCAAGAATATTGGAGTGGGTTGTCATTTCCTTCTCCAGGGAATTTTCCTGACCCAGGCATCAAACCTGTGTCTCCTGTATTGGAAGGCAGACTCTTTAACACTGAGCCATCTGGGAAGCCCGCAATGGAATATTATTCAGCACTAAAAATAAATTGACTATTAAGCCATGAAAAAACATGGAGAAGTCTTAAATGCTTTTTATTGAGTGAAAGAAACCAATCTGAAAAGGCTATATACTATAAAGTTCCAAATATATGATATCTTGGAAAGGGTAATACTATGGACAGAGTAAAAAGATCAGTGTTTGCTAGGGCTTGGGAGTAGGAGGAGGGATTAATAGGTGGAGCACAGAGGATTTTTAGGGCAGTGAAACTATTCTGTATGAAATTGTAGTGATGGATACATGTCATTATCCATTTATCCAAACTCATAGGATGTAGAATGCCAAGAGTGAACCTTAATGTAACCCATGTACTTTGGATGGTAAGGATGTGTGAATGTTGGTTCATCCATTGTTACAAATGTACCACTCTGGTGCAGGAATGCTGTATGTGTGTGGGGTGGAGGCAAGGGGTTATGGGAACTCTGAATTTTCCACTCAGTTTTGCTGTGTACCTAAAACTGCTCTAAACATAGATTCTATCTGAGAAAAACTCCTTCCTCTTTCCCCCTTCTCACAGGCTCACTTCAGGGAAAAAAAATCCACCTTTGGCCATTTCTCATCTGTTAGTTGTAAGATGCTTATATTTTTAGTCTTCAGTTTCTCAAGGTGGGAAATTTCTGTTGATGCATATTGATGCTGTAGTAACAAAGATGAGGAATTCAGTTCACATATTGTCCTCTGCCAATTTTTGTGGGTTTATGGTTTTTCTATTCGTTTCCTTTGTGGCTTTTAAACTAAATTGTGGTACCTTAATTTTAATGTAGTGTAACTCTTGGGATAGTGGTGTATTTGTCTTTCCTCCTCAGTACTTCCGCATTATTGTGAAAACCTCCCCATTGTCATGAAAACCTCCCCAGAGATGGCTTGGCATGGTGGTAGGGGAGGAATGCAATAATTCAGGGCAGCACTGCATGGAAAGAAGGAAGGGTGATGGCACTCTTATCCTCTGGTAATGTCCGTTCAAAAATCAGGGGGTATAAGCAGTACCTGCCTTGCCTCTTGTCCCAGCCTTCCACTGCCATGAGAAGCATGAGGCTGTGTAAGAATTTCCCAAAGAAGAGTCTGGGATGCCTCCATGTAAGTATTGATATGTAGTAGTAATATTAGTACTTTAAATTTTGTGGTGTACCTTTTAAATACAGAATATCATAAAACATTTTTCCTAAGTATAATTTTTATTACTGCTTAGTTTTTATAGAATTATATAATAGTTTATTTAGTCATTTGCTGACTGATTATCTCTAAGATCTTTCTTCTGGATCCTATTTTCTTCTTTCTTAGTGTTTTCTCACTAGTATGCTCTTAGTGTTACCTCTCTTTGGTATGCTGTTGATTCCCAAATCTTATCTCTAGTCTAGTTTATTATCACACAGGTGCCTCAAATTTATGAAATTCAAAACTGTACTTATCCTTTCTTTCTAGAACTTTTTAATCTTCCACATTATAGTGAATGGCACCATCATCAACTAATTGCTTAGACAAGAAAAGTAAGTGCCAGCCTTGACTCTTCCATCTTCCTGAATCCTCACACATCTAGTTGGTCATCAAATCCTATAGCTGGTCCTTGGTACATTTTTTTTTTAATTGTTTCATTGACTTTTTTCTAGCTCTATCATTGTTATCCTTCCTTGCCATTGGTCACCATTGTTTCTCAACTGGATTGTTACAGCTGCTTTCTGTTTGGTTTCTCTCCCTTCAGTGTTACTCTTAAAATTTATTCACTGTGCTGTAGCCAGAGTGACCTTTTTAAAATTTCAGTTCAACCAATGTTACTCTCCTTAAACCGTATGTGTATCTGTGTATGTATATATCTGTCTATCATATATGTGTGTACTCAGTTGCTTAGTCATGTCTAACTCTTTGCGACCCCATGAGCTGTACCCCATCAGGCTCCTCTGTCCATGGGATTTTCCAGGCAAGAATACTGGAGTGGGTTGTCATTTCCTTCTCCAGGGGATCTTTTCAACCCAGGAATTGAACCTGCATCTCCATTGCAAGTGGATTCTTTATCACTGAGCCACCAGAGAAGCCTCATATGAATATATACCAGCATTCATGTCCATGTTGTTGAGTGAATACTTGAATGAGCATAAGAAATTGGAAGATTCCATTCAGCATCTATGTAGGGCTTTGGTGTTACAAAGAAGTCTGTGAGAGGAAAATAAATGCAAACAGGATCATAGAAGAAAACATTTTATAACTGAAAGTAAAGTTTTCAGTTGCTGCTTCTATTTGAAGTGAAATGGTATGCAATAATAATATTCACCTTTAAACGCTGGGCTGGAAGAAGCACAAGCTGGAGTCAAGATTGCTGGGAGAAATATCAGTAACCTTAGATATGCATTGGAGAAGGAAATGGCAACCCACTCCAGTGTTCTTGCCTGAAGAATCCCAGGGACGGGGGAGCATGGTGGGCTGCCGTCTATGGGGTCGCACAGAGTAGGACACAACTGAAGTGACTTATCAGTAGCAGCAGCAAATATGCAGACAACACCACCCTTATGGCAGAAAGTGAAGAGGAACGAAAAAGCCTCTTGATGAAAGTGAAGGAGGAGAGTGAAAAAGTTGGCTTAAAGCTCAACATTCAGAAAACGAAGATCATGGCATCTGGTCCTATCACTTCACGGAAAATAGATGGGGAAACAGTGGAAACAGTGTCAGACTTTATTTTTTGGGGCTTCAAAATCACTGCAGATGGTGATTGCAGCCATGAAATTAAAAGATGCTTGTTCCTTGGTAGGACAGTTATGACCAACCTAGATAGCATATTGAAAAGCAGAGACATTACTTTGTCAACAAAGGTCTGTCTAGTCAAGGCTATGGTTTTTCCTGTGGTCATGTATGGATGTGAGAGTTGGACGGTGAAGAAAGCTGAGCCCCGAAGAATTGATGCTTTTGAACTGTGGTGTTGGAGAAGACTCTTGAGAGTCCCTTGGACTACAAGGAGATCCAACCAGTCCATCCTAGAGGAGATCAGTCCTGGATGTTCGTTGGAAGGACTGATGTTGAAGCTGAAACTCCAGTACTTTAGCCACCTCATGCAAAGAATTGACTCATTGGAAAAGACCCTAATGCTGGGAAGGATTGGGGGCAGGAGGAGAAGGGGACGACAGAGGATGAGATGGCTGGGTGGCATCACCGACTCGATGGACATGGGTTTGGGTAGACTCTGGGAGTTGGTGATGGACAGGGTGGTCTGGCGTGCTGCGATTCATGGGGTTGTAAAGAGTCGGACATGGCTGAATGACTGAACTGAACTGAACGTTGATAAACTGATTAATTTCCATGAATCTTAATTCATAAAATAGAAATATTTAATTATGAAAATAGTTCAAATAGTCTAATCCCTAATTTTGAAAGTAAGAAAACAGGGTCAGAGAGGTGAAGTGATTTGTTTTAGAAACAGAATCAGAACCCAGTTCCAACTCTCTTGGCTCTCAGGTGCTATGTATGATTTTAAACATCCATAAAATGGTTAGCATTGTGCTTTCTTTAAAGAGTGTTCAAGTTTCCAATTTGGGCACTATAGGAAAATGGGCATACTTTTTTCAGGCTAGTAGGGGACCACTTTAGTGCCTATAACATACTGATGAACAACAAAATGTTAATGCCTAGCTAGGCAGGCATGACATAGTTCCTGGGAGAATCTGGTGAATGTTGAGACACCTCTGCATATAATGAAATATTTATTAGTACATCACTGGAAGCACAGTTGCTTTTGTTTGGGGGAAGGAAAGAGCAGTACACAGATTTCCTTCTATATCCTCCTTTCTGAAGCTCATTTAATACTAACTTCAGTTTTATAGCTCATGTCCTCACCTAACTCCTACAGGTTCAGGGACTTCCTCTAGAAACTTCTGTAACAGCATTTCATGTCTGCTCATCTGTGCTCTAGTAGTTTCTTCTGACTCAAACTTTTTGAAAGTGCAGTGTGATATTTTAAGGCCTTATTGAATTGTATACTTTATATTAAACAATTCAAATTGGTTGTGTGTTCTGTTAGAACAGGGTAGCCTCTTTGGATATTCAAAAACACACCAAATTAAATTGGTACTTTTTTATAGTTTAGTAATTGCTGACTGAAAACGCATAGGCTGACTACTTCCTCAGGGACCAGGAAGAACAGCTTATAATCATTTTATATTAAAAAATGAAAATTGGTTATAAAAAACAAGAAAATTACCCATTGTAGGGAATAACTCCTTACAAGTTTTATCATTATAACTTACTCCTCCTCACTGTTCTGTTAAGTGGGAGGATTTGAAGCAGAGGGTTTTTGAAGTGTACCAACTCACACTGCTGTGACAGGTCATAATGACATCCCTCATGGTGCCATCTGCAGATCTCAGAGTAAATGCTGGCTGAGTTCCCACAGAAGGTGTAGTGTTTGCTCAATGATCTACAAAGGGCAGGCTGCTGCCAAATAGCCATTTGTGCCTGGATCTAAGGATGTGTATTTCCTAAATCCAGGTCATTTGTTTGGAATTCACAGTTGAAAACCTGGCTCAGCATAGGTACAGATATTGGCCTTACTTTAATCCAAAGGCTTTTGTTAACTGCAGCCACACATACAAAGTACCTGAATTTGAATGTTAGGGACAGTAAGACCTGTATTTTTTATCCTCCTTTAGATGAGGAGGGAAGTAAGGACAATAACCCACTGAACCTGTGGGGTTTGGTCCAGCAACCAAGCGCTTGGACATTCTTGTTTTGAGTGCAGGTATAATAACCACGTTGGAATCACCTTCTTACTGCACAACAGGTTGGGTATCTGAGGTAGTGAGAGTGGATCCGAGATTGTACTTTCTGGCTGATGAGATCTTTTATGACCTGAGATTGTCTTTTTTATAATATCATATGACCTTGAAGTCTTTCTTAAATGATAGACAAACACACATACATGTTGTTGTTGATAGCTTTCTTTCTCCTTCTTTTTTCTTTTGGCTGCAAGCAAGCATAAATCTTCCCTTCAGAATAGTACCCTGATTTCTGTTGAGAGAACTGTCCTCTATCATTTCATGTAGTGTTGTTGGGATGGTAAATTTTCAGGTGCCTATCTGCCTCCATGGAATCTGAAAAAGAGAGCCTTCTGCCCTCTCCCCCTCCTGGGGGCTGACAAGCAACCTGGCCCTGGCAGTCAGATTCCTTCTCTCTCTTGAGTGAGTGATTTAAGGACACAAAGTACAGTTGGACATCATTCATCATGGGGAGCAGCTGCAGTGGCATCCTGCTCCGGCTGCAACAATGAGCTTGTTGTGTTTCCTGCTTCTTGGCTCCTGGGATTCCCTTGCTTACTGCACAGAGCTAAACCTGTTCCTCCAGACTCCACTTGGTTCTGCAACACTGTCCACCCACAATATGCTGGCTTTTGATTAAATTAGTCAATGTCCATTCTGTTGTTTACAGTTCAGAACACTGATGCATGTGTCTGAGTCTGGTGGTGTAACATGAACTCCACTTCCATTTATTGACGAGATGCTAGGAGGAATTTACACTGGACACTTGCTAATTTTAGTTACTGTCCTAATCATTCCCAGTAAATTAATTCTCTCCAACAGCACCTGTACTCTTTGGCACTCAACAGATTAAGAAATTCCTTTCTTCCCTAAGCTTAATAAAACATGGAATGAAGTCCTCTATGATGAGATCACTCTGAGTGTCAATAATATCTTTATGACCGTGGCATAAAGAAAGGTAGGCTGGTTTTATATCCTAGATTCCTGTGAGCACACATATATTTACATCCTACTGCCAGGATTCTCCTTTGCCCAGAGTAGAATGCATTGTTGACCTCCTCCTCCAATAAATGCAGTGATTTTCTAATGTGAAGCAGCAAATGTTATCAAGATATAAAAATCTATGGCTGATTCATGTTGATGTTTGGTAGAAACCAATGTAATACTATAAAGTAATTATCCTTCAGTTAGAAATAAATAAATTAAAAAACCTATAAACAAAAAAAAGAATGATATGTTATCAAGATAACAGTATTTTCTTAAGGAAAGACTTTTACATCTGCCCTTGCCTGCTCAAGAGGTTATCTATTTCCCAGAACTTATTAATCCCTTAAACTGGAGAGAGAGAGAGAGAGAAAAAAAAAAAGGAGATGCATCCTTTGCATGTAAAGTAAAGGGTGTATCAATGGAACTATCACGATGGCAAATACCTCTGTAACCTGCTCCTCAAAATCATCAGTTCAGGTTTCATTTCTTGCGGACCAAGTTGGTTTGGATAAAAGTTAGCAACCTGGTGAGAGGTTGACATAAAATAGCAGGCTTTCCATTTGAAGAGCAGGGTTATTTGAGACAAGTTCTCCATATTATTTTCCAAGGGCAATGGTAGCCTTTCTAGGGTTATTATATTTGAAAGCAAAAGTGGGCCTAAAAAACCATCCATGTACAACTATCTCATTTCATCAGCTAGAAAAGTGAAGTCTATAAAGGTTATGTGATCTCGCTCATACTGTAGAGTTGGTTACATCACCCTCCTCCTTCTCAGTGTCTTGTAATAAACTCATTCTCACCTCTCAAAACTGGATGGTGCCCAGCTTTTAACAGGCCAGCTCTCTAGTTGCTTCCAGGGTAGACGATTTTGTGTTCTGTCATCCTCTTGAATGCTGAATTGTTTAGGAATATCTATTAGCTGGCTTGGCACCTAGATATTGAAATGAGTGGGTCTTTTTTTGATAATATTCTTTCCCTTCTAGAAATTATTTGTGGATGTAGGTCTATTAAACACTGTAATTCAAATATGCTTCCTCTTACCCCACAGACTCTTTCTGAAGTTTTGGTAAGTTAGCTTTTGGATACCCAAGTGTGATATAGTAAGGAATAGATATTTGGTCTTTGTTCCAGGTTCCTGGCACATAGCTTCTAAAACCCTTGTTATCTGAGGAGTGATCAGAGTGTCTTTTGTATCCTTACAAAATGACTGATGGCTGGGGACTCCCAGCAGCTTCAGAATGGGGATTGGTCACCAGAAAGACCAAGGTATAATTAGAACATTGACACTTTCATTCCAAATCCTGACCTTCACTGAAGGGAGAGGGGTTGGAGATTGAGTCAATCACTAATGGTTACCAATGGCCAGTGATTTAATCAATCATGCTTATGAAATGAAACTTATAGAAGCCCCTAAACAACAGGGTTTGAGAGCTTCTGGGCTGGTGAACACATTGAGGTACTGGGAGGGTACCAGTACCTGGAAGCCAGTACCAGTGCCTGGAAGCTCTGCATGTACCTGCCCCTATGCATCTCTTCCATCTGACTGTGTCAGCATTGTATCCTTTATTGTAAACTAGTAAATGTAAATTGCTGGGAAAAATACCAACAACCTCAGATATGTAGATGATACCACCCTAATGGCAGAAAGTGAAGAGGAACTAAAGAGCCTCTTGATGAAGGTGAAAGAGGAGAATGAAAAGGCTGACTTAAATCTCAACATTCAAAAAACTAAGATCATGGCATCTAGTCCCATTACTTCATGGCAAATAGATGAGGAAACAATGGAAACAGTGGCAGATTTTATTTTCTTGGGCTCCAAAATCACTGCAGATGGTGACTGCAGCCATGAAATTAAAAGACACTTGCTCCTTGGAAGAAAAGCTATGACAAACCTAGACAGCATATTAAAAAGCAGAGAAATCACTTTGCTGACAAAGGTCTGCCTAGGCAAAGTTCTGGGTTTTCCTATAGTCATGTATGGATGTGAGAGTTGGACCATAAACAAGGCTGAGTGCTGAAGAATTGATGCTTTCAAATAATGGTGCTGGAGAAGACTCTTGAGAGTCCCTTGGACAACAAGGAGATCAAACCAGTCAATCCTAAAGGAAATCAGCCCTGAATATTCATTGGAAGGACTGATGGTGAAGCTCCAATAGTTTGGCCACCTGATACAAAGAGCTGACTCATTTGAAAAGACCCTGAAGCTGGGCAAGATTGATGTCAAAAGGAGAAGGGGATGACAGAGGATGAGATGGTTGGATGGCATCATCGACTCAATGGGCATGAATTTGAGTAAACTCCGGGAAATAGTGAAGGACAGGGAAGCCTGGCATGCTGTAGTCCATGGGGTTGCAAAGACTCAGATATGACTTAGTGACTTAACAACAACAACAAATGTAAGTGGGGTGTTTTTCTGAGTTCTATGAGCTCCTCTAGCAAATTACCTAACCTGAAAGGGAGATTTGTAGGAACCCTCAACTTTGCAGCCCAGGGAACAGCAGTGTGGGTACCCAGAGCACCTATTCCTTGCAACTGCATCTGACGTGGGAGTAGACTTGTGGGACTGCGCCCTTAGACCTGTGGAGTCTGTGTTGATTCCAGGTATTAATGTCAGAATTGAATTGAATTGCAGGACACCCAGTTGATGTCCAGAGAGTCAGAGAATTGGTTAATGTGAAGGAAAAAACCCATACATTTGGTGTCAGAAGTGTTGTGAGTAGAAACAGCATCAGGTCCCACTTGTAACACTCTATAGATATTTTCTATCTAAAATTTTCTATCTATGGGAAATACATGTAAAAGAAAGATTCTTTTAATCTTGTTAATAATCTTTAGTTTATCTATTTGAAAACTGTGATTTTTATACTTATATTTTCTTGGAGTAGATCATATGTAATAATATGACAAGTAATAGCTGGAATTTGTTGTGTTTGCTATGTGCCAGGCACATTGCCAAATGCTCTGAATGAGTTTTTTCATGTAATCCTCACAGCAACTCTATATGAAAGGTATCAATAATTTTACAGATGAAAGAAGTAAGGCTCAGAGAAGTTATCAATTTTCCTCATATTAATTATTCAGTCAAAAAGGAGTGGAGCTGAAACTCTTAAGGAGAAATAGCATGTTTAAAAGAAGCTGTCATGTTTTCTCATTTTTACTTTTGGGGGTGTAGACATTTAAAAGATGTGGATTATCAAAAGCTCACCAGAGGATTTTAGAGGAATAAAATGTATGCAGCAGCCAGATGCTAGATTATTAGAGAGGAAGATTGGTGGGGTGGGCAGTATATCCGTGTGACCACTAGGGAAGAATTCAGGAAGGAACAGGGCTTCCTAAGTTTAGAACAGCCGGGGCAAAATTGACCACACAGAGTATATTTATTTGTTCGGCATTTTACTTATTGCTTTGTATGTCCTTTACTTGTTTTATTTTATTTGTAGCTTGTGTTCCTAGAGGCTAACTGTCGTCTTGATCTAAATTGCTTTGTGCACCAACCAGCACAGTTTCTTGATGATGAAGGTCACACAACACAATGGGTATGGGCATATATTTTGCATCTGGGTTTGAGTCTTATTTCCTACTTTTACCACCTGGCATCCTTTGTCATAAAAATTTACCGTTTAGAGCCTCAATTTTCCTCTTTATAATCTGGGAAAAGTTGTAGCATCTACTTTATAAGCTTATGAGACAAAGGATGTAGGGGCTGCTCCAGATACCCGACATGTAGTAATGTCTATAAAAGGCATTGAATACTACAGCTACCCCTACCGATACTTCTGTAATTAACTAAAGTGGTCCATTTAAAATAATTGATATGTCAGGGTTTAAGAATTTACAGTGTTTCTTAGGATTTGTGACCTTCGAAAGCTGGAGGAAAGAATATTGAATTTCCTTTACTTAGAGGGAGCAGGTGTTTGAACATAGTAACTGCATTGTCTGCTGTTCTTAAATTTCCCTTACATCTGATCTAGAGAAGCAATGAAGCAGAGCTGCATAAAGGTGAGGGCAGATTAGAGAATATGGCCATCACTAGTACTTAGAATTGGATATTGGCTCTAATTGGCTCCATAGGGGCCACTTTCCTTAAACGTGGTATTGAAACAGCCATGAGTATTCTGTCCCCTGCCATCTGCCATCAGAGGGTGTGTACTTCATTCTAGCAGAAGATGAGAAAATTTTGGACCCAGAATCAGCTAAATGCAGTTGGCAAGTGTATATTGAAAGAGTCAAGAAGACAAGATAGAGTGGCTTGGTAACTATGTTTCAAGTTAGAGAAGATTTTTAGGAAAACTCAAAGTAGTGAAAGTGTTAGTCACTCAACCATATCCAACTCTTTGTGACTGTAGCCTGATAGGCTTCTCTGGAATTCTCCAGGCAAGAAACTGGAGTAGGTAGCCATTGTCTTCTCCAGGGGTTCTTCTTGACCCAGGCATTGAACTCAAGTCTCCTGCATTGGAGGCAGATTCTTTACTGTATGAACCACCAGCAAAGTCCAAGGAAAATTAACATGGGCTAAAGTAACCTGAGTTTAAATCATGCCACCAAATGTAGATTTATGGTGATGCGTAATATGCAAAAAATGAGTTACCACGTGTACCACATACCCTACATAATCTGACCCCATTCTCATCCCCCACAACACTGATCCCACACAAACCCTGCTTTTAGTCTATTCAAAAAACTCTTTCCCACCTCAGGTTCTTTGCATATATTGCTCTCTGTGCTTTGAACCTTAACCTCCAACTCTTCCCTTGGCTACTCCTCTTCCTCATTCTTTAGGGCTCAGCTCAAACATTAGTTCAAAGAAGTGTGTGTGTATGTGTGTTTAGTCATGTCCAACCTTTTATGACCCCATGGTCTGTAGCCCACCAGGCTTCTCTGTCCATGGGATTTCCCAGGCAAGAATACTGGAATCAGTTGCCATTTCCTTCTCCAGGGGATTTTCCTGATCCAGGGGTCAAACCCATGTCTCCTGTGTCTTCTGCATTGGCAGGCAGATTCTTATCACTGAGCCACCTGGGAAGCCCAAAGACATTGATCTCAAATATAATTTAGGTTTCTATTCTTGCAATGGTTATTTCTGATAAAATAATAAAAATTAGGCTGAAAAAGGAGTTCATTGGTCTCTGAACCAGGGAGCGCAGGGATGGATCTGGAGTTTCAAGCTTGACTGGGTCTAGAGAGTTAAAACGGAGAAGGCAATGGCACCCCACTCCAGTACTCTTGCCTGGAAAATCCCATGCATGGAGGAGCCTGGTGGGCTGCAGTCCATGGGGTCGCTAAGAGTCGGACGCAACTGAGCGACTTCACTTTCACTTTTCACTTTGATGCATTGGAGAAGGAAATGGCAACCCACTCCAGTGTTCTTGCCTGGAGAATCCCAGGGACGGGGGAGCCTGGTGGGCTGCCGTCTATGGGGTTGCACAGAGTTGGACACGACTGAAGCGACTTAGCAGTAGCAGCAGCAGAGAGTTAAAAACAGAGCCTCTTAGATTCTGGCAAATACATGTCTAACGTTAACTGTCACCAGTGACTAAATGTGCTGTGGGCTTTCTTCACATCAAAGCCAATCCCTAGATGCAGAGTCTTTCCCTCCTTTTATCTTCTAATGGTTCCTGTCTTTCTACCATAATTAATTTGGTATATGGCCACTTCTAAGGTTTGCCACGATGAGCAGAGGAATTTTCCTCAGAGCCTTCAACTTCAATTGTATGTGACAAGCCCAATTTGAACAAGCTTAAGGGAAAATAAAGGGTTGATTGGCTCAGGTAACTGGGAAGGATGAAGGTACAGATCACAGAATTAAGAAAGAACTGCAGGATCCAGGAACTTGAGAATCAGGGCATAACTCCACTCAGATTTTCTCTTTGTTCATCTCTCATTTCTGCCTGTCTTTGTTTTCATTTTGCTTTCATATCTCAGGCTTCATGTCTTAGCTATCCTAATGTAAAAAAACTTTGCTTCTTTTTCCTAAAAGATCTTATTTGTCATTCCAAGAGAAGAATTCAGTTGGCCCTATTTAGTCATGGGTCCACTGCTGGCTTTCTCATAATGTTCATGTTCATGGGGTTCTCGAGGCAAGGATACTGGAGTAATTTGCAATTCCCTTCTCTGGTGGACCACATTTTATCAGAACTCTCCACTATGACTCTTCCATTTTGATGGCCCTGCACGCCATAGCTCATAGACTCTTTAAGTTATGCAAGCATCTTCACCCCGATGAGTCTGTGACTGATGAAGGACAGAGGATGAGATAGATAGCATTACCCACTTGGGGGACATGAATTTGAGCAAACTTTGGGAACTAGTAAAGGAGAGGAAAATCTGGCATGCCTCAGCCTATGGGGTCACACAGAGTCAGACATGACTTAGCAACTGAACAACAACAACCACTGTTGTTGTTAAATCAACAGTGTTGTTGTTAAATGAGTCCCATATGTTGGACTCATTCCCATAATATGGGAGTGGGCAATGCTGACACTAGTGGTACTTGTTAACCATGGTACTGGTTAACTGTGGTAGGAGTTTATGCTGACCGATGGTGCCCTTGCTATGCTGATTGTGAAATATTTTGAGTAGCATCCTTAGAAACATAGTATTCTGTCTGCTGGGTCATCTATCTATTTCTGTGAGCCCAGGTTGAGGGTGGTGGTACACATGGCATGATTTGTTATAAAAATAAGGGATAGGAGAAATAGGCTAGGGAGCCCAAAGCCATTGTCACTGTAATATGACTCAAATATTAGCTAGTGGAATTCAACATCAAACAGCCCATAGTTAGACAGCTTATATCTAAGTACCCCATTTAGGTCATCTGTTGATACTTATAAGGCTAAGTTCTTGCTTTTTGTCCCCTTTCCAGGTCTTTCCTGATGCCAGGCTCTGCTTTGCTTTCTGATAGAAACTATTTTCTTGTCAGTCTTGTGGCATGAGCCCTCTGTCTCTGTCTCTAGGAATCATGACTATCTTTTCTCCTAATTATGAACATGTGGCCCCCACAGTATTCCCCCTCAACTGAATTCTTGTCCATCTTTGCCAGCCCTCACCACTGCTCACTCCCCATCCTTTTTTTTTTTTTTTGGTCTACCCTTGATTTTCCTTCCCCACAACCCCCTGTTCTTTTTTGCTTGCTTTTACCTTTAATGCTCTTCTGTATTAGTCTGTTCCTGACAGAAGGAATGGCTGAACGGATTATGACGTTTGCCTAATAGATTGAAGAAATGAAGGCTCAGAGAGTTTAAGGTGATTTATTTGTTCCAGTTCATACAACTGGTAGTTGGCAGATTAGCAGTTTTTATTCAGAGCCTTCTGACACCACAGCTTAGAGTCTTTCCTCTTCCTCAAGTTCTCTCACAGTGCTTTTTCATTTTATTTAACTATATAGTCACCCTCCCAATGAATTACCATAATTTGGAAAGGGAGATTATCTGTGACAGTGATTTAGGGATAATTTTGGAGTGCTGAATCTTGAGGTGAGTCTGAATATAATTCAGGGTTTTGATAGTATAGCAGGAAGGGAGGCCATTCCTGGGAACCAACAGCCACCTGAGTAAAGCAGCTGAAAAAGAAGTGCCTTCTGTCATGTGTCAGAAAAACAGCCTGGGAGTAGTGATAGTAAGAACAGTAGCCTCAAGGAATGTGATGATGAAAAACCGGTGGGCAAAGTGAGCAGCTGCCCTGCTCCAGGCATTTTTCTGAGCACTTTCATGCATTATCTTATTTAATGCTTAAGGTAGCCCCCTGAGCTATCTCAATTTTCCTGCTGAGGAAATGGAGGGACAAAGAAGGTAATTAACTTGCCTGAATCACATAGCTTGTAAGAAGCAAAGTTTGTACACAGACTTGAACCTGTTTGATCCTGATGTCTATTGTCTTAACAACAAGTCTTTGCTGCTAGAGGATGTGGCAGGAATTTGATAGGAAGTCAAACAAGTAGTCCTGGAAATCTGTCCAGAGATTTGACAGAGAGCTGATGCCATGAGTAAAAATCGTTCTGTTTGCCAGTATTTTTATTTTAAAAAGGTGTATCTTTATTAGATTTGAGTTTGAATAATGAATTCAGAAATATTGTGCAATCTACCTGTCAAAGATTCAGACAACATACTGTGGGCTTCCCTGGTGGCTCAGATGGTAAAGAAGCTGCCTGCAATGCAGAAGACCTGGGTTCGATCTCTGGGCTGGGAAGATCCCCTGGAGGAAGGCTTGGCAACCCACTCCAGTATTCAGACTTGAGCTTTAATAATGAATTCAGAAATCTTGTGCAGTCTACTTGTCAGAGATTCAGACAATACAGAATCAGAAGCAAATGTGGAACTTTTCTTTTATTATTAGTGTCCCTTCATGCTGTGCAGAGTATTTTGTATTTTATCTCTTTGTGCTACAGTGAGGGGAGCAACTCTTTTACTAACTTGCCCAGGAACCTAGGCATGTCACTTTAAAAAAAAAAAATCTCTGTACCCTGTTTCTTCATCCGTAGCTTGATCTTTTTGCTTACCACGCTTCCAGACTTAGGATTCTCTGAATGTCTCTTTTCCTGCCTAGTGGCAATGACTCAGGAATCCTGTGGGTAAAATGTATCATGTTATATATAATGAGCCCTTCCTTCTGTTCTGTGTGCTAGTTCTTTTCACAGTCAACCTTGATGGGTTGAGGCAGAAGAACTGAGTTTAGAAATGAGCACCTACCCGTTGGAGGTGCCCTCTGTGTGAGGAGATGAACCTGACAGTCACTCTGGAGAGAGCTAGGAATAAGGTGGTGGGCCACTGGAGAAGGGGCAGTGCTATTGCCTGCATAACTAACTCACAACCCAACCTTGAACACTGGTGGTGATGTGTCCTGCCAGGATTTGAGATAATCACTGAAGCTCCTGGTGTTCACTGACAGTGATCAGATACTAGTATGGGTGAAAAAGCTTAAATACCTGGTACCTCCCTCACAAGAAAAAATTATGAACAGTATCTTGTGCTTGGTGTTAAAATGGCAACAGACTCAACAAAATATATAGTCGTTTAACAGAGTGACAACGTGTGGCCCGAGGGTGGAGATGGTCAGAGAAGACTTCCCAGAGGCAATGAGATTCCAAAGATAAAGGAAGTAAAAATTTACTACATGTTTATTGTAGAAAGCTTAGGTAATTTTAAAAAACCATTAAAGACAAAATGACCTGTTATACCACCAAAGATAATTGCTATTAGTATTTTGGTATATGTCTTTCTAGTTTGCTATTATTGCATTCTATAATCAAAATGAAATCTTATTACACATGCTGTTTTGCAACTTTAATTTTTAGTAATATATGACATTTTTCTATGTCATAAAATCTTTAAGCACATGAAATTTTTACAATGGAAAGGCTTTTTTCTTATTATAAAAGTGTAATGCTTGCAAAAAAAAAATCAACAACTATATGACATTACAAGGAAGATAAAAAAAAAAAGCACATAATCTTACCCATGGCAATTGCTGCAATTAACATTTGAGTGTATGTTCTTCCTGACTTTTATCCAAATAAGTGTGTATATGTATATAAAATTCATAGATATAATATATACTGTTTTATTCCTATACATATTTGATTAATCTCTTTCATTCACCTTCCAGCCAGATTTTAAACATCGTAAACCAAACATCGTCTTTCTCATTCACCAGATTATTCCTAGCTCCTTGCATACTGCCTGGCACATAATAGGAAAATAATAAATATTAAATGAATGAACAAGTGAATGGTAACTCCATATTGTGGTGAATCTTAAATGAGGAGATAATGTGTGCTGTCTAATCACTGAGAAATGAGCAGAGCATTCAAAACGATGGACATCAGGACATTTCCTTATATATGTTCAACATCCTTGCATTTTTTTTAAAGCCAGAGCAAAAAAAAATAAACACAAACCAAGCCAAACCCAAACTTGCTGCTTTTAGTTTGATGAAAATTTGACTTTGAGTAATAAGATTCATGGCAAGTTAAATCACTTCCTTCTCTCACTGTCTATATCTCTCTGGCTAGCTTTAGGAAGGCAAGGAACATGTCTTGTTCATCTTTGTATTGCTAATGCAGTGCCACATGTGCAGTTGGCATCAGCGCACATTTCTTGGTGAGTGTGATGGTACAAGGAGGAAGGCAAAGGAAGATTATCCACAGAGAGACCTGTAGTGAATAAAAGGCATACAACACTCCTTGGATGTGACCAGATGCTAAGACGACTACTTATTTCATCAGGATTCCTTTCCTTTATCTAGTTTTGCTAGACCTGATTAAAGAAGTTGCAGTGAGAAATATGTGTGGGCAGACAGTTAAGTAGCTAAACCAACTTTATTGTAGTTCCACTGCTGTTAGCATAAGACTCTAGTGCACTTTCTGAGAGACATTTTAAATGCTCTGAACTTAAATGAACCAAAGAGTAATTTGGATCCAGAGATTTTAAATGTTCATGTTGCTGGGATCCAGAGAGGTCAACTTGTAGAAGTGTAGAGTATTTGTTTGAAGGGACCTTGGATACCCATTGGTGCAGTCTTCTCATTTTACAGATGAAGAAGCTGAGTTCCAAAGGGAGAGTTGAATTACTCAAGGTCCTTCAGCAAGGCAGTGAAAAAGCTGGAACTAGAACTCAGGCATTCTGAGTTCCAGGCTCATGTGATTTCTGACATTTGCTGTGAGAAAGATAAAAACTCAAAATATCCAAGAACAGCTCGTGACCACTATTTGAGTGTGTTTTATATATAGGTAGAGAGAAAGGAGGCAAGAAAGAAAAGGAGGTAAATGAGGACAAAGGATAAAGGAAACAAATGAAAAATTGAGAACTTTTCTAGGTAATGCATTCTGTGGTTTCAGCTCCTAGGGAACAAAGTGTGAGTCATACAAAAGGATTTATAAAGTGATGCTCTCATGAACTTCTCTAGTGTGTACAGAAAGCAGAGAGTTGTAGTTTTTAAAATGAATTTGAAGTGCTTTGGATATCAGTAACAGAAGCTCACTACCTTTTCTTTGAATCTAAATGAATTTAGCAGGGGCAGTCCTAAGATGGCAGAGGAATAGGATGGGGAGACCACATTCACCCCCAGAAATTCATCCAAAGAACATTTGAACGCTGAGTAAATTCCACAAAACAACTTCTGAATGCTGGCAGAGGGCATCAGGCACCCAGAAAAGCAGCCCATTGTCTTCGAAAAGAGGTAGGAAAAAATATAAAAGATAAAAAGAGAGACAAAAGAGGTAGGGACAGAGCTCCATCCCGGGAAGGGAGTCTTAAAAAAGAGAGAAGTTTCCAAACACCAGGAAACACTCTCACTACTGAGTCTGTCGTGAGCCTTGGAACCACAGAGGGCAACATAACCGGGAGGAAAAATAAGTAATTAAAAGCCACAGATTACGTACCCAATGGTAACTCCCCAAGCAGAGAAGCAGCGCAGATGCCTGCATCCGCCACTAGCAAGCAGGGCTGGGCAGGGAGGCGTGGGCTGCATTGCTTAGAGTAAGGACCAGGCCTGAATGCTCCGAGGGCAATCTGAGGGAACTAACTTGGGATAGCAAACCAGACTGTGGGATAGCTACCATGCGAAAAGCCCTAACCTAAGACACCGTCAGGCCCACTCACAGAACAAAGGACTGAGCAGAGCTAGCCTGCTGCATCCCGGCCCATCCCCCTCCAGTGACAGGCAGGCTAGGGCAGCCAGAGTCAGAAGAGGGCAGTTGAGGCCCCAGAGAGGCATTATCTACCAAACTGCAGGCCGGCTTCCTTGCTAACCAAGACTTCTCGGGATTCTGGACATCCCCCTGAGAAGGTGCGCCTGTTGTACACCCAGAAAACCGAGTGGCAGGGACGGGGGAGGCGATAAGTTGCAGCGACCACGCTCGCCAAACACCTGGTCACCTGAGCTGCTGGGACCCGGGAAGGGGACAAAACGCAGGCCCAAATGAGTCTGCACTTCTGAGGACTACCCAAGTACCTGAACCTGAGTGGCTTAGACCTGGGAAGTGCATACAACCCAGGGCCTGCCTCAGACAGTTCCCGGAAGAGCAATCTAGAGCCTGAGCAGTGTAGACATGGAAAGCACACACACCGTGAATGGAGGCAAACCCAGTGTGGCTGAGACACTGGGAGCACACGCCAGTGTTATTTGTTTCCAGTGTCCCTCCCTCCCCACAGCACGACTGAAGAAGTGAGCCTTAAAAAGTGTCCACCACTTCCCCCTTGTGTCAGGGCAGAAATTAGACACTGAAGAGACCAGCAAACAGAAGCTAAGACAGAGGGAACCTCCTTAGAAGTGAGAGGTGCAATAGATTAAAACCCTGTAGTTAGTACCGACTACATAGATCTTGAGAAATATAAGCTGGATCAAGGAACTATCTGAAAATGAACTGACCCCACACTGCCCACAACAATATCAGAGAAAGTACTAGATATATATATATATATATATATATATATTTTATAATTTTTGTGACTTTTTTTCCCTTTAATATTGTATTTTTGAAAATCCAACCTCTACTCTAGATTTTTAATCTTAGCTTTTTGGCATTTGTTATCAATTTTGTACCTTTAAGAACCCAATCTTCAGTACCCATTTTTACTTGGGAGCGAGATTACTGTCTTGACTGCTCTCTCCCCCTTTGAACTCTCCTTTTTCTCCACCAGGTCGTCTCTATCTCCTCCCTCCCCCATCTCTTCTCTACCCAACTCTGTGAATCTGTGTGTTCTGGACGGTGGAGAACACTTAGGGAACTGATTACTGGATGGATCCGTCTCGCTCCTTTTGGTTCCCCCCTTTATCCTCCTAGCCACCTCTGTCTCCTTCCTCCCTCTTCTCTTCTCTGTATAACTCTGTGAACATCTCTGAGCGGTCCAGACTGTGGAACACACATAAGGAAGTGATTACTGGCTAGCTTGCTCTCTCCTTTTTGATTCCACCTTATCTCATCCTGGTCACCTCTATTTCCCTCTTCCCTCTTCTCATCTCTATGTAACTCTGTGAACCTCTCTGGGTGTCCCTCACTGTGGAGAAACTTTTCATCTTTAACCTAGATGTTTTATCAATGGTACTGTATAGATGGAGAAGTCTTGAGGCTACTGTAAAAATAAGACTGAAAACCAGAAGCCGGAGGCTTAAGTTCAAATCTTGAGAACACCAGAGAACTCCTGACTCCAGGGAACATTAATCGACAGGAGCTCATCAACGCCTCCATACCTACATTGAAACCAAGCACCACCCAAGGGCCAACAAGTTCCAGAGCAAGACGTACCATGCAAATTCTCCAGCAACACAGGAACATAGCCCTAATCTTCAATATACAGACTGCCCAAAGTCACTCCAAACCCATTGACATCTCATAACTCATTACTGGACACTTCATTGCACTCCAGAGAGAAGAAATCTGGCTCCACCCACCAGAACACTGACACAAGCTTCCCTAACCAGGAAACCTTGACAAGCCGCCTGTACAACCCCACCCACAGTGAGGAAACTCCACAATAAAAAGAACTCCACAAACTGCCAGAATACAGAAAGGACACCCCAAACACAGAAATATAAACAAGATGAAGAGACAGAGGAATACTCAGCAGGTAAAGGAACAGGATAAATGCCCACCAAACCAAACAAAAGAGGAGGAGATAGGGATTCTACCTAATAAAGAATTCCAAATAGTGATAGTGGAAATGATCCAAAATCTTGAAAACAAAATGGAATCACATAAATAGCCTGGAGACAAGGATTGAGAAGATGCAAGAAAGGTTTAACAAGGACCTAGAAGAAATAAAAAAGAGTCAATACATAATGAATAATGCAATAAATTAGATCAAAAACACTCTGGAGGGAACAAATAGTAGAATAACGGAGACAGAAGATAGGATTAGTGATGCAGAAGATAGAATGGTAGAAATAAATGAATCAGAGAGGAAAAAAGAAAAACGAATTAAAAGAAATTAGGACAATCTCAGAGACCTCTGGGACAATGTTAAATGCCCCAACATTCGAACCATAGGAGTCCCAGAAGAAGAAGACAAAAAGAAAGACTATGAGAAAATACTTGAGGAGATAATAGTTGAAAACTTCCCTAAAATGGGGAAGGAAATAATCACCTAAGTC